>NW_022589706.1:29063263-29581553 GCF_004348235.1 Phoca vitulina
GGAAAAAAAGAGAATGACCATGAGGTTGGTTTTCTGGATTGGCTCATAAACTGCCAAAGGGTGGTCCAGTCCTATTCAGCAAAGGGAACGCATGCATGGGGTCTATCTGGGGAGTGACGTGGAACTAGATCTCTGACTAAACGTGTGGCGTATGCTTTTTAAACCTAATCTCATGCATTCATATCCCTCCCCTCATACAATCCTAACATGTTTCAGGCTCCAAGTTCTCCAGCTTAACTCACGACATTTTATTCATTCCCAGGAAGGGATTTACCGCATCTCCTACTTCTCTAAGTCAATTCAAAGTTCTTCAAGTCTCAGAAAGACTCTAGGAAATTTAAAAAAAAAATTTTTTTTAAGCGTTGATACTTATTTTCTTACAAAAAAAAAATCACAGAGTCCTAATTCCCAAATTTCTGTATGGCCATCTCAAACCCAGGACTTCAGGCATCTGCACATTAACACACTCAACCATCCCACATATGGTTCTTCCCTAAAGACGCGAACTTGGCCTTTCTCTGTCCAGGGACCTCTCCCCACTATGAGAGCGGACTCTCTCCACTACATTTATGAGATTTGCTAGACTCCCACACAGAAAGACCTTCCTGAGTAGAGCTAGCCTAATAAGTCACCAAGAGTAACGGTAACTCTTTGTGAGATCTCCCTCCTGGAAAACTACAGAAGAGCATCTCAGACATGTAAATATTTAACAGACATCACCCGATAATATTAAGCACAACAGTAAGTAATAGCATTAAGAGTATTTTACTGTGGGTGGTGCATTTTATAATTTAGCCTCCTAAAAGTACTGTGATATGGGTGGGAAAGATAGCACCATTTTACAGATGAGGAAAACTGAAGCTTATAACTGAAGTCAGAACTCCTTCAAATCCACCACGGATCTGTTCCACCCGGGAGCCTTCAAGGCCTGGCTCAGTGGCAGCTGTGTTTTTGCTCTCTCTCCAGCTGGAAAGACAGGACCTCTCCTGCCTTGTAATTTTCCACGGCACTCTCCTCATCCTGAGGCAGTCTTTCTTTCTCTGCAGGCCACGTGTCTGCTCGTGCACCCAATCTTCCAGCAGAATTATATAAACCAACTCAGGACTAGGGCACTGCCTCACTCATGCTTACCAGTCCTAAATGTGAACACAATGCCCCACACAGTGGGGGCTCCCCAAATCCAGTGGCCCATAACCACATGAGTGATTCTCTGCGGCAAACCTTACCTGTGGGCAAAAGCCATGAAACAAAAACATACGCTGTTCTGGTTCTTGAAAACTAATGGGGAAGTTCAAGAGGACTTTTTTTCCTTGACCTTAAAGCAAAATAAATTACATTTATGTTTTACAACATGGCTGATAACCATAAACAGAAAATAGAGTTTTGTTTTCCCCATGAGTCTTCAGCTAGGCCTCCAACTTGGGGCCAAGAACATTCAGCAATGTGCCACAGGGCTTGGTTTTCATCCAGACTCCAGAAAAACGAGGAGAGGAAAATTCATTTTACCATCCATATAGCTTGAGTTCCTCTTACAGGAACCACACTCAAGAAATTAACACCTAAAACTGGCTTGTGCATATTTTTCTTCCTATAGATTTGTTGGCCATGTTGACCATTTTATTAGAACCTTTGACTCTCAGAACCTAAATCAAGTGAAAAGTCACATATTTACAAAAGATCAAATCATTAAAAAAAAAAAAATTCCTCTCTGCCCCCTGGTATGGAATAAAAAGCTCCTGACCTCGCACAGAGAGTGACTAATTCAGAGTTAACCGCTTCTGCCTGAAAGGATACCCAGGCTTCTAGAGCACCCGGACATCACAGAAGTTGCTGAAAGAAGCAGTTTACTGAATGGTACTTCTGTGTCTTCAAAGTTTTAATATGTCCAACGGTGGAAAACTAAAACCATCTGGATCAAAGAGGCTAAAATTCAATGCTTGCTTTGTTTGTTTTTAACCAGAATAACCAAAATTGAATATAGCTCACCAAGGTTTTAAATTTCTGCTTTGGTATTTTTCCTTCTGTGTCCAGCTATAAAAGAGACTTTAAAAAAAAATAAAATAAAATGTTTAATTCTACCATCAGTAACACATGTGCTTTGAGTTTTTTTTATCAGGAATGAAAGATGGGATGTATAGAGTTATCCAAACCCTTCCCTGTATATCCCATGGCATATGCTGCACACCCAAACACCACAGAAATAGTTAGAAATGTCCTCAGACTTCAGTTAATGAACTGCTTCTCTGCCCTCCCAGAAAAGTGATCACAAAATGCCAGAGGGGACTTAGGGGTGTGTGTGTGTGTGTGTGTGTGTGTGTACACACACGTTTGCATGTGCTCATCTGTGGTGTGTATGGGTGGAGTTAGGGGAGGGGAGAGCAAGCGAGAGAGAGCTGGAACTCATAAAAAGTATCTTAGGTATATCCTAAAACCCAACATTCCACTCCTTCCTTTGTTTTCCACTCTGTTCTTTGCTCCAGGACGTTGATCCACTTAATAACAGGCTCCCTTGCCCTCTGGCTCCTGGTTGGCTTTGCCCAGTGGAGAGGTTCCCACAGGCGGGTGGGCACCCACAGGACAGCAGAAGGAAGAAGAGATCCCCTCCCTACAGGGTCCCACCAGGTCACAGGTCCTCTCAGGTGGCCCCCTGCACAGAGCTCTCTGTCTCCCTATAAATGGTCCCTCCCTCACCCCTCAGGCCCTGAGTGGAAGGAGTTTGGCTGCTTCTACCCCCAGCGCACCACACTATCCTAGTATTTCCCTTAGACCCTGCCCAAGTTCCCAATTTGAATGTGCCACCTGTTTCCTGAGGGGACCCAGAAAGACACGGAGACCTAAAACCTTTGAATGCTCACCTAACATGACAGTGCCCTGTCATTACTACTGTTCTGATGCCCCTTTTATAACAGCCTTACATCCATTCAAAGAAGAGTCACTACAATATTTCAGGATCTTTTATAGCTAATTGTTTTGGCTGCTATACTGACATGTTTTTTGCTTTTTTTTTTTTTTTAATCCCCAAATTGCATCATGAGCAATAAACTACACAGTAGAGGAAACATCCTTGTAGCTTAAGTGATCCCTTTGTTCAGCCTTATTGAGGTAAAAGTGACACAGACAATTGTAAGATATTTAAAGTGTACATCGTGCTGATTTGGTGTATGTATTCATTGTGAAGAAATTCCCCCACCTGGTTAATCACCGTATTCTATCACCTCACATATTTATTTATTTAACTCCCCCCCCTTTTTTTGGTGAGAACATTTCATTTCTACTCTCTTCGCAAATATCAATTATACGGTACAGTATTATCAACTACAGTCCCCACGTTTTACATTAGATCCTCAGACCTTATTCACCTTATGGCTGCAAGGTGGTACCCTTTTACCAACCTCTCCCTAACCCCCCTCACTCCCTGCCCCCAGAGACCACTTTTCCACTCTGAGTTTGACTTAAACAAACAAACAAACAAACAAAAACAGACTTCACATGAGTGATACTATATAGTCCATGTCTTCCTCTGACTAATTTCACTTAGTATCATGCCCTCAAGGGCCATCCATGTTGTTGCAAGTGACAGGATTTCCTTCTTTCTCATGGCTGACTAATATTCCATTGTAGATACAGAGACCACATCTTCTTTATCCATTCATCCACTGACGGACACTTAGGTTGTTTCTGTGTCTGGGCTGTCGTGAATAACCCCACAGTCAACGTGGCAGCACATGGACCTCTTCAAGATCCTGCTTTCCTTTAGATATAAACCCAGAGGTGGGGTTGCTGGGTCATACGATGCTATTTCTATTTTTAATTTTTTGAGGAACCTCCATGCTGTTGTCCATGGTTGCTGCACCAATTACATTCCCACCAACAGCGCACAAAAGTTCTCTTTACTCTCTTGCCAACCTTTATTATCCCTTGTTTTTTTGATAAAAGTCATCCTAACAGGTGTGATATCTCATTGTGGTTTTGATTCTCATTACCCCGATGCCGAGTGACGCTGAGCATCTTTTCAGGTACCTACTGGCCATCTGCATATCCTCTTTGGGAAAACATCTATGCAGTTCCTCTGCCCATTCTTTAATTGGATTGTTTGGTTTTTGGCTATGAATCATGAGAGTTCTTTATATATTTTGGATATTAACCTTTTTATCCAATACATGATTTGCAAATATTTTCTCCCATTCGGTAGGTTGCCTTTTCATTTTGTGGATGGTTTCCTTTGCTGTGCCGAAGCTTTTTCATTTGATGTGGTCCCCCTTGTTTAAGTGATCCTTTTAAAGACATAAGTTGGATCAAGTCAGGTCTCTGCTCAAACCCCTGTCATCTCTCTTAGAATGGAATATTTTTCAGTCCTCCTTCTGCCCTGCAGCACCCTTTGTAACCTACCCCTCACTCCACCCCCATATTTGTTTTGCTTCACCTCTGCATCACTCTTTCCTTTGTTCACTCTGCTCCTGCCCAGAGGGCAGCCTTACTGTTTCTGGAACATGCCAAGTCCGCTCCCACCTGAGGGCTTTTGCCCTTGCAGTTGCCTCCACCTAGAATGCCACCTCCTGGGTCTTCCTGTCACTGCATGTCACTGATTCCTGCTCACCTGTAACTGCCCCAGAGGGCTTTGCCCGTCACTACCTCTCAAGCAGCCCTCTCTTGCCTCCAGCTCTCTCTCTCTCTCCCCCCTAGATTCATCTTCACTGGGCTTATTACCCTGATATATGACATATTTATTTGTTTATGGTCCACCTCCTCCTCTGAGAACACATGGTCCCAGAGAGGGGCCCCGTCGGTGAGGATTACCGCTCACGCTGATGGCCTCCAACAGTCAGCGCTCACTAAATACAAGTTGACTACATGAGGGATTTGGCCAGGAAAAAAATTTGTAAACTGCCAGTCTGCTTTCTTCCTGACTGCATTAAGACGTTCAGTGGCCATCTTTCAGAGATGCTACTGAAGGGATCCTGTATAAATTAAAAGATGAGTTTATGGGATAACCTGCCATCCCATGTGAGGTTTTCCACACTGCACATTGGAACCCATCGAATTCACAGTAAACAATAAAAAAAAAAAAAAAAAGGAATAAATTTAAATGACTGTTTAAACTAGGGCAGCACAGAGTCTATAAAGGAGCAGACAATAAATAACTACACTTTGCAGGCCACAGAATCTCTGTCACAACTATTCAGCCCTGCTGTCACAGCATGATGGTGGCCAGACACAATACACAAATGAATCAGCATAGCTGTGTTCTAATAACCCCTTACTTACAGACACTGAAGGATGAATTTTGTAACATTTTAAGGTGTCAAAGAATATTCTTCCTCTTTTAATTTTTTTTTTCATTGAAACATGTGAAAAATATTCTAGGTTCATGAGCCACATAAAAACAGGCAGGAGGCCAGATTTGGCCTCTGAGCTGTAGTTTGCTGACCCCTGATTTAAATCATTCCTAAGGGTGGCTTTTTTCTACAGATAAAATACATTCTGGTCCATGAACCTGTTCAATGGTCTACAATTAATTAAGCATGGAACAATCACATTTGTTAAAGAATAATAAGCTGGATCAAGTTTTTTGGGTGAGCAAACTTTACTAATTCCCTCCTCTACAACTGTTTTCCTACCCAGATTTGGGTCATCTTGAAACACAAGCTATGGTAGCATTTTTTCCTCAACTAAGTATCTTCATTTTCCATCCTCATGAAGAAATCTCATCCAGCTTCTTCTTCCTTTATAGAAAGGGGAACTGTCACAAAATCTTAGGATAAAAAGAAGAAGGTGGTTTCCCAGGCTCTGGGGCAAGGCAGATTTCCACATAATGTTTTATGACTAAGTGTACAAGGTGTTGCTTACACTTTGCTTTCAAATACTTTCAAACACACCCCGTTGTGTGGGCCCTGGAATGAGAACTATTTGGGTTGCAGGTGCTGCTAGGATCTAGGGTCATCCATCCCCATGAGCCACAAATCTGCTGAAAAGGACAGGCCGGAAGATGGCATGGCTAAAACATGTTATTTCAACATCTGAAACTAAGATAACACTGTGTGCTAACTCACCGGAATTGAAATAAAAACTTAAAAAGAAAAAAAGGAAACATACACACAAAGTCAATTAAAAATTTTTGAAGAGAAAAAACTTTTAAAAATTAAAATTTTTTAAAGAGATAAATAGGTAAAAACAAGTTATTTCATGACTTGAAGCAGAAGATTTTAAATTTCACTCAATTATCATGACAGTCTCATCTCTCTTACATAATAGCAATATATGAAAATAAGGAATTTGAAGAAGCACTCTTCATACGATCACTTAGAAGAGTCGACCAAACATAGGAAAGAGGTGTAATTTTAACATCAAACATGTCTCTTTGACCCTAGATACACAGGAGAGAACAGGAACACTTCACTTCAGGTGTCCGGATATTTTAGATATCCTGATGTCGGGTGTCCTGGAAACCCGATCAAGAAAGAATTCAAAAGGAAAGTTCTCCACATTTACGCCCCTCATCTTCTCCAAGCCTAGGAGACATGGAACAAAACCAAACAAAACTCATTATCACCTAATTAATTACAGACTCCACTTGCCCTGCCCCTTTTGAAAACAGATCGATCGAAATGTGACGTGAAAAATTCTAAAGTTCTTTGAAAGACCTCTCGTGCTCTGCTTCTTGAAGAATTTGTTTTCCATCTCCCACTGTAAGTAACAGCAGCCTTCAGACTGACTGGGAAAACCAGGGATGAAATCGGGCTTCAGTTAAATCCCAAGCTGTCAGGGTCAGTCTCCGGAGAAAGCGGACGTGGCTGGAAACCCGGGCATCTCACGTCCATGGTCCAGTTCACGCCACAGACAGCCATCCACAGAGCCATCCCGTCTCCGAAGGAGCTGCCTCCGTTCGGCGGAGCTGGGGCCCATCCACATAAGTGAAAGCTGAGACATCACATCACAGAAAGTGGTAAGAGAAGCGCCTCCGCTTCAGCTCACACTCTTCATTCAGTTTCTGAGGGAGATGAAAATGCTGACAAGGCAAGCGGCTTCAAACAAAAATGGCCAGCAATGAATGACTATGCCAAGGAATCCCAGTCGTCGTTGCCTGGCAAGCCGGCAAGCATTCAGACAGACATTCTTTCGGGAACACCCAGGGCGCCACGAAATCACCCTCTTCCAAACGTCCAGGGAGACGGGGATGTGGACCCCAGGTGAGAGATGAGATCTGCTGGAACAGCCTTTGGCTTCAGCTTGTGTTTGTTTGCTAGGGCTGCCATAACCAACACCCACAGGCCGTGTGGCTTACACTCGGAGATCTCTAAGTCCGAGATGCTGTCAATGTCAAGGCTTGGCAAAGTTGTTTTTATCTCTGTCCTTGGCTTATAAATGTTGTCTTCTTGCTGTGTCTTCACGTGGTCTTTCCACCGTCTGTATGAGTCCAATTTCCTCGTCTTATAAGGACACCAGTCATATTGGTTAAGGTCCACCTGAATGACCTCATTTTAACTTCATGGCCTCTTTAAAGATCCTATCTCCAAATACAGAGTCACGTTCTAAGGTCCTGAAGGTTAGGACTTCAATATGAGAATCTTGAGAGGACACAGTTCAGCCCTTGACTCTGTCAGAACAATGGCCATGGCAAAGCTCTATTTGTTCGTTCTCGCCAGTGCCAGGGCTAGACTTAATAGACAGGGAATTCTCACTCTTTTTGAAAATTAACTACCTTTCCTCATGAAAGAATATTGCATTCGACAATGTCCCAACACCATTCTGATTTTGATGATCAAAAAAGAGCAACGTATCATTTTTAATGCCTTTATGAGAGACTTCATTACATACCAAATCCAGTCATAAAGTAGGGGTAGGGGTAAATCCAAAAGATTTCTAAGCACCAGCTGCCAGTCCACATTTTATAAGCAATTTTCACTGCAACAAAGATCCAAACATGGAAAAAAATCAGGACATTCACTTGACATTCATCATAATGAAAGGCAAGTGTAAAAAAAATACATTTTCACTCATTTCACGTGTGCCTTTTCACATAGGCATTCACGTCTTTGCATGAAGGATTACCTAGTCCTGTGTTAATCTGTACTGCCTGCTCCCGATATCAAAATGGGTTTAAAAAATAACACGGAGATCAAGACTTCTATTCAAACCAGGTGCATGGCCAGGAATATCATTAGCTATATGTAATATTGTAAAGACCTATATCTAAAGAATCACCAAAGCCATTTTTTTCAAGAAATACTAAAAACAATATCATTTATATGATTTAATCTCAATTTAAGCCTTCTAACAATTTATGACCTTATAACCTACTTTTATCCTTCAAGTTTGACTATGTTACTCATTCATTCCATAAATGTTTACTGAGATTGTATTATATAGCAGGAAGCATTCTAAGTGCTGGAGACAGATCATTAAATAAACAAAATCCATACCACCTCACACCAGTCAGAATGGCCAAAATTAACTCAGAATGGCTAAAATTAACAGATGTTTGCGAGGATGTGGAGAAAGGGGAACCCTCATACACTGTTAGTGGGAATGCAAACTGGTGCAGCCACTCTGGAAGGCAGTATGGAGGTTCCTCAAAAAGTTAAAAATAGAGCTACTCTACGACCCCGCAATTGCACTACTGGGTATTTATCCAAAGAATATAAACAGCGATTCGAAGGGACACATGCACCTCAAAGTTTATAGCAGCAATGTCCACAGTAGCCAAAATATGGAAAGAATCCAGATGTCCACAGACAGATGAATGGATCAAGAAGATGTGGTGTATATATATATACAATGGAATATTACTTAGCCATCAAAAAGAATGAAATCTTGCCATTTGCAACAACACAGATGGAACTAGAGAGTATTATGCTAAGCGAAATAAGTCATTCAGATAAAGTCAAATACCATATGATTTTACTTATATGTAGAATTTAAGAAATGAAACAGATGAATATAGGGGAAGGGAAGGAAAAATAAAATAAGATGAAAATTGAGAGTATAGAGAGGCAAGGAAGGATAGAATGAAGGAAAGCAGCTAGGAGATCCCTGGAATAATCCAGACAAGACAGAATGGTGGCTTGGGTCAAGGTGGCAACAATGGATACGTTCTGAAGGCCAAGTCAAGAAGGTTTTCTGATGGACTGGAAAACATGTCTCCATTTCTTCCTTTTCATTGATAATGACTAAGCCCCAGCCCAGACCCTCTCCTCATTCCTAGATGGCTGGGAAAGTTTGGAATTTGCTCTCCCTGTCCTCAGTGCTCTCCCTTCTGTCTCTCTCTCTCTTTATCCTACAAACCACAGCAGGACTGGTGTTCAGAACACTCTCCCATCATCACATCCCTTGCTCCCCGTGGGTCTCTCTCCAGAGCACAGACCTGCTCCAAAGCCCTCCTCCTTGCGTGCGTACACCTGCCCAAGACCTCATACACCTTCCCATCACTCCACCTTGGCTCTCCATTGTCCTAAATCTCAAGACCCAGGCCCTTCAAGGTTCACAGCAGATGCCACCTCCTTTAAAAAGTCTTCCCGAGACGGTCGAGCTCATACTGACTTCTACCCCCTCGGGGTTCCTGAGGCCTTTACCACCAGTACCAAGTGTTCCACATCATACTGGCCCAGCTAGACTGGGCATCCCTAGAAAGCAAGGGCCATGCCATACAATTCTCAGCCCCATGCCACCTACCGTATAGAAAGCAATTATAAAACTTGCTGAAAAGAACATCATAGCAGAGCATGAAAGAACAGGTTTTAATTATCATAAATGTATTTTCAACACTTAAAAAAACTGGGAGCAGTCACATAAAAATCCACATTTCTGCCCTCTCTTGAAATAGTGGGACATCAGGCAACACTGGACCCTCATTCTTGAATAGCCAAGTGGTAACTATGCTCTTTCCCCCCACCCCCTTTATACTCCAGTTCACTTGTTTACTTTTCTGTCAAGTCCTGGTAGGTATTTGAGTTTGTAATCCCCATATTACACACTGGTTACCGTGAGTTCTTAAATTATCAGGTTCTTGTGGGAACTAAGTATTTATTGAAGGTTATATTGGTTTTTCTCTTTCATGATATCCAGTGTCATAGTTATTGTTTCAGACTTTTCTATATTATAAACATAATCAATTGCATACAAACATCACATACATATACAAATATAGACATACATATGTATTTTGGAAACTGTCTCCTTAATCTCCCTAATAGATTACAATTCCTACACTATGGTTCAAAGTACTTTAAAACATGGGGATTATATTTCCTGACATGACTTGGCATAAGACGGACAGATATCAGTACATAATCTATACAAAAAGAAAGGAAGACAAGGCGAAAATAAATATTACTGACCCTGATGAGCTATTCATCAAACCATTTTAGGAAAAAAGAAGTTACTAAAATTCTTCTGAATCTACAAAAAATACATGGCTCTGTTGATTTTTTTAAAAATGAAACATCAAGTATTAGAGATTGAAATACATATAGATAAGGGGTATTACCATGGGCTTATTCTCCAGAGTACCACTGCCTACATTCTTTAAAAAAAAAAAAAAAAAAAAATTGTCATCTTCCTAATTATTATTAAATTTCAGCAAACTGGAACCAAAGGAGGCAAATCACACCCTAGAGAAACAAATCAATCAGTCTTCAGACAAGCCTATCAAGAGCTGAAACCTTAAGCAGTAATTGGAGTGCCTGGGTGGCTCAGTCAGTTAAGTGTCTGCCTCAGGTCAGGATCTCAGGATCTCAGGGTCCTGGGATCAAGCCTGGAATAAGGCTCCTTGGCCAGCGGGGAGCCTGCTTCTCCCTCTCCCTCTGCCCCTCCCCACTGCTTGTGCACTCTCAAGCTCTCTCTCAAATAAATAAAATCTTTAAAAAAAAAAAACCTTAAGCAGTAATTATTATTGGAAGAGTTTAAAGAAGTCATCTCCTTTGACCTATGGCCCGTGTCTAGGGGTTTTAATTAAGAGAAAAGCAAATCTAGACACAGAAGTCCAAAGATATTTAAAAGGCACACTGGCTTTATCTATGCATCAGTCATTACTTCTACTCCAAGCAGGCGTGCCTTTCTTAGCAAACAGCTTTCCTGATTAGCAATCGGATTTGAGAGACTTTCATGACCACCTCCAGCCTTGTGGTCTGAAAAGCAAACAGAGTTCAGTCCAAAGCCCATATTTAAAGCAAACAAACTGAGCATGAAGGTACACTTTCAGACACAAGATGGGATTCTTGTCCTTCAAATCACCTTTGGTAAATATCTTTCTCCTTTCTCTTGCTCAACTCAGTGTTTTAACTAATAAGCTTTCAAGGGAATGTTTGCTGGCTTAGCACATACTTTACCACTTTTCCCACAAAGATCACCCCCTTCCTCGGCATGCAAAGAGGACAAGAAAGTCTAACAAATGAATATTAGAGAAAAATGTATTGTGTTTTTAAAAACAGTAGGAAAAAAAATAAAAAATAAAAACACTTAGTAGGGTTTTATAAACTACATTCAAACACAATGAAGGAAAATGGTCCGTGACCATACTTCCCAGTTAGCTCCTGATTCTTTTTTAAAAGGAAGGAAAATGAATAAATAAACATGGTGAGAAAACTCAAGTACGTAAAAGAAAGAAAAAGAAAAATTTTCCAGTGTATTAACATTCATATCTTTTTAGAGAAAAAGTATATGTGCCAGCATATATATCTTTTTAAAAAGATTTAGACAAAAGAGAACGGTATTCATATGATTCTGCAAAACGTTTTTTCATTTTATATAGATACATGAACATATGTATACATAAGTATGTGTATGTACATATATATTATTATATTATATATTATATTTTATATATATAAAATTATTTCAAATCAGCACACATACTTCATTCTATAAACATGCTATATTGTAACTTGTACAAATATCTTGGCATAGTTGTAAGTGAGCCTATTTATAAAATTGCTGGTGATTTTAAATTTTGAAATATATTGCCAAATTGCTCTTCACTGGTATCTATTTTAGAAGATAATTTAATCTCAAACCGTAGTCCCTTTTCTGCATGGTTACGGGTATCAAAACTGACCTGCTTTGTCTCAAACTGAATCACAGGTCAGACAACCAATCCATCGCAGACTAAGCCAAGTTCTTCTAGACAACAGAGATTACGTGAACCAAACCAGAAACATCTTACAGCAAAGATGAAGGCTGGGGATTACAGCTTCGTAAAGGCTCTGTGTGGCTGACCTTTTACTTCTTTCTATATTCTTTGTCTAAGATACAAGCTCAGGAAAAGAAAGGAGCTAAGGTTGGGGATTAACATCTCATAGGTACTTGTCTTATCCCTTTGGGCTGCCAAAACAAAATACCACAGACTGGATGGCTTATAAATAACAGAGATCTATTTCTCACAGTTCTGGAGGCTGGGAAATCCCAGAATATGGTGTCAGCACAGTTGCCTTCTGGTGAGGGCCCTCTTCCTGGTTCATAGCTGGCCTTCTCACTGCGTCTTCACAGGGTCAAGAGGGCTAGGGATCTCTCTGGAACCTTTTTTGTAAGGCACTAATTCCATTCATGAGGGCTCTACCCTTCTGACTTAAGTACCTCCCAAAGTCAACCCCTCTTCATACCATCATCTTTGGAAGTCAGGATTTCAACATATGAATGGGGGGGGTAAGAGGAGGGGGACACATTCATTTAGACCATAGCAGTACTTAACTATGAATACTAGCAGTTGAAAATACCAAGAAAGCAACAGATAGACTGGAGTCTCAAACCATCATAGAGTTGAACATTTTGTTGGTCCTTCACCATTGTCAAATTCTAGGGAGCTCCCATGATAGCACAAAGAAACCGAAGTTCTCAAACAATGAGTGCAGAGTGGGGATGCAGGGATAGTTAGGAACGTCCACGGCTTACCTAATTACTTCCTTCTCTAAGTAGCTGCCTGGGAGTGTCTGATTCCCCTCACAACCAGATCCCTCTGGGTAATTTACAGCAAGTTGGTAAAGTGTGTTGGTGGGCCACATCCCTTGGCTATAAAACCTAGGACTTCCCAAACATGCCCTGCATTTTTATTTCTGCCTCTGAGAGTCTGGTTAGATATTTTCCTCAGGTAAAAAGGCTTGAAAACGCCCATCCACTGACAACTTCCTACCTCCTAATTTATCAAAAATAACAAAAAGCTCCAAATTAATCACATCCATATTAATCACTCTCTCCTTGGAAATTCCAAAGCATCCTACTCATAATTCTCTGGGCCTTTATTATCTCATTAATTATAAAAATAATGAAAGATACATAAAGAAAGAGATATATATAAAGAGAGTTTTTCCATAGGCAGGGCTTTCATTTATGCATATACACAATGGAGCTCAAAAAAAAAATTCATATTCAAATTTAAATTAGGAGATGTGAGACTTTGATAAGACCATTTGATCTCACCGATCCTAAGTTTCTTTAGCTATGACGTAGAGTAAAACTGCCTCTCTGTCATAGGACTGTTGTGAGGATCAAATGAAGTCTCCCACCCCACCCCATCGAAAGCTGAGAAAGTGCTTAACTACTTAGCATACTGGACATACTCAAAAAAAAAATGTTAGCTCTCCCAAAAGGACTTCTATTCTGGCTGTCTTTCCCCCAGGATATTTCATTTTATTCCCTCCAGCAACTACCAAAGTAACCTTCCATACAGGGCACTTTAAGACGCTCATTTGGAATTTAACTGAATTGTTCTGAACGAAGTAGAATTAATTCAGCATTTCTTATTACTCATAAATTCAGGCCTGCTCAAGAACAGCAGTCATTTTTGATCCAATTTTAGAACCACTGAGGGCCCAACGTTGTGATCGGAACTCTCCACTTTTTATTTCTGAGGTGAGTCTTTGGTAAAATCACTAGTATCCTCTTACTTTCCTAGCTACTGTCACGCTTTAACCAGACACCAGAAATGAACCACAGCATTAACAAACCATCTGCAAACTTACATCTTCAAAAGAATCTCCCTTACGAAACCAAACACAGAATAGTTACTAAGATTCTAAAATCTGTCCTCGAAGGGCCTCAGCTGCATGATGACTGCAGGAAAAACCATTTTCTTCAATTCTTAAAAAGGGTACACTAGCAAATTACACAGAGCAATTTCCTAATGCTAGCTAGACTGATGTTGATACTCATTTTTTAAATAAATTACTGGCTTGGATACCGTCTATATATAAAAACATCCAGTAGACTATTTTTGTTTATGAATAAAGGGGAAGATCAATTCTTATTTGAGCAGATAATAATCAATTTGGAAATTTCCGAAGTCATGAACAGTTATCGTGTCATGAATATAGATCTTATTCAGACAGTGTAATCAAATTAAATGTTTTATTCATTACAGGTCAATATAGGACTGAGAAACTACTGCTTGTTCTTATATTAGTAATTACATTAAAATAAATAACAATTGATTATATGTCACTCAAGTATGGTATCTTCGAAGGCTTTTAAAGGAAACCTAATAATTCACAGATTATTTCACATAAAAACTATAAAGACAAGCAAAAAAATCAAAAGATGTAACATGCCAAACTCTATTAACATATTTATCACAAACATCTCCACTGCAGACTTACACAAAAATGTGTTTCCTCCTAATGAAAGCAAGTTCTGGATACTCTCTTCATTCTTGTACTGGTTCACTGAATGGGACGAAGCTGATTTGATTTTGCTTCATCGGCAACCACATGATAATAAACAGGCCGGGGTCTTCACAGATGTCACCGTACCACAACTCAAACTTCAGGGGTTCAATCATTCCCCGAACATCAGTCAGCACAAGGCTCTCTATAAACTTAAGAAGTTACTATCTATCACCCAGCCATATTTTGTATCAGCTCCCTAAGAAAAACAAGACCAAGACCGTATTTTCCTAGAATATTTTAAGTACTATATGCCTCACAGGGTCCATTCATCATTCTGCAAATGGGTCACCAAGATTTTTAAAAGGCATCAAAGAGAAAGAAAAGATTTAAAGGAATGGCAGGGTTAAAAGATCCACGATACCCACTTCCTGAGTCCTGGAGTTGTAAGTGAAAGCTTACCTATGGCTTTTTCTTGTATGTTTTTATGAAGATTTTATTTATTTATTTGAGAGAGAGAGAGAGGGGAGAGGAGAAGAGGAAGAGAGACAAGCCGACTCCGCGCTAAGCACAGAGCCCAACGCGGGGGTCCATCCCACAACCCTGAGACCATGACCTGAGCCAAAAATCAAGAGTCTGACGCTTAACCAACTGAGCCACCCAGGTGCCCCTGGCTTTTTCTTTTAAATGAACAATAAAAAGAATAATTCCACATTCTCTATGGATGCATTTTTATGCAGTGACATTATCAGCCAAAGAAAGCAAAGGGGCAGGTAACACATATGTCCACTCCCATCAAGGTGGTCTACCCAGGCTGAAATAAGAAGACGTGCCGAGAAAGAGCAAAAAGCTGAGAAGCCATCCTGAACGGGGCCCTCCAGAAACTGGGAAGCATGGCTTGACCTACTAATAGAACTACAAAAAACATATTCTAGATCTAATTTTGATTTTAATACTCAATTAAACCCCCAGTAGCAGAAGTCAACTTTCAGCTGTATGTCAGAGAAAGGAAATGTCTCTGAATTTCACCAAGACCAAAATTTTATGTTTTTTCACATTAAAAATAAGTCATCCCCCAAACAAAATTATAACTTAACAACAAAACAAAATGGCCAACTAGAATCCAAATGTCACCAAAGAAAGCACTGACCTTTTTTCCCTTCTAAATCACACCTATTCACAATTTTTACAGTTGTAATGCAGTCTTCATATTTCCAATCCAATTATTTTAATGTCTGCACAATTGCTTATTGGGAACTATACTAACACAAAGACAAAAAGAACACGGGTAAATATAAAAAAATACAGGTGGCATTTTAATTGTACTATGAAAAATGTTCAGTTTTTTTGAAACATAAAATCATACTATGTTTCCAAAACCCAAAATATTTTAATTCATAGAGTTTCCATTTAATAAAATTATAGTTTTGTGAAATTTATCATTTTGTGTAAAAAAAGACCCAATTCATATAATCATTAACGAAAATTCTTGAAATTCTTGAGATAATATACCAAACTTGCAAATCCTTCAGTCAGTAGTTATTGGTAAAGATTAAGACAGAAGTAATGGAAAATTTTAATCTGTTTTATTCAAATGGATAATGGGCATTAGAATGCTTACCATCTTTATGAAAAACAAAGCATTTTTTTATTTAAAGTAATGCATACAGTAATCTAGAAAATCCATCTAAATTGGCTTGCATTCTCATCCACCACTTCAAATTTCCACATTTATCCCAAAGAAAAATAACCAGAGACTAGTACTTTTAAGAGAGTGACTCAAATAGGAATGGAGAGGAAAAGTAGCAAAGATATGATAGTAAAAATAAATAGAGACATATTGCGACTTAACCCTATTTCTTGAACAAAACTTTTTCACAGAAAAACTGCACTGCAAACCTAAGTAAAGTATAATATGGAACAAGCATAAGGACAGGCATAAATAATCAACGAAACAGAACTGAGAGTTCTGAGATAAACTCTTACATTATGGTTAAATGATTTCCTACAAAGGTGCTAAGATATATCAACAGGTAAAAGATAGTCTTTTCAGCAAATAGTTTTGAGACAATTGGATATCCATGGGAGGAAAAAAAATTAACACACCCAAAACTTAACCCCAAAGGGACCAAAGCCCTAAGTGTAAGGACTGAGACAACAAAAGTTCTAGAGCGAAACATAGGAAAAAAATTTCAGTGACCTTTAGTTAAGCAGAGAATACTTAGAAACATCAAAATCATGAACTTTAGAAGAAAAGACTGAATAACTGAACTTCGTTACAATTAAAAACTTTTAAAACTCAACACCTAAAAAATGAATAATCTAATTAAAAAGTGGGCAGAAGACATGGAAATGGCCAATGGACACATAAAAGATGCTCAACGTCATACAAATCAAAACTATAATAAGATATCACCTCACACCGGTTAAATTGGCTAAAATCAACAACACAAGAAACCACAGGTGTTGGTGAGGATGCAGAGAAAGGGGAACCCTCCTGCACTGTTGGAGGGAATGCAAGCTGGTGCAGCCACTCTGGAAAACAATATGGACGTTCCTCAGAAAGTTGAAAATAGAACCACCCTATGATCCAGCAATTGCACTACTAGGTATTTACCCAAAGAATACAAAAATACTAATTCAAAGAAATGTACGTACCCTGATGTTTATAGTAGCATTATCTACAATAGCCAAATTATGGAAATAGCCCAAGTGTCCATCGACTGATGAAGAGATAAAGAAGATGCGATATACAGCGACGATGGAGTATCCCTCAGCCATAAAAAAGAATGAGATCTTGCCATTTGCAATGATGGGGATAGAGCTAGAGAGTATAATGCTAAGTGAAGTAAGTCAGTCAGAGAAAGACAAATACCATATGAATTCACTCATAAGTGGAATTTAAGAAACAAATGAGCAAAAGAAAAAAAGAGAGAGAGAGGCAAGCCAAGAAACAGACTCTTAACTACAGAGAACCAAAGGGGAGGTGGATGGGGGATGGGTGAAATAGGTGGTGGGGATTAAGGAGTGCACTTGTTGTGATGAGCACTTGGTGTTGTATAGAAGTACTGAATTACAATATCTTACACCTGAAACTACTTTCACACTGTATGTTAACCAGAATTCAAATAAATTCTTTTGAGCTTTAAGGACAGCCTTAGGAAAATGAAAAGAGAAGCCACAGACTGGGAGAAAATACATGCAAATTATATATCTGATAAGGGATTTACAGACAAATAACTCAATATGAAAATACGCAAAGAATTTGAATAGGCACTTCCCTAACGAAGATATAGGAGTGGCTAAGAAGCTCACCGATTGTATAACTTGTATAACTAACTCGATAATAAGGAGATAAATTTCATAATTATCATCTTTTGTTCTTTTCAAAAGCTACATAATAGGATCATTTCATCAGTAACTCCAAAGCACGTTACTTTGTACTTCTCATATCACAGCCAAGTTTTCAAATCACTGTAAAAAATAATGGTAATAACATCCAGACTGAACAAGAAATGAAACTATCTCTATTTGCAGATGACATAATCTGGTATATAGAAAATCCTAAGGAAGTCACAACACAATAAAAAACTATCAATACTAATAAACAAGTTCAAGGCTTAAGGAAACAAGATCAATTTATAAAAATCAACTGTATTTCTATATACTGGCAATGAATACTCTGAAAATGAAATTTTAAAAATGATTCCATTTTATGAAGGTATCAAAAAGAAAAAATACTTAGGAATAAATTTAATAGCAAAGGGCAAGATTTGTTGCCTAAAAAAAACCAAAACACTGCTGAAGAAATTTAAAAAGATCTAGGGGCACCTGGGTGACTTAGTCGGTTGAGCATCTGACTCTTGGTTTCAGCTCAGGTCATGATCTTGGGGTTGTGGGATCGAGCCCTACATCAGGCTCCCTGCTCAGTGGGGACTCTGCCTAGGATTCTCTTTCTCCCTCTCCCTCTGCCCCTCCCCTGTTCTCTCTCTCTAAATAAATCTTAAAAAAGAAAAGGATCTAAATCAATGGAAACATTTCCCATGTTAATGAATCAGAACTCTTTTTTTTTTTCCAGTTTTTTTAAAGAGAGAGCAAGCGCGTGTGCACGCATACATATGCATGTGGGGGGGGGGGCGGTAGGGCAGAGAGATAATCTTAAACAGGCTCCACGCCCAGCATGAAGCTGGACTCAGACCTCAATCTCACAACCCTGAAATCATGACCTGAGGCGAAATCAAGAGGGTGGACACTTAACCCACTGAGACACCCACCCACCCTGGATCAGAACTCTTAATATTGGTAAGATGGCAATACTCCTCAAACTGATCTGGAGATTCAACACAATCCCCATTAAAAGGCTGGTTCAACATTCAAAAATCAATTAATATAACCATCATATCAATAAGCTAAAAAAGAAAAAAATCACCTGATCATATCAATAGATGTAGAAAAAGTATCTGATAAAAATCCAATACCCGCTCACAAAAAGAACTCTCAGCAAACCAGGATTAGAGGGGGAAACTTCTTCAACTCGATAAAGAACATCTACAAAAAACCTATAGCTAATCTTATACTTAAATGGCGAGAAACTACATGCTTTCTCATGATCAAGAACAAGGCAAGATACTTCTCACCACTCCCATTCAACATCATACTAGAAGTCCTAGCTAGTGAGGTAAGACAAGAAAATAAAAGGAAAAGATTGAGAAGGAAGAAATAAAACTGTCTTTGTGTTCACAGATGACATGACTGTCTATGCAGAAAATCCCAAAGAATCAATAAAAATACTCCTGGATCAAATAAGCAATTATAGCAAGTTTGCAGAATTCAATGGTAATATACAAAAGTCACTTGCTTTCTTACACACCAGCAATAAACAATTGGTATTTAAAATTAAAAATATAATACTGTTTATTCTAGCATCAAAATAAATGAAATACTTAGATATAAATCTAGTAAAATATGTACAAGATCTATATAAGGAAAACTATAAAACTCTGATGAAAGAAATCAAGAAGTTCTAAATAAATGGAGTGATTCCACATACATGGATAGGAAGACTCAGTACTGTCAAGATATCAGTTCTTCTCAACCTGACCTATAGATTCAACACAATCTCAATGAAAATCCTGGCAAATTATTTTGTAGATATTGATAAACTGATCTAAAGTTTACAAGGAGAAGCAAAAAGTCCAGAATAGCCAATACGATACTGAAGAGGAAGAACAAAGTCAGAGGACTAACACTATCTGAACTGAAGATTTACTATAAGCTAGAGTAATTAAGACAGTGTGGTACTGTTGAAAAAATAAACAAATAGATCAATGGAACAGAGTCCAGAAACAGACCCACACAAGTACAGTCAACTGATCTTTGACAAAGGAGCCAATGCCCTTCAATAAAGAAAGGATAGTCTTTTCAACAAATGGTGCTAGGATAACTGTAATTTCATATACAAACTATGAATCTAGACAAAGACCTTAACAGCTTCCACAAAAATTAACTCAAAATATCTGTAGATCATAGATCTAAATGTAAAACATGAAATTGTAACACTCTAGAAGATAAGGAGAAAACCTGAATGACTTTGGGTTGGCAGTGACTTTTAGATACAACAGCAACAATCCATGAAAAAATTAATAAGTGATAAGTTGGACTTCATTAAAATTAAAAACTTCAGCAATGAGAAAGACATTGTCAAGAGAATGAAAAAATCAAGCCACAGAACTGGAAGAAAATATCCACAGAAGACTCATCTGATAAAGGACTGGCATCCAAAACATACAAAGAACTCTTAGAGCTCAACAATAAGAAAATGAACAATCTGACTTGAAAATGGGCAAAAGATCTGAACAGATACCTCACCAAAGAAGATATACAGGTGGTAAACAAGCATATGTAAAGAGGCTCAAAATCATACATCATTAGGGAGCTGCAAATAAAAATAACAAAGAAATGCCACATATACCCATTAAAATGGTTAAAGTCCAAAACACTGACAATACTAAATGCTGGCAAAGATGTGGAGAAACAAAGTCTCATTCATTGCTTTTGGAAATGCAATAGTGCAGGCACTTTGGAAGACAGTTTGGCAGTTTCTTACAAAACGAGACATACTTATACCATACAGTCCAGCAATCATGCTCCTTGGTATTTACTCAAAGGAACTAAAAATTTATGTCCACACAAAAACCTGCACATGAATGTTCATAGCAGCTTTATTAGGAGTACCCAAGATATCTTTCAATAGGCAAATGGATAAATGAACTGTGGCACATTCAGACAATAGAATATTATTCAGCACTAAAAAGAAATGAGCTATCAAGGCACAAAAAAACACGGAGGAATCTTCAATGCCTATTTCTAAGTGAAAGAAGCCAATCTGAAAAGGCTACATAATGTACGACTCCAAATATATGACATTCTGGAAAAGGTAAAACTATGGAGATAGGAAAAAGATCAGTAGTTGCCAGGAATTCAGAGGGAGGGGAGGATGAACAAATAGACAGAACACAGGATTTTTAGGGCACTGAAACCATTCTGTGTGACTCTATAATGGTACATACATATCATTATGTATTTGTCAAAGCCCACATAATGTACAACACAAAGAGCGAACCCTAATGTAAACTATGGACTTTAGTTAATAATAATGTATCAATATTGGCTCATCAATTGTAACAAATATACCAAACAACTGCAAGATGTTAATAGGGAAAAGTCTGAGTGGTAGTGGGGATATGTGGGAACTCTCTATACTTTCTGCTCAATTCTTCTGTAACCTAAAACTACCCCCAAAAAATAAAATCTGTTAATTTAAAGAAGCAAATGGGCGCATAGGTGGCTCAGTCGGTTAAGCGTCCGACTCTTGATTTCGGCTCAGGTCATGATCTCAGGGTTGTGAGATCGAGCCCTGCGCCGGGGCTCCATGTGGGGCATGGAATCTGCTTAAGATTCTCTCTCTCTCCCTCTCTCTCTGCTCCTGCCCACCCCCTAGCCCGTGCACACTCTACCTCTCACTCTCTCTCTCTCAAAATAAATAAATAAATAAATAAATAAATAAATAAATAATAAAAATTAAAAATAAGAAAGCAGTGTCAATTATAAAAAATAATAATAAAGTCTAACATAAGAAGAAGAAATAAATCTTTAAAATTCATGACATGCTTGGAATTCTGCTTGAACAGAAAGCCAACTGAGGTTTTAGTGAGAAGAGCAGCTGTTACCCTGCAGTGTTAAAATAAACTCTGGACAGCTTTCTGATAACCTCTCATTTGGCTGCTCCCAAAACAATTGTGTTTACAGTAAACACCAGGATTCTACTACTCGTGAAGCTCTGAAATTATTTTCCTTATCTGCTATTTACTTTAACTATAAGCTCTGGAAAGCCTCTCTTTCTTTCAGACTCAAAAAGCAAGTAATTGAATTAAGTGTATTTTTTTTTAATATTCCTGAAAACTAAATTCTACTTCTCCCTTTGTTAAATCATAGCTCTCTGCCAGTCTCTCCAACACCCAGCAGAATTCATAATTGCACCTCTACTCCCACAGAGCTTAGCTTTTACCTCTAGTGATACATTTTTCACTTTGTGTGTCAGAATCCCGATCCAGCCCATCCCCTCCATTGTGAGCCTCTAAAGACAGGGAGTGCCAGTCATCTCCCGCTAAGACCTCACACCTAGAAGGCATTCCCAATCAGGACCTGTTTGGATCTAAGTGACGGATATCTATTTCAAACTAACTCCCTAACCTGCCATGAAAGTGAAACCAGAGTTGCTGGCTTTAGATGGTACTGCCTCTGGGGTCATAAGGTGTGTGTGAGTCTGTGTGTCTGTGTGTCTGTGTGTGTGTGTGTGTGTGCACGCCCCCCTCCCGCCTCATCTCACTTCCTGTATCTCCCTGCTCTGATCTCCTCTGTGTTAACTTTATTCTCAGAAAGGCTTTCCTTAAGCGGTGGCAAAGCGGGAAACTAGCAGCTCCAGCTTAACAAACCCACGAAAAAGGAAAAACCTCTTCGCAACGGGGTCAGTGAAAATACTGGGTCCTCCATAAATCGATCCTTGGGACCCTGACTAGCCAAGCTTATGTCACATGCCCATAACAGAGGCAGTGAGGTCACTTCCTCCGACTTACAGGCTGAAAACAAAGGAAGGGTGACTAACTGCCCAGGGAAAATCTGGGTGATTTATTGAAAGGAGGAAAGGGATGCTGGGTGGGTGAAGTCAACAGACATTCACTACTTTACAGGTTCTCAAGACTGCTGACCCGCTCCTGTCTAGTGAGTATTTATGAACTGTTCTTGATACATAATGCTGAGTTACCCCCTGAATATCCAATAGGACTTGTTTGTCGTGCCCCTACTTGTATGTATAGTACACGTTCTCAAAAGGAATTCTCCCCACCGCACTGCTCCATGTGAGGCTGTTCTGTTTCATTCTCCTGGTCTACCGTTAGGCTATTTTGCATTTATCTACATTCCTATTATTTTCAGGACACTTCTTTTCTTCTGTGCTATAGGAGTATCTTCATGCCAAATGCACACACTGCCAAAAATGAACATGTTGCTAGCTTTTGTCTAAGGGGAGATAAGAGTAAGTAAAATCTCGCCAAGCAAACCAGGGCCGGAAGCGCCCCAACAGAAATGGCAGGTCTCCATGACTCCCCCCTTCCCAGTGTGAAAACACAAATGAGGGCAAGTCTGAAGGCACCAGCGCAAGCCCGTGCTCTCTCAAGAAGAGGGTTTCTCTCCAAAGTCAAGCCAAGATCGCTGCGGTTGTTATGGGGGGCCTCTGGTTGGGGCCTCTTACATACGTTGTGCTGAAGACTTTCTCTTCTCTGCAAGAGGAGAGGAAGATGAGCAAGAAGATGGGGCAGAGGAGACAAAGAAAGGAGACAGCGATTCACTGCACACGGAGATACGTCAGGATCTACCGGCCATCTCTGCAATGCTAGGAATCTCTCGAATAACTGGGAAGGACTATTTGGGGCTGTTTCAGAAACACTTTATGGAATAAACAAAACCGCTTTTCCCTAGCTGACCCAATCCGCTTCATCCCGCCTCTCTGATACTAACCTGATTTTACTTAATTAGCGTCGGTCTCCGGCTTTCACAGGAGCTTTCTTTTATGGATTTTCCATCCAGCAAATGTTTCTGTTCCACGGCTGGGCAGATCCGGCCACAGCAGCATGCTTGGCCACAGACCACAGCAGCTCACCCACAGCAGCTCCGACCTGCAGGGGAAAAGCCAGAGCCCATTGGAGGGATTCGTATTCACAAACTCTCTCTCTCAAGAGTCTATGTTTGGCAGGATAACCCCAAATGTTTTCCAACTGTTTAAAATCATTAATGAACAGAGACAATAGCATATAAGGTGTCCGAAAGATAAGTTTGGGCTATCCTAAAGAAGGACTGGGGCGTTTAATCATTGTTGAAAAGGTTCGGCCAAATGATTATACTCTGTTTGTGGAAAATGCAAAAGCCAGATGTTTTAATTAACCACAGAAAACACAAGCTACAACTAAAATTTCATGAACACAGTGATCTGCCCTGTGGAAAACCACAGGAATGTTCTGGCAAGGCTCAGTCTGAATTCTTGGGACACAGAGGGCTAGAATCATTCCCCTTAGGAACTCGAACAGAAAATTAACTTGCTCAATATGTTTTAAAAAAGTAAAATGAAACCCAGATTTAATCTCAATCAAATATAAAAACATTTCAGGACTTCAAAGGGCACCACCGAAAGACACATAAGGGGAAGGTCATAAAGAATTCCAATGTGGTTCAGGATTTAGAATGCGTTTTCAATGCAAAGCAAATGGTGTAACAGAAAATTTTATAGGCTAAATAATCCAAAGGGGAAACTAATCATCTTTCATTTCCTACTAGAGAAAAATGATATATGAAACCAATATTCAACTAGTGAATTATAAATATTATCAAATAGGGGCGCCTGGGTGGCTCAGTCGTTAAGCGTCTGCCTTCGGCTCAGGTCATGATCCCAGGACCCTGGGATCGAGCCCCACATCGGGCTCCCTGCTCTGCCGGGAGCCTGCTTCTCCCTCTCCCACTCCCCCTGCTTGTGTTCCCTCTCTCTCTGTGTCCCTCTCTGTCAAATAAATAAATAAAATCTTTAAAAAATAAATAAATAAATATTATCAAATGCACCATATATTTGGGCAAAAGGAATCTCTTAACCACCCTCCTTCATGCCAAACCTGTGGCCTGGCCCACACCAGCTACCATGCTTCAGCCTGAGAAATCAAGGCATCCAGAAAAATAGTGTTGAAATAACTTATGCTCACTGATATTACAGCTAGCAATTCTGGTACAGAAAACTAAAGTGAGGAAACCTTAGAAAAGCAATTAGTGAACAATTAAGAACTAATAAATTAAGAAGTCCTCATTTGTTCATTATAGTATTCACTATGACAACATCTATATATGCTGAATATTGAAAGCCTGTTCAAGAGGGAACAGGACAAATGTTATTTTCAGATACTAGGGCTACAATTCTATTTCTGTAAGGCAAAACAGACCCTGTCACATGTGTGCCAAGCATAATATTACATTAATCTCCACCTTCATCTGAAAGCTCAGGCCCAAAAATCATCTCAAAAGGAACCCAAGAAAGTTATATATGTATGGTATGATCCCAATTTTGTTCTACAAACTAAGTGTATATAATTAAAGACACAAAAGTATGAAAAAAGAACTATTTCTGGGTCATGGAATTAGAAGCTATTTGTCTTTCCTTCTTGGTGTTTTCCAAATTTTCCACAACTCATATGTATTACTTGTAGAATCACAATATTTTTAAATAAGATTTTTATTAAACTGATGGGGATACAAATCAGTAAGCGGATGTCTATCCTATATTAGCCTGATCTGTGGGTTTCTTCTCATCTGAACAGTAAGAGCTAATAAATTAAGAAGTCTTCATTTATCTGAGCTCAATAATTCTTAATTTATAAGTTCAAAACCCAAGTGTCCAATAACATTTCCAGGGCTGAATAACACTACTTTCCTAAAAATAAGAAATTTGTGTTTGTTTACTGCCAACTTGCCACAAGGAGACAAGAAAACCATAGTTATTTCCCTCCTTTAATTAATGCATCCAAAACTCTCTATCACTGACCATGCCATATTATTTTTTGCTTAATTAAAAAGAGCGCCTCCTGGTGTTACTTATGGTCTCACAGGAGCCCAGCCCTAGTGAACACTTCACCCACTCCATTTTGACATCTTGGCATCCCAGAAAACACAAAACACAGTGGTGGAATCTTAACACTGGAGGACTTGGCAATCCATCATTCCAGGAACCCCAAAACTCCCTCAGGTTACAAATGAAGACCCCGGATGCCCAGAGAGTTTCAATATCTTTCCTGAGGCCACACAGCAGGGATGAGAGGATCAGGGATAAAGGTCCAGATCGCCTGCCTCCACTCTGACCCAGCACTCTTTCCACCACGACGATACCTTGGCACGCACTCTTCGAAATACAAGTTTGCAGGAAACACGTACACGTTAAATTCATACCAGCAAAACCAGAAGAACAAGACAGACATTTGTTCCACCAAAAATGAAATGCACACGGAAAAAAAAAAAAACCAATAAAAAAAAAAAACCACCAAAGACTCAACTGCGGGCTAAAAAAGTTGTGGTGGCTGTGCCCAGAGCACGTTCAATCTGAGAAACAATGGTCGCACTGTGCTAAGGCAGCAGGTGTCCTGACCAGAAACTGCCGATCACACCGAAAGCTTGCTGGTCCTACTACATGCCCAGGGCTCAAAGCAGGACAAAAGGTTTTCAACGAGATAATACGACACTTGCACTGAGCCACCTGTAAGAGACAAGAAGGACGCACGCTCATCCCACCAGTTGGAAACAAGTGATTTATGGCATCAGGTCCCAGCCTCTTCCTGACCAGATGACCCAAAGCTTAAGGAGGCGACATTAGTGGTTTCAAAAATTAAGTAAACAACAGTCGCTGAGAAATATCGTAACATAATCCTAATACTTCCTATCTTATGTCTGATACAAACCTCGGAGAGGGAGCAAGATTTTTCTCTTTTCTGCTCAGTTATTTGAAATACTGCTCACCTCCACTGCTTTCTTAGCATCCACCTATGGTAGTATCCCCGCCACCCCAATCAGAAACCGAAGAGTCGAACACAATGTGGATAGTCTGAAAAGCCAGGGGAGAGAAGAGGACAGATGGCAAAATGACAAACTCAGAAACGCTCCCTGAAAAGCCTGTATGGATCCAGCGCACTGCTCGTGAGCCTGCCCTACTGTGCAGCAGAACAACAAAGCCATGGGTTGTGAAGCTGCGAATGAAACAAGCCGCATCGAGGGATGATGTGATCTCGCTTTGTAAGAGCCAGAACAAACACAATAGCTTGTCCCGCCTCATTTGAGAAGCGAGGCACCCAGCGAAAAAAAAGAAAATGCAGGGGTTTTTTATTTTGTTTTTGTTTTTCCATGCAAAACTGCTCCTCAAGTCCCTACCATATATTTCCATGGCTGGATCCTGGAGGAAACACAATACTGGCAGTTTATTTATTCCCCTCGATGCCTCTGTTCTAATACTAAAGGTCAATGTCCACAGTGGGCAAAGAGAATTCAATTTGTGTTGCCTTGTCACAATGAAATGAAAGCTTTGGGGTATTGTTCAAGTAACTCTTTAAAGTTATTTGTGTGTGTGTGTGTGTGTGTTTTATTTGGTAAGATAATTATTCTTTTTTTTTTAAGGTTTTTATTTATTTGATAGAGAGAGAGCGAGAGCGGGAACACAAGCAGGGGGAGTGGGAGAGGGAGAAGCAGGCTTCCAGCCGAGCAGGGAGCCTGATGCGGGGCTCGATCCCAGGACGCTAGGATCATGACCTGAGCCTAAGGCAGACGCTTAACAACTGAGCTACCCAGGCACCCCTCTTTAAAGTTATTTGTAAGGTAATGATGGTTAAGTTCAAATTTAGTGGTCTGGGAGGACCAACTCTCACCCACTAATCAAATCGGATAAAATCTTGCTGGAGCCACCAAATGATCTTTCTCAACAGAGACAAAACATAAATTAGAATTAGATCAGATTCATCTATTTTGAAGTCCTTTCTTAGAACCTTGGCTGTGTGTTGCTTGGTCTTTAGCTTCAGTGAATGCCTTTGGCAAAATGTGCACCCAGATGTCTGCCACCATTTGAGACTCTTAAATGTTTGGTCGGTGTTTTATTTTTTCTAT
This sequence comes from Phoca vitulina, assembly GCF_004348235.1. Classification (NCBI taxonomy): domain Eukaryota; kingdom Metazoa; phylum Chordata; class Mammalia; order Carnivora; family Phocidae; genus Phoca; species Phoca vitulina. The sequence continues at coordinate 29,091,088 of NW_022589706.1, forward strand.
CCTAATATCAGAGGGAAGGTTTCTCCTTCTTGAGCCTGAGTCCAGAAATATCAGCCAAGCCAATTCAACACTTCAGAAATTTCTATCTCGGGGCGCCTGGGTGGCTCAGTCATTAAGCATCTACCTTCGGCTCAGGTCATGATCCCAGGGTCCTAGGATCAAACCCCAAATCGGGCTCCCTGCTCGGTGGGAAGCCTGCTTCTCCCTCTCCCACTCCCCCTGCTTGTGTTCCCTCTCTCGTTGGCTCTGTCAAAAAATAAATAAAATCTTAAAAAAAAAAAAAGAAAGAAATTTCTATCTCAAAATGATCAGGAGGACCAGGCAAAAATACATTGGAGAACATTCCTCTCACCACTTTGGAAATTTTATTTTAAAGACTGATTGACTTGAGAGAGAGAGAGAGAGAGTAACAGAGGGAGAGGGACAAGCAGAATCCGCACTGAGCTCAGAGCCCGACATGGGGCTCAATCCCAGGACCTGAGATCACGACCCGAGCCAAAACCAAGAGTCAGATGCTTAACCGACTGAGCCAGCCAGGTGCCCCTGGAAATTTGACTTTAAAAACTTAGATTCATAGTATTAATAAATTTACACCTTAAAATGTTTGGGAGAAAAGAATACAGCATTAAAATTGTTTTATTTTTTTTTCAAAAAGAATGTACCATAGGCACCCATCACAGGCAACTTAGAAGAATCTATTATGAATAATCCAAACTGGCACCCAACAAGATTGTAGATGATGGGGAAGACAGTAGGTAATTCAGAAAAGGTTTCATAAGGTAACTTCCCCTGTCATGCTCTCAAGTAGAGAGGCTTTTAACTTGGGGAGCAAAGAGGGGGAATTTATGCTTATTAATGTTTTAAAGGCTGTTCTGGAAAGAACAGGGGATGAAGAAATGAGCAGATTTAGAGCTTATAGTCCTAGCTCTGCTACTTAGGCCTGAGGCTTTCTGGGATAACTAATTTATTCTCTTTAACCTTCGTTCCATCATTTGTGAAACTGGGGTGATACTATCAGCCAACTTCCTGGGATTTCCAACTGATAAAACCAAATATGAAAGCATTATAGAAATTTTAACACTATGTGTTCATTCAACAAATATTTACTAAGAAACTGCAATGCTGCCAGATAAGGCACTGAGGACCCAACGACGGACAAGAGACCCAGTCCTTCCTGCAAGGACTTAGGTTAAGGAATGCACTGTGATGTGTGTGAGGCACAGGGAACTATGGGAACATGTAGGTGGCCTCTAATCCAAATACCAGACAAACATCAGGTATTGTTACCTTTACGAGTTCTTTTTTTTTTAAGATTTTATTTATTTAGGGGCACCTGGGTGGCTCAGTCGGTTAAGTGTCTGCCTTCGGCTCAGGTCATGATCCCGGGGTCCTGGGATCCAGCCCCACATCGGGCTCTCTGCTCGGCGGGGAGCTTGTTTCTCCCTCTCCCTTTGCTGCTCCCCCTGCTTGTGTTCTCTGTCTTGCTATCTCTCTGTCAAATAAAAAAATCTTTTTTTTTTTAAAGGTTTTTATTCATTTGACAGAGAGAGAGAGCACAAGTAGGCAGAGCGGCAGGCAGAGGGAGAGGGAGAAGCAGGCTCCCCACTGAGCAGGGAGCCTGATGTGGGGCTCGATCCCAGGACCCCAGGATCATGACCTGAGCCGAAGGCAGACGCTTAACCGACTGAGCCACCCAGGCACCCCAAATAAATAAAAATCTTTAAAAAAAGAAGATTTAAGCACGGACCAAAATTTCCACCCTGACAAAGCTGACATTTCAGTCCTTCCTCATTCACATGAAATGTAAAATATATGAACTAAATCGAGGAAGCAGCAATGCTACTTCTGCTGCAACACAGGGATTCTTTTAACCAAAAGACCTCCACACAAAAGTTAAAAGGAATATTCTAATTGATCTAGATACAGTAAACATCTTCCTTCTTCTTTTAATTTCCAGACCACATTTCACAATACACCATATAATTTACTGCCATCATATGAACTGCACTGTTAGGTGTGAGGGACTACAATCTGTGTGTGTTGGCCTCTGTGTGAGCACTCTCCCCACACTGTCCCTGTCCTCTCACCGCCCCCCTCCCCCAGGAAAAAGAACACTCACTGGAATCCATTCAATAACAACCCCGGTTTTAACAAGGGGAATATAGGTTATTTTAGAAGCATTTCCTGGAGCAGTCATTTTTTAAAGAATAAAAAAAGTGGAATTATTTATTTTAGAAACTAAACTGAAGTTCAATTTTAACATGCCAAATGTCTGCCTTAGCAAAGTTTCTTTTTTAAATCTGTTTCATTACAAAAATAAATAAAAAGGGCCTGAGAACTAGGCTGTCCAGGACACTGTCAACTCAACTGTCTAAAAATTCAGTATGGGACAGTGGGGAAGGGGACGAGGAAAGAGGGAAAAAGAGAAAAGAAGGGAGGCAGTAAAGATCCACACACTGACCAGGATTAATAACCTGAAAGCTCACATACTCAACAAACGGGAAGAGCCAACATTCAAAATATGGGTTAGCAAGGAAGAAAGTAAATATCCAAATAAAAATGACCAAAATGATACACAACTCCAGAGGAAGCCTTCCTAAACCTGGAGTTCGTACAAAAAAATACAAAGCCCAAAAGCCCAAGTACCCTGACATACATACCAGGTCTGGGGGAGTATCTGGGCAATCTTAGGTTTTTTAAAACTATCCCTACATGATGCTTGATGCACAGTCATAATTGGGAACCACTGGTTTTACTCTACTGCCTTATAGAAAAAGGTACCGGAATACTTTTTTTTTTTTTTAAGAGATTTTATTTATTTTAGAGAGAGAGAGAAAGAGAATGTGCACGTGGTGGGGAGGGGCAGAGGGAGAAGAGAATCTCAAGCAGACTCCACGCTGAGCGTGGAGCCCAAAGTGGGGCTCGATCCCACAACCCTGAGATCCCGACCTGCACCGAAACCGAGAGTCAGACCAAGAGTCAGATGCTCAACCTACGGCACCACCAGGCGCCGCTGGAATACTTTCGTCATAATAATGGGTAACTGTTTTGCTAAGTGCTTTCCACGAATCCTCACATTCATCCTGAAGTAGGAACTATTATTATATGCCTATTTTTAAATAGGGACATTTGAGGCATAAAGAAGTCAAGTAACTTGACTAATGTTACCTGGCTTTTCAATCAAAGACCTGGGATTTTTCACCCAAGTCGGCCCCATATTTTCTCAGCATCTGGTGAACGTCAGCAAGCCAAGTCTCTTTTCCACTCTGTAGTCTCAGGATGTCCTATGAACCTCATCTGTAATGGAACGTAGGCATTACAGTTTTCCACACAGAGCTTAAAACCCGAAATTCAGAAATAAATTCTGTATCTAAGATAATGTTCTGAAAATCATGCATAACGTATGGTCTATTTAGAGCATTGGGAGGTATCTGGTCAGGTCTGCAGAGTTATTTTAATTACCTTCCAACCAGACCGGAGAGGAGTAAAAGGTGTGCTTCTGATCTTAGGGAACATAATTTCCTGCATCAGCACAAGACTTGACCTACAAAGAAGTTGGACACAGTGAAGTCCAGCTCTTTAGGAATGACTGCCTCCTCACAACTTCAGGCTTTCGTTCGTGTTACTCCATCTGCCCAGACTGCCCTGCCCTACCACTCAGATGTGCCAAAGGTTCGTCCTCTGAAGCCCAGCCCAAATATGACCTCCTTCTTGAAGTCTTCTTGGATGCCCTGGCAGAAATAATTATTGATGCTTGGTGATTGTCAATGCTTGCCCCTATCACACAGAGCAGGCTGACACTTAACTTCAGGAATACATTGGCCTTATCTCGTCAGGGTCTCTGCAACATCTCACCTCCTCACCCTTTAGTCTCAGGTGGCCCAAAGTCTTCCTGGTTCTTCCCCACCTCTCTCAAGGCTCTTTCTCAGGTTCCTCCCGAGACTCCCTTCTGCATGACCAGGAGAATACCAAGGGTGTTCATAAAGGCTTCATCCTGACTCTCCTCATACTTCACACAAATCTTCTGGTGACTTCAACCACATTGCCAGGCCCAGCTACCGGGTATTCTGATGACTCCCATATACCCGTGCAGTACATCCCCCGTTCATTCATCAAACATTCATTGAGACATACGTTATGCAAAGTACACACCACGCTCTGTCTCCAGGCCAGACCTCCCCCTTGACCACTCTATGTGCAACCTACTTGGATCACCACTCCTGGATGCCCATGCCATTAATACTCTAACCCCAAATGGCAACCACCCTAAGAGGCACATTTCTTCACATTTTCACACAGGTAATATTGAGATATGTCTTTTAAAAATGGCATCTTAAAAAATTCTGGCAATAGGGGTGGGTGCCTGGCTGGCTCAGTCCGTGGAGCATACAACTCTTGATCTTGGGGTTGTAAATTTAAGTCCCACCTTGTGTGTTAGGCGTTAGAGATTACTTAAAAATATTGGCAATGTTTTTCCTAAAACGTTTTACACATACATAAAGGTGGCTCTTACAAACAATGGCATCTTATAACGAACTGCAAAGATTATCTTAATGTATTTCCCTTCATTGTTCTACAACAGTGCTGTTTACCAGAACTTTTCTTCAGTGATGGAATTGTTATTCAATACAGTAATACCCACTGGCCACACATGCCCTGAAGTGTGGCTAGTAGACCAAGGACAATTTTTAATTTTTAATTTTTAATTTTTAAAAAACTTTTATTTCATTTTCATCTACATGTTTATCAATTTCTTCATCACCCCTTTTTGCATCTCAGCCCTTCCTCCCAGAACCACTTTCTTCTTCCTGAAGTATTTTCTTTAAGCAGTTTCTTAATAAAGGTCTGCTGTGGCAAGATTTAGATTTTTGGAAAGCATATTTTGCCTTTTTCTTGAATGACAGTTTTGCTGATATACAATCAGCAGTATTTTCTTTTAGTATTTTGAAGATATTTTTTCCAGCCTCAATCACTGCTGTTGAGAACTCAGCTCATTATTCCCTTGATGAACAATCAGCCTTTTCTTTCTGGGTGTAAGATCATCTTTTTTATTTTGGTGTATTGAAGTTTTCCTATTTGTAGACATGGATTTGGTTTTATTTATCCTTATTAGTTTATGTTGTGCTTCCCTTATCTGTCCATAAATTATTTGAATTTAAGGAACACTGGTCATTTATGTCCTTCATAAACTCTCTCTGGATATGATACACTAGATCTTCAAATATAACTTCCCTCCATTTGTTCTATTATCTTTCTGGGGCTCTGAACAGATCTCCTTATAGCCCTTCTACCCTTGAACTACGCTTTCATGTTTTTCTTCTCATTTCTATGTTACATTCTGGTTAATTCCTTCAAGCTTTTTTTTCTAGCTCATTACTCCTTCAGCTGTTTCTAATTATTGAATTATTATTTCAACAGTTACAATTTTTTCCTTAGGTGTTGTTTTTGTTTGTTTGTATTTTTCCAAATCTGCCTGGTCAACAAAAACACCTAGATTTATACTGCTCTTGTACACAATCTTTCACCCCACCCCACCCCATTTTATTGAGATATAATTGACATATAACACTGTATCAGTTTAAGGTGTTTAAGATACAACATAATGATTTGATATTTGTATATTGCACAATGTTTACTACAATAAGTTTAATTAACATCAATCACCTCCCATAGTTACCACTTTTTTTCTTCTGATAAGAATTTTTTTTAAAAAATATTTTATTTATTTGAGAGAGAGAGAGAGAGAAGGCGAGCATGGGGGCAGGGGGGAGAGACAGAGGGAGAAGCAGACTCCCCACTGAGCAGGACTCTGGGATCATGACCTAAACCTAAGGCAGAAGGCAGACACTTAACCGACTGAGCCACCCAGGTACCCCCGATGAGAACTTTTAAGATCTATTCTCTTAGCAACTTTCAAATATAAAAAACAGTATTGTTAACTCCAGTCACCATGCTATATTATATCCCCAGAACTTATTTGTAACTAGAAGTCTGTACCTTGACCACCTTCCCCATTTCCCCCACCACTCTCCTATGGCAACCACCAATCTGTTCTGTTTCTATGAGTTTGGGTTTTTTTAGTTCCACATATAAGTGAGATCATATAATATGTGTCTTTCTCTGACTTATTTCACTTAACATAAAGCCCTCATGGCCCATCCAAGTTGTCACAAATGGTAACCTTTCCTTCTTTTTATGGCTACATAATATCCCTGGTCAATTTTTATCTCATGCTCTTTGCACTTATCTGTGATTAACTTTTATTTCTTAAAACATTTCAAACATTGTTATTTTATATCCTGTATCATAATTTTAATATCTAAAGTTCTCAGGGTTCTAAATGTATTGTTTGTTTCTGGTGACTCTTACTCTTGGTGGTTTGTTTTATAGAAGAATTGGAGATCTTTTATTCTGAACTCATATTTGGTTGATCTTAGGAGAATCCTAAGGTCCAAAGAAGGAATGCCTTCCTCCAGAAAGGAATTGTATTTGCTTCTGCCAAAAGCCAATGGGCACTACCTACCCGGGCCACCTTAGGTTCTTTTCGAGGTCCTGGTGGAATGCAGGCTGCTCCCACCTTGCCACTGACCAAAGGCTTAGTCTCCAACCACAGTTGTGATATCAGCATTTGCCCCAGTGGCAACCTATCTTTTGTGGTTGTTTATACACAAAGCTCTCAGCTTTGGTTTAATTTTCCCTTTGATGGTTGATCTAATTGAGGTAGGAGATTTTGGAAATGTCTTAGCTTCTGGGATCCCAGAAGTATATTAAAAAATATTTTATCCAGATAACAATGGGGAAGTGTGTTAGAGTATCCTATCCACTATACTCCTAGAAATCTAAGTCCCCTACTAATGATCTTCCCTCAAAGCCTACTTTTTGTCCTTTGTTTTATATTTTGCTCAGTGACACCATTCACTCTCATCCAAATCTGAAACCCAATATGGCATGTACCAACGATCCCTCTCTTCCCTCCACTGTCCCATGTGCAACTAGGTACCAAGTTCCAAATTTTTGAGTGATCAAAAGTGAGCTTGCATTTATCTTTCTGATTGGCATGGCATCTAGTAGTATAATTTTAATCATCAAAGGACAAGTAAGAAAAATAAATGAAAATAAAACCCAAATCATGCATTCCTGCCAAAAGACGGTGCTTTATATGAAGGAAGCTTTGAATACAGGGAAGAAGACAGAGAACTGAGTTTCATACAGATCCCAAAAGAACTAGAACTTTGGCATCAGAACCATAATCACATTTCCAAGGGGAGGTTTTATTTTAGTCAAACAAAATTATCTGTCACGATAAACTAATGTTAATTTGCATTTTATTGGTTTTGTAGTTTTGCTTGAATTTACTCTATAAATTTGTCATTGTTTTATAGTTATATAAAGAGCTGAAGCGTAAGGAGTTTATACCTACTTTTATGTTTGAGCATATTTCAACTACTTCATAATAAAAATATTTATGTCAGTACAGTGGATTTGTGAGAAATTATTTCCTCTAAATAAAGAGGTCCATAAATTATTGAGATTTAAGGAACACTGGTCTTTATGTTCTTTGCCACCTTTGATATTCATCATTCTCTCCATAAATGAATACAGAAAAATGGAATACAACAGCATAATCAAGACATCATTGACTAAACTCGAATTTCTCCCCAATTCTCCAGCTGTTGGAATTAGCTTCATACGGATGAATCTTTTAAGGCAGGATGTTTTGTTTCTTTCCTCCAATAGTGGCAGTTTCTAGGATGTAAGACATATGCTCTCCCCAGGTCCTACCATCACCCACTTCTACTCGAATCTATAAAATGGCACAAATGTACCTGGCAACAGCAAATGAAATGTGTCAAACAAAGGACGGTCCTCGCCTTAAGGAAGTCCTGATTTCCTGATTGAGTTTCAATAACCGGGAATTCGGGTGAGTACTGCATTGTTGTTCTGAATGAGTACAAGAAATTCCCAATCATTTCTTTTTAACTTCAATATTTTTATTCTTTATGGACTGATGGACTCTGGTTCCTTCAGTCTTCATGTATTTCATTTTTAAAAGTCCCTCTTACCAAGATAAAACTTTCTCTCCAACATACTGGCCTATCTGTCAACATCTTCTATTTCTCTTCCCACAGGGTCCAACTCCATCAGAACCAGAAGGGAAGTCACTGCATATCCATGTCATCTGTTATTAGACAGAGAACACTGAGGCCCAGAATGCTGAAAGGCTCTGATGGGCACAACCCAGAACCTGGTTCTACTCAGTCTTGCCCACCCAGTCCAACTCTGTGACTCCTCTGACTCATTTTAAACCATAAGTAGCTTGAACTAGGACTTCAAATTAATGACTTTGGTCACCATTAAACTTTTGTTGTTTTTAAAAAGTCAAAGAATTGGATAGTTTGCTAATAATAGTAATTTGAGGATATCCACACACGGTATGTGAAGGAACAACTTGAGTTTCAGTAAAAATCTAAAGAAAGTTTCTTAAATTCTGAAACCTAATTCCAGAATTCTTTTTGGAAGTGTGTTTTTTTTTTTTTTTTTTATTGTTTTCATCTTTGTTTTTTAATCAGAGCACATTAACTCAGGGAGAAAATGAGATTGCCTGTTTATTCAAAGAGAGAAATAGAACATTCTACTGCGAGTTTTAAAAACAATGCTGTGACTACATGTAACTCTAATTCAGCAGTTCTCACATTCAGATCCGGGCTGGGGCACAGGAATATGCATTTTCTAATTGAATTATAGTTGACACACAATGTTACCTTAGTTTCATGTGTACAACACAGTGATTCGACAACTCTGTACTTGATGCTCTGCTCACAAGTGTAGCTACCGTCTGTCACCACACAACACAATCACAATAGCATTGACTATATTCCCTATGCTGTATCTTTTATCCCTTTGACTTATTCATTCCATAACTGGAAGCTTCCACCTCCCATGCCCCTTCACCATTTTGCCCATTCTCCCACCCCCCTCCCCTCTGGAAACCTTCAGTTTGTTCCTTGTATTTATGGGTCTGTTTCTGCTTTTTGTTTGTTTATTCATTTGTTTTGATTTTTAGATTACACATACAAATGAAATCATATGGTATTTGTCTTTCTCTGACTTAATACACTTAGCATAATACCTTCTAGGTCCATCCATGTTGTTGCAAGAATATACACTTTTTTTAAGATTTATTTATTTATTTGGAGGGGGGAGGGGCAAAGGGAGAGGCAGAGAGAGAGTCTTAAGCAGACTCCACACTGTGCACGAAGCCCTACACGAGGCTCAATCTCACAACACTGAAATCACAGCCTGAGCCTGAGCCAAAATCAAGAGTCGGCCGCTTAACCAATTAAGCCACCCAGGCACCCCGCAAGATTATACATTTTTAACAAGTACAAGTGATGATAATGTTGATGGTCTGAAGGCCACTGGATGGAGAACACGGATCTATACAATTTAAGTTAACTTTGGTATTTCTACCTAATCAAGAAAGGAAGGCAAGGAAAGGAAGGAGGAGAAAGGAGTAGAGTAAGAGAAAATGCGAAAGACACAGTACACAGCCGACAGACAGACGTGGTGTTACCCTTCAAGCACGTGGAAAAGCGGCTTTCATGGAATAACATTCCTAAACTCTGACCTAATAAATTACGCCGAGGGCTGCTGCAAAGAATGTTTAAAACCAACTCAGAGCAGAAATGGCATTCCCACCCAACAAACAGGTGAAATTAAAGGCTAGTACAGGGTTTGGCAGATTTCAGGCCCTCATGAAATATTTGTTTAATTAAGAAGCAACTCTGGCTCTAGCTGGAAATCTATTTAACCACAGAAGTGAAATCATAATTAATATGATCATATCTTATTTTCCCCCTGTGTCTGTTTCCTCAGGGCATCCATAATGTCTGAATTGAAAATGGAACAGTAAGTATTATAATAACAACATTTGTTGGAAAGCTCATCCTAATTTTCATAGTTCATAAATTGATGGATATGTCTTTATTCTTTTCAGATTTTTTCCAAAGGAATCTGAACTTTTAAAATTACATGTGTTATCCACCTTTGACCAAATAATCCTGGCAAGCAAAACCTTCTGGAAAGGAGAGCTGGGAAAAAAGAAAAAGGGACGAATAGGAGGAATAATTAATTGAAGGGAAAGAAATCAAGGGTAAAGAAGTCAGGAATTAAACGTAGCTAAAAATACAAGCTGCTACTTCAAGGTCCAGACATGATATCATTTTAACCCCAACAGACTTGTTTAAAAGAAGATGATCAGAGCTCCTGAGTATCCTGGGAGAGGGGACCCCCCGAGCTCTACATATCCACCACCAGTCCAGCTCGCTCACTCACTTATCCATTCATTCATTCAGTCAGTCCTTTTTACTTCCTTCATTTCAGGACAACATTTAGCAGTGTTTATTTTATTCCTTCTAGTCAAAAGAAAATCCTGGTGTTAAATCAGGAAAGAAAAGTTGTATTTACAAATTAATGTCTGCTGTGAAGCTGAGTGCACAGATTTCTTTCACAGATGTAGGGGTGAAGCACCTCAGAAAGTTCACAGGCTTGGGACTCTGAGAGAAATGGGTTCAAATCCCGACTGCGTCACTTACCTGTGTGACCATGAGACTCATCATTTAACTTTCTGAGTTCGTTTCCTCCTCCATAAAATGGGAACCGTACCATCCACCTTCTGGATGCAATGAGAATTAGGGACAAAGTGTCCTAAGGGATCTAGCACAGTGCCCGGCCCACAGCAAGTGGCTGTTCTTACTGTTAATTTGCACTGGCTGCCTTGGCCTGAGGGCCCCACAGTTTTCTGTCCGGGCAGGTGAGTCTGAAGCAAGTGTCCTCCAGGCTATTTTATACCCTTTTCCTGGTGGCAAAGAGCTCCCACGTGAAGCCCTCCTCAAACAACTATTCAGCACCAGGCCCTTGGGAACTGGGTTCTGTTCTCTCTTGAGGACAGAAGAAATGAAAAGTCATTCTCCTCAGGCTCTCTCAAAGGGGCCTTCACCTTCAAAAAGCAATTATTCTATCGTTTTCACTATAATAAAAGAAGCCAAATAAGTGACTCCCAAATTGTCACTCTTGGAGCGAGTTAATCCCAAACGCTTGAATAAGTGGGAGAGTGGAAGGCGTGAATAGGAGAGGTGCGGTTGGCAGTGGGCTCTACCCGCCTGCACCCACAACTGCTGTGATGCATGATTCCTCCTGAAATCGGGACCCCGCCAGGATATGCCAAGAAACAACATAAAGTCAGTGGAGAAGAGGCTACTGGTTCTTACCAAATTTCCCCAGCCCTTGGGCAACAGCCCACATGTTCCAAAGCCCTTTTCCATGGCAGTCCTATCTGGGATTAAGAGAGATGGAGAACATGAGGGACAAGGGCACTGACTCCAGAGCCAGGTTGCCTGGGTCCAAGACCTGGCTCCATCCCAGCCTAGCTGTGTCACTTTGGACAGGTCATGCCAAAGGGGCATAATGATAGCACCTAACTCACAGGACTGCAGCAAGAACTGAATGGTTTAATATATGTAAAGCACCTACGTTAGCTATTATCATTACTATGAAAGCATTACCCCCGATTACCAAGGCCAAGAGTACACTCTCTTCTCAGAAAAGGACTGCTGTATTTCTTCAGAAAGCTACACCCAACTAAAGGTCTCTAAATTGAATTGTATTTTAGATACATGAGAAAGTCATTCTGGTTTGTCTAAAGCAGTGGCTCTAAGCCAGGGTGGCATCAGGAGCACCTGGAAAGCTTTTCCAAAACGTGCATGTCTGGGCAGTGGGTCTGGTTTGGAGCCCAGAATGTGTATTCTGACAAAGCAATGTCATTCGAATGCCCACCTGGAGGTGAGAAGCACTGGCTGAAAGCAAGCTCCAACTCTACAAGACCAACCTTTCTTGGCAGGGTGGGGAGAGTTCAGGGGTGTTTCAAGGGTAGCACTGCCCACAAAAATGCTTCTGGAACCTGTTTGCTGCTGCTTGAAATTCCTTTAGCAGGAGGTTCCCATTGCATAAATCAGAAATATATTTTAAACTAGAAAAGGAACCAACCGTGGTTGAGCGTCTATAGCATGGCAGGCCCTTTACGTACATGTCCCCCTCCTGAAGGTCACCTTGTGGCACTTACTGTACAAAGAAGGAAACTGAGGAGCAGGGAGGTTCTGTAGCAGAGCCAAGATTCAACCCCAGGTGGGTCTGCCCACTACACCACACCACCTCCTGGCCTATCAGCTGCACTCAGGAGCCCTGGACACAGTTCTAAATCAAGGACAATGAAACAGGACTGGAGGAGGGGCCTCACATACACAACCCAACACACACACACCGCACCCCACCCCTAGTCTTTTCAGGTTGTACTGAACCAGGAATACATTGAATTTAAAGATGCAAGGGAGGAGTCCTCCACTCACCCGTCGCCTCCTCTTCCAGGAGAAGATTTTAGGGCAAATCTCAAACTCACCAAGTCTTAATGCTACATATGTACAACTGAAAGGTGTTAGCTTTAAATCTCTCTTTTTTCTTCATAGGCAAAGATAAATTACTGGAAATAGCTAAAAATGGGAGAAATTGTCCAATATACCTCAAAACAGCTACTATGAAGCTCAAATAAGATCACAATATCCACAGTAACATGAGCTAGAACTTATTGAACTTAATCAATGCCAAGAATACATCATCTTCCGACAACCCCTAGAGATTCCCATTTTTCAGATGAGAAAACTGAAGTAGGAAAAAGGTTTAAAAAAAAAATTGTCTGAAAATCGGTTTGTAAATGGAAATTAAAACCCAGGATAAAATCTAGCCTTTTCAACTCTTAAGTCTAGTACATTATTTTGTCTATAAAATCACTATGTAATCTGTGAAGTCTTATAAAGATATTACTTTCCCCCTTATTAGAGAATTTTCATGAGCCACCAAGTGCCTCAAAGCTGCAGAAAAAGCAAAGGGAGCAGATAATCTATAAACTGGAATCTCATCCCTGGAATAAATAAGAGAAGTTAATAAACCTATTTTCAGCTTAATGAATAGAAAATAAATAGAAGCATCCAAAGAAAATGAAGGCAATCAAGAAACTAAGGAGAAAAACAATAGGCCTGAGGAGAAACAATGCTATTTACTGAGAAACATCAAGGATGAGAACAGGAAGTGATTCACACAACTATAAGACAAAGATTCAGGGCCCAAGGCAAGCTGGTTGTAAGGAATGGGGGAGAGTGGGGCGGGCAGGAGACAAGGCTCAAGGTGCTGCCTTCCTGGACCAGAAGGACAAGGGCTGAGGTCACCAAGCCAGAGAAAGGAAATGACGGGAGCCCTGCTGCCTAAGTGATTAGTCAGAGTGTGAGGAACACCACACTTCCTCCCATTTCCCCTCCCTGCAAATGCTAGAGAATTACCAGACATTCCTTCTTAACAGAGGGGATAATTTTTTTTAATACCAGATAGAGCAGACAGAGATTTTCCTCTCCATACTGCATCCCAGTCAGGAATTAGGATGCCAAAGGAGACTTCAGGAAGCTGAACCTGGCCGCAGAAATAACCAGCAGTCAGGAGCTGGGATTCCAGATCCGGTTCCACTAATGCCCTGGCTACACCACCTCGGGCAAAGCCCTCAGCAACCAGAGCATCAGCAACCAAGTGAACAGCAGGCAGGGTGATCTCTAAGAGGCAAATTCTGGTCACTAACTCCCTTCCCAGATTACCTTGGTGTCCCTCTCACCTACCATGGACTATGGTGAGCTCTCCAATGTGCTTCTAACCTGAAGAAAGGGAGGGAGGAAGAAACTGAAAATGACGAATGTGCTTAAGCTTCAAAAAGTCTCTAAGAACTGGAAATCCAAAATACAAACAAGACTAATGGACCTGGTAAAAATGATATCTACCATTTATTGAGCCATTACTATGCGCCAGGTATGTATCAGCTGATTCAATCCTCACCACAACCCTCTGACAAAGGCAGGTGAAGTATCCGGTCCAAGTGACACAGCTTGTAGTTAAGCTGGGATTTCAACCTGGCCTCCAGAGCCTGAGCTCCTAATCACTAGACACACAGAAATAACTCAGGAATAAGACAACCCAGCTGATTGTACGACTCCTTGCTCTATGGCTGAAATCCTATCAACTCAAATTGACAACCTGTATTACAGAATTCTGCCAGTTTCCCTAAGGAAAAGGAGGTGACCAGTTTGGAACCAGGATCTGACAAACAGCTTGAGTGAAAAACCAAGCCCTTTATGGACATTGCTCCTTGATTCTAGAATCTTTCTCCTGGAGAGCACGCCCCAAATCTCTTTCAAAATTGTAGCACTCCAGGTAGCCACTGACAACGAGGATCCCATCCAATGAACTCATTTACTCGGGGAGAGTCTGTGGAATCCAGAAATGTTAAATGGGCGACTCCAGGTCATTCAGGTCATTGGAGGACCAGGGCTAGAATCTGAGCTTCCCAGATCCCAGTTTCATGTTCTTTCAATTATTTAAAACCAAGACCCATGTCTTAGCCCTTATTTAATTCTATACCTTTTATCACAGAAACTTTCAAACACATAAAAAAGTAGAAAGTATCAACTATACTTCAATTAAAAAAAAGGAAAAAACTTAAAATATCAACTATACATCAATAAAAAAAATTTTTTTAACTTAAAAGTGGAAAGAATGAACCCCCACACAGCCATCTACCAGCTTCAACAATTACCAACTCACAGCCAGTCTTGTTTGCTCTCCCATACCCACCCTACTTCCCTTCCCCTCCACCGCCACCCCCAACACCAGGTGGTTTGGAGGTAAATCCCCGACATCACAGACTTTCATCTGCAGGTATCTCAGTATGGACCTCTTAAAAATAAGGTTACTTTAAAGCATAAATGCATCAGCTTGATCACACCTATCCAAATGAATCATAATTTCTTAACATCAGTTATCCAATCAATCAGTGCTCACATTTCCCCAGCTGTCTTGTATCCTTTACAGTTTGTTCAAATCCGAATCCATAGGAAGTCTACACGTTGCAATGGAGTGGTGTATTTCTTAATCTCTAGGTCCTCTACTCATCTCTGTTTTCTAACAATGTAGTCACTGAAGACACCAAGCCAATTGTCCTCTAGGGTTTCCCATAGTCTGGATTTTGCAGAGTTTTCTTTTGATCTCCCCACAATGCTCTGCCCTGTACCTGACATAAAGGAAGTATGCTGGGACTCACCCATGTGTGTTCCCTCTCTCTTCCTCTCTTTTCCTCCCTCCTTCCTTCTGTTTTAAAAGAATAAATTCCATTTAATTGTTGATTCAATTCAACAACTATCTATGGAATGTCAATAAGGGCAAGGCTGATGGAATACCAAGGTGAATAAGACATGATCCTTATCTCAGGGAAGACACACAATCCAATGAGAGTGATAAACACCAGCTGAGAACTACCTGAGAAGGCTCTAGAAGAATTTCAAGGATGAGGTGGGACCTAAACTAGACTTTGAAAAATTTGGTTTGGGCCCACACGAAGCAAAAGGCAACAGGACATAGAGGTAGCTAGGTCAATGTTAGCAAGATGGGAATGTCTCTGGCATATTTTAAATGGACAGCAGTGCTGACAGGGAAAATATCTTATGGGAAAAGAGTTTGGTAATGAAAGATCCTGAATATATGCTGGGGGTCCGAGAATCATCAAGCATGTTCGAAAGTGGAATAGCACTCTATCTGTATTGGAGAACATTAGCAACAGCACCGAGAATGTATTAGAGGTGGGGAATCCAGTTTGGATTTCAATAATCCAGTTAACGGGACCCTGAACTGGGCAAATGGGGATGACCAAAGAGAAAAGGAAGTAACGTGGTCTGTCGACTAAATACCTGGGGACTGAAGGCAGGAAGAGCTGAAGATATGAAAAGCTGATCTGCAGCTTTAAGAGAAAGGAAACAATTTTCTTGAAGAAAAAATACTATTTCTACAGTACCTCAAGTAACATACTTTCATAGCTGTGTACTAAAACCCACATCAAATATAAAACATTCTCTAATGTTTCAGCAACAAGGCTTGCAGGAGGAAGAAAATTCATGGTAAAGAAAAGATAAGTTCTAAAGGGCTTTATATTTATTTAGGGATAAAATGCAAGCAAGTGTTTAAGTCACAAATTCAATCTCTGATTCACAACCCATTTTGAATGTACACACAAATTATGATCAGTACAAATTGCTAACACAGTGACAACAGGGCACAAGAGAAAGCTCCTGTGATTTAGAGAAGATCTCAAGACACATAATTTCCTTTTATCTAATTAAGAGGACACAATAGTTTCTGTTTGTACCAGACAGCACAAACCCAATTAAGTTCTTAATAGATACCTTCCTTTGATGATAAATCCCTTTAAAAAACAAAAACCTGCTTATAGAGTGCCTAAAAAAAACAGTATCACCTCTCCTTAAATGTTAACCTTTACATAACTGAAACAACTATTTTATCCTCTGGATTCCAAATCCTGTATCACACTAGATTTAACATAAGCACAAAGAATAAATCCTAGATGTTTTTAGAACCAGCAGGAAGTTGTAACTTAGAAGTTGATTATTTTCACTTAGGAATATTCTTAAGTGATCTCTAAAGACATGGCTATTTTTTTAGAGGACTAGATTACATCCGGGTGTTTAAGTACATACCAGGGTTAACATACTGTCTACCCTCTGCAAATAATTCTGGATCTTCATTTTCATTCTTAAGTCTTATTTTACAAAGGATTTTAAGTGGGTATATTTTCCCTTTAGCCCCATCTGCAGAAAGTTTCACCATCCGAGTCATAAACCGTTTCCCTTAAACCATTAAATCTCTAATGCTTCCCTCACAAAAATATCAATTGTTTAATATTTTATTTGATCATTTGAGAAGTCTGCAACACACCCGTGTAAAGGAAGGCAGTCTGAGATTTTGAATTCAAAAAACTCTAGGTGTGCAACTACTAGCTATTTAATGAGTAAGTCGCTTATCTGTTTCCTCACTGTATACTAGGGTCATATTAGTACCCATCTCTCAGGAATGCTGTTAGGACCACCTCTCCTTCTCCAATCCTCCAACACTAGCTGGATGTCCTACATTCAGTTTGAATGTGACATGAACAACCCGGAGGGAGCATCAGACTCCACAGGTTCAGGGCTCGGTCCTACGAGACTGTACTCACTTGAGATGCAGTGACAAGCACCAGGTCCCCAGGTTACCTGCTTGTCCGACTTGGCTATACATATGGGGGTTCCCGCAACTTCCATCCCTTAGGTTTACCAGAACAGCTCACAGAACTCAGGAAAACACTTTATGTCTCATGGTTTATCATAAAGGATACAATTCAGGACCAGCCAAATGGAAGAGCTGCATAGGGCCAGGTATGGGGGAAGGAGGTGTGCAGTGTTTCCATGCTGTCTCCGGACATGTCACCTGCCCAACATCTTGATGCGTTCGCTAACCCAGAAGCTCTCTAGACACGGTAGTTTAGGGGTTCTTATGGCACACGACTGATTAAATCATTGGCCAATGGTGACTGAACTCAGTCTCCAGGCCCTCACCTCTGCCCTGGAGTCCAGGGTGGGGCTGAATGTTCCAACCATCTAACCATGGTTTGGTCATTCTGGTGACCAACCCCCAGCCTGAAACTATCTAACAGAGCTGTCACCCTCTATGCAGGAGTCATCTTATAAACATACAAAAGACATTCATCACTCAGGAGATTCCAGGGTTTTTTTTTTTAATTTTAAAGATTTTTATTTATTTATTTATTTGACAGAGAGAGAGATAGCAAGAGCAGGAACACAAGCAGGGGGAGTGGGAGAGGGAGAATCAGGCTTCCTGCCAAGCAGGGAGCCCGATGTGGGGCTCGATACCAGGACCCTGGGATCATGACCTGAGCCGAAGGCAGACGCCTAACGACTGAGCCACCCAGGTGCCCAGGAGATTCCAAGGGTTTTTAGGAGCTCTGTGCCAGGAACCCAAGATAAAGACCAAATACCTATTTTTTTATTATACCACAGATTAAATGCAAAGTGTAAAGCACCATACAGGTGATGGCTATTGATGTTTTTTTATTTCTTTTTATTATGTTATGTTAACCAGCATACACTATAGAATATTGATGTTTTTATTAACATAAAAGAATCAGTGTTGCTGTGCCTCCCCAGCATTGTAGGGGCAGACATATGGTTTAAGTGAGACTGCCCCCACCCCCCAATCCCTATGTTCCTACATTCCTTCTAACATTTAGTGGCTCCAGAATGAACTAAAAATATAAACAAGGAGCCAACAGCCTTCCCCTGATCACAGTGAAGTGCTTTGAGTTGGTCCAACTAGTATGAGGCACAACGCTTTTTTTTTTTTTTTTAAATTTATTTATTTGACAGAGAGAGACACAGCAAGAGAGGGAACACAAGCAGGGGAAGTGGGAGAGGGAGAAGCAGGCTTCCCGCCGAGCAGAGAGCCCGACGTGGGGCTCGATCCCAGGACCCTGGGATCATGACCCGAGCTGAAGGCAGACGCTCAACGACTGAGCCACCCAGGCGCCCCGAGGCACAACACTTCTGAGCAACAGTTGAAAAAACTCTTTCCTAGATGTGAACAAAGATACACATCATTCTGGAAGTTACTGGCAGCCATTTTGCCACCCTGAGGCGAACCACAAAAAAAGCTGCCGAAGAGGCCAGCACCAAATCAGAGCTTCTCGGTAGCCTGCAATGGTCTATAATAAGGTCAGGACAGAAACTGAGAATAAGCCTGTTTAAAGCAATTATGACAGAATAAATTTATATCTATTGAATTTAATAATTAAAATCTAGGGCTTTTACGTGTCTTTTATGATTTCATTTTTCTAGTAATTCATTTGTACTGTATTTTATAAAAGTATTGGTCTATACTGGTTTAGAAAATTTTTTTTAAGTTCCTGATCAGACCATACCTAAACCTGATGCTTAAGCTCTACTTTCTAGATACTAGAAATCCTTTAGATATCTAGGATATCTAGATACTAGATACTAGATATCCTTTGTTGCTTAAGCCTGTTTGGGTTGAATTTTCTACCATTTACAATCAAAACCATTCTACCTGATACAGGAAACTATCAGCACAAAGTAAAGTCAGAAAAAGAACAAAGATGGAAATAAGATACAGTGCAGACAAAGGTATTGAGAATTCCAATCATTACATAAAACCGTACGTGAAACTGAAGAAGAAAATATCCATTCAAAGATGCATAGTCAGATAAAGGCTCTTCTCAGCCCTGCAAGTAAACAGCCACCTTGATGGATTTCCCTCCTTCAAACAATGAACCCATGCAAACATTTCATTGTTTCACTCATTTCAGCGACTGCCAATTTTGAACCAAATGAATTATCTTCAAGCAAATGTCACACACAGTGGGTAGTGATTTCATTTTCCTAAACTGTTGTCAAAGCTTTGCATACTGAAGCTTCCAAAAAGGAGAATTGGAAAAATGACAATTTAGAGGTGGGAAAGAAACATGAGTTATTTCAAAGCCACAGCCGGCAATACGCTGCAATCTTTCTTTTAAAGTGTCTCTATCTAACATTTTCCAAACTGCAATCATTTCAACTGCTGGCTTTCACTGTATTTATGCTGAAATTTAGCTGATTTATTTTTATAGTATTTTACCAGGATGAAAAGCCAAAAATGAATAGAGAGGGGGGAAAAAAGGAAAATAGTACTGTAAGTTTTTTTTTTTTTTAAGTAGAGATTAAAAACTATAAATTGGAGGAATTAGGAAAGAATAAAGAATGAACTTTAAGAAAAATGCTGATTAGTTTTATTACTGTTTTGTTAATCTAAAACAAGGGAGAGTTACTCTCAGCTAAAAGACCATGTGTAATAGGTGAGGTGAGTAGGCAGTGGTGTGTGTATTGGGGGACGGGGGTGGGTGGGATATCAGTTCAAGGCCAGGGAACTCCCAAATCCCTTAACAAGATGGTATGGTCTGTAGTGGGTGAGGCAGTTGGGAAGGGTAAAGCCACATCTCCCACCAAAGTTTCCCTAACTGTGAGGTCCGGGGACATTTTCCCAGGCGTCCAAGATTCAGAAACTTTCTATTTTCTTTTTCTATGATGAATTTTTAAATTAATATACAATAATATAAGCATATCCGAGGCCATTCAGATGCCAACCTTCTCACAGCCAAGTAATCTCATTCCTACACTTGCATTTACAAGCACACTGATCACTTAAAATGAGAGCATTTAACTCCAGTCTTTCTCAAGCTGCCGATGCCCCAGACAGGGTCTCAGAGGTCAACATTATCTCAAGTTAAAGAAACTGAGCCTAGTTAACTGCATCCTATCCATTTGGAAGGAAGAACGAGTAAATTGCATTATGATGAAAAACAGAGAAGACTTGAATGAGACGCACACAACATCACTTCCATAATACTGTGAACAAAAATGCATAACTGGTATTCAGTCATGAGGAAACCACCTCCCCAAACGAGGGGCACTTTACAAAATAACTGGCAAGTACTCTTCAGTGTCAAAGTTATGACAGACAAATAAAGGTAAGACTGTTCCATATTAAGAAATGTGAAAATTAATAAAAGGAAGCGTCATTTAAAATGGAGTGCAGTGGGGTGGCTGGGCGGCTCAGTCAGTTAAGCATCAGACTCTTGGTTTCGGCTCAAGTCATGATCTCTTGAGTTACGGGATCAAGCCCCACATGGGGCTCCGTGCTCAGTGGGAAGTATTGAAGATTCTCTCCCTCTCACCCTCTCCCCACTGGCTCTCTCTCTCCCCATCCCTCTAAAATAAATAAATAAATCTTTTAAAATTAAATAATAAATAAATAAATAAAATGGAGTGGGGAGAACAGAAGGGGGAGCTCTCTCAGCCCCCACATTGGTTGTCAATGGCAGACCCAACAGGAAGAGACACACCTTGCAAGTCAGGACTACCTTAGCTACCACTTTACTATCCCAGCAGGAAAAAGAAAGATTCTTCTCCCCTGGCAACAACCCAGCCAATGAGAAGCCACCATACTTCCAGCTCCCAGTTTACTCCAACGGATTTTCTGTTTATAACAGTCCTTCCCAACCCCCTCCTTTCCTCTATAAATGAGCATTTCTCTTCTTTGTTCTCTGGACTTGCCTCTGGTTTTGCCATAGCTCCCTTGTCCTCCACTGCAAGTCTCTGATATTCCCAAATAAATCCATTTTTGCTGATAAAATAACTGGCAGTTTTATTATTAAGGTTAACAGGTTAAGGCACTATGACAACTAAACACAACATGTAATCCTGGATTGACTCCTAGACCAGAAAAAGAACATTAATGGGACGCTCACTGGCAAAATGTGAACAAGGCCTCCAGATGATAGTATTAAATCAGTATTTGCTTCCTGGTTTTGGTCACCGTACAGTGATTACGTAAGATATTAGCATTTAGAAAATCTGGGAGAAGAACGTAAGGGCATTCTACTTTTGCCGCTTTTTTGAAAACCTGAAATTATTTGAAAATAAAAGGTTAAAAACAATAAAAATTTTTAAAATAGACAAGAAAAGGTATAGACTGATAAAGAGGAAACCCAAACAGCAAGAACCTATACAATATCTATTGATGTCAGTGGACTAGAGTGTCTAGTCCCCCTCTACTGAGACAGCCCTTATGAAGATCTAACCAACTCGCTACGTCAGGTTCTCATCTGGTTTCCCATGCAGGTATCCCTCCAGCATTCATGTCTAGCTCCAGCTCCAGCCTTGACTTTGACATTACCCATCATGTATTTTAGTTTACATGAACCTCTTGTGATTTGGGTTAACACAACCCTGGCAAGAACCCAACCCTCCCCCACCCACCCACCCAGCCCAATCACTTCACAGGTGTACTGAGAAGAGAACTGATTTCCCAGATTATCAAAGTTGAGAGCCAGACCCAGGACTATGGTGGTGGTAAAGAGCTATTTGCCCAGTAGGCCTTGCCCAAAAACAATTCTGCAAGGCTGTAACACCCACAGATTGTTAGTGTTCCACAGGTTCTTGCAAGGGTAACAGGCAGCTCCAGCGAAAGGAATGTTCTCTAGGTACAGTCACCTTGTAAAGCAGGGGAAAGTGTCAACAGCAAACTCTGAATCTTGCAAAAACAAACAAGATTGTGAGGACAAAACAGCCAAAGGCCAAGAGCCAAACTCATGCACAGCTCAGGAAAGGTTTAACAGATGGAGTTGAGTAACCTTGTTGTAAGACTCCATGAGGAGCTGTGTCCATACGTGATCCAGAATGATCCTTATAAAACATATATCTATCCATGCCTTTCCCCAACCTAAAACTCTTAAATAGTTTGTCACTGCATGTAAAATAAAGACCAAAATCCTCATTGTGGCCTGGTGTCCTGGCCTCTGCCCACTGCTCCAACCTCTCATCAGTGTCCCTCTCCCCCTTATACACTGCAGTCCCTGGGTCAGCCTTGATCATCACTTCAAAGACTTAGTGCAAACTGCCCTCTTTGTCTGGAATGTCTTCCCACCTCCCATTCCACCCCCCCCCCCACACACACACACTCTTCAGCTTAGCAAACTTACACTCATCAATATTCATTCAGGTTTTAGCTTAAATATCACTTATCCAGAAATCCTTCCCTGACCAACCCTGGGGACTAGATGAGCACCCTGTTTTAAATTCTCATAGCACTCCATAATTTCTCTTCGTAGAACCCACCACCATTTCTAATTATGTATGTGTAAGGCTCTTTATCTTCCCCATTAGATTGGAAACATCCAAGAGCACAGCAATTAAGGCTGGTTTGCAAGCCACCACATCCCAATGCCTGGCACAGTACTTTGCACTTTAGACACTGAGGGGGATGATCCCACTCAAGTCCTCAGCTTATTTGGAGGATTAAATGAAATAAAGTATGTCAAATGAACAGATACAGTAAGCACTCAATAAATGCTAGCCATTAAAGTCATATCAAAATAAGATCACTCTAAATATGCTTGAAATTACCACTGCTTTTTCTTTCATCTAAATGGAGGGGGTGGAGTTTAGCAAAAGATGCCAAGTTATCATTTTTTCAATAATACTTTGTCACATCAGCTCATTTTAGGATACTGAAAAACTTCAAATTACAAGGTATAACATCAAGAAAGTAAATGCTTCTAAAATTAACACACTACACTTTTTTTTTTTTACTCTGAGATAAATCTATACCCATCAGCACATTTTCACTTCCCCCTGCAGCCTTCACTGTCACCTGCTCTTTCAAAATCCTAGTTATTACCACCTCCAGGACAACTGCTCCCTTTTCAAACACCAAAGACTCTACTAGTAACTTTCTTGAAAATGAGTTTCAACTATGGCTAAAATTTCATTTGCTCTAAAAAACATAAAAAACTTGCTTCTATCTCAACAATGAACTGATAAAGGCAGGATAAATCACAGCTATCCCAAGTAGTCCTTGTTCATAAGGGGATTTAAAGTAATTTAAAATCAAATTTACTTAAAATATAAAAATGAAGGATTAAAACACCCACATTGATCCTTTTTTCAGGTTATGCTTTACTGGAACAGAAACTACTTCCTGCTGGGCCCAGGCAATATACTCAGGGAAAGGAAACAGGGACCAAATACTGTGATTTCTTAAGGGATA
Source organism: Phoca vitulina (assembly GCF_004348235.1). Classification (NCBI taxonomy): domain Eukaryota; kingdom Metazoa; phylum Chordata; class Mammalia; order Carnivora; family Phocidae; genus Phoca; species Phoca vitulina. The sequence continues at coordinate 29,114,680 of NW_022589706.1, forward strand.
ACTAGGCGGATTCCAACTGAACAGAGAAGAAATGAGAATTTAAGAGTGTGTTGTTTCCTTAGAAGAAAACACTTTAGAGAACTTGGCTCTAGACCACTGAAATGGCTACATTCCAGAAATATGTGTTATATACGGCAATACCTAGCAGTTACACGCAAAGCCCAGTGGGTAATTCAAAGTTGGATGTGTAGGGGAGGAAAGATGTTCCTTCTACCCTCCTAGATTAGATAGCTGAGTCTATGAAATAAACTGACAATAGGCAGATGAACAGGGGGAGAAATATACAAATTTATTAATTTTTAATATTACATGCAGGGGGAAAAATGAATACCCAAAAAAGGAGATTTGAGAGCTTATATACCATCTTAATACAGGAAATGGAGCAGGGCATGTAGACCTCTCAGGGGAGAGTAAATGGTTTTTAGGAAAGACAAATGGGCCCTCAGAAGAACAGATGGGAGATATGATAGTTTGTTATAAAGTCTGTCTGGGTATGGAGTTTGATTAGAGTCCATTTTTCCTGGTTGATGAAATTCCCAGGGAGGGCATTTATGACAACAGGGTTCCTTTTTAGAGGATCTGTTTTTAGGCAGATAAGAGACATTCAGACAAAGCCTCTCATTGCATTTGCCGTTTTTTCAAGGGCCTTCAGTTTAAAATAATTGATATAAATCAATATAATCAATTACATTATTATAATCAACATAATAAAGCAGCATAGTTTGGGGGAGCATCTCCTGAACTCCTTCAGATGAAAGCATGATCCCTACCCTCACAATCATGGAATAAACAGATAACATAATACATAGAAATATGCACACATGTGCATCTGATACTTTGAATCTCACGAAAGCTATGAACCTTCTCCCTAGGGAGGAAAAAAATGTTTACACAAAAGAGGATCTCTCAACTTATCTGTTTAACCACCTTGCCAAATAAACCAGCACATTGCACTCCCTCTGTAGAGAATAACGACTGATGTTTGAGCACACGACCAGTAGGGGACGCTACTTGAGCGCAGGGCTTCTCAAAGTGTGGTCCAGAGAGGGATGCCAGTCTACAAGCTGTCAGTTACCAGCTGCTCAGGAAATGCAGAATGAGCATTGAGAAACAGGCATAGCCATTAGGCATGACTGCAACATCCAAATACATGAATAGGGAACTGGTCTCATTGACCAGTTCCCATGTTGTTGACCTTACAAGGTGAGTTGGTACCACATGCCCACTAATTAAGCACAGGAGAACCACAGATAATAGTTTAAGTTTACCTTGTCAATTTTTTTTGACAAGTACAAGTATTAAAATCCAGAAATCATTTCCTTCAGCCAAAAGATCATCCAAATTTAACCACAAATTTAAAGGATAAATTGTTGGAATTAGCTACCAAGGTGGGATTGAAGGTGAATTTTGACACAGCAGCAACACTTGCTTCATTTTCAAGAAAAGTAGAAAATGAAGATCTTGAGCTTGCTGAATTGCTTTAAGATGTCTTTTTCATTCTCATCAACATCTCTTTGTAAGACCAGTTCGTCCACCATGAGTGTTATTAAAACAAAACCATGAACAATTTAGATATACATTATATATTAGCCCTGAGATAAGCTGTCACCAACCCAACCTAAACAGGTTAATAAGCAAAAAGTATTTGTGACATTAAAAAAAAAAAAAAAACTTAGGGGCGCCTGGGTGGCTCAGTCGCTAAGCGTCTGCCTTCAGCTCAGGTCATGATCCCATAGTCCTGGGATCGAGCCCCACATCCGGCTCCCTGCTCCGCGGGCAGCCTGCTTCTCCCTCTCCCACTCCCCCTGCTTGTGTTCCCTCTCTCTCTGTGTCTCCCTCTGTCAAATAAATAAATAAAATCTTAAAAAAAAAAAACTTAAATACTGCCATAGCAACATTTTTCTAGGTATGTGTCCTGAGGCAAGGGAAATAAAAGCAAAAATACATATTGGGACTTCATCAAAATAAAAAGCTTCTGCACAGTGAGGGAAACAATCAACAAAACTAAAAGGCAACGTACTGAATGGAGAAGATATTTGCAAATGACATATCTGATAAGGGATGAGTATCCAAAACATATAAAGAACGGATACAACTCAATACCCAAAAAATAAATAATCCAATTTAAAAATAGGCAGAAGACGTGAACAGACATTTCTCCAAGGAAGGCATACAGATGGCTAACAGACACACAAAAAGATGTTCAACATCATTCATCAACAGGAAAATGCAAATCAAAACTATAATATCACTTCACACCACTCAGAATGGCTAAAATCAAAAACACAAGAAACAGCAAGTACTGGCAAGGATGAGGAGGAAAAAAGAACCCTCTTGCACTGTTGGTGGGAATGCAAACTGGTACAGCCACTGTGGAAAACAGTATGAAGTCTCCTCACTAATTTGAAGGGATACATGCACCCCCATGTTTATAGTAGCATTATTTGTAATAGCCAAATTACAGAAGCAGCCCAAGTGTCCATCAATAGATGAATGGATAAAGAAGATGTGATACAAACACACACACACACACACACACACACACACACACACACACACAGTGGAATATTACTCAGCCATAAAAAAGAACTAAATCTTGCCATTTGCAACAACATGGATAGAGCTAGAGAATATAATGCTAAGTGAAATAAGTCAGTTGGAGAAAGACAAATACTATATGATTTCATTCACATGTGGAATTAAAGAAACAAAACAAACAAGCAAAGGGAAAAAAAGGAGAGAGAAAGAAAGACAAACCAAGAAAGAGACTCTTAACTATAGAGAACAAACTGATGGTTACCAGAGGGGAAGTGGGTCGGGGGGATGGGTGAAATAAGTGATGGGCACATTTATCATGATGAGCACTAAGTAATGTATAGAATTACTGAGTCACTATATTGTATAACATCATATGTTAACTATACTAGAACTAAACTTAATAAAAAAACATAAATATTGATACACATACATATGGAGTTTTTTCAAAGTATACACAGAAGTATTTAATATGGGGAATCACCATTTCACTCATAACTTTTTGTTTAGTTATGACTAGAATAACAAATTAACAAGAGTAATAGTGACTCTATGTGAATTGCCTAGATGCACACTTTTGAAGAAAATACAGATTTTTATAATTTTCCCCTATATTATGTTGTTCTAATTATATTTACTGACATGCAATTCTATTTCTGTTGTTTTTAAAACATTAAAAAAATTAAGGCTTTATTTTATGTCTTTCTCATTTATTTTTTTCATTAATAAATATACAGGTCCCCAGCAGATTGAAAATAAAAAGTACTACCCCTTCACTACACATCAGTTGGGAAGCAGTGATCTACACCTATCAATCATGCTATATCCTTTCCTAGGATCAGATGTGTTAATTCCTAACCTATTTATGCCAATAGTTCTTATAATTTAATTACATATAAACACACAGTAAATTTTATGTAAACATATAAAATGTGAGTTCAGCAAAACTACTGTTTCTATGAAAATGCAGTTGAATATCTGAATAATGTGGAATAATTCAATAAAAGTGAAACACTAAAACAGCCATTATTTAGGTGTGAGGCAAAGGACTGGGAGGCAAATCACAAAAATCTGGAAGGATTTTGCACTCAGAAAGTTGACAAGTATCTTCAAGTTCTTGTAACAATTTGAAGCAACCCAAACTGAAAACCAAGTAGACCATGCATCACAGGTACAGTTCTATGTACAAAAAACAACATGGAAAACACATATCAGGTTTCCATCGGAAATCAGCAAATGGCTATACGTTTATGTGTTTGAGTTTTAAAATAAAATGTTTAGGATATGAATTTAACATTTTTTTTTTACATTTCTCCACTTTAACTGACTAGCTGCTGGTCATAATCCCAGATAAGAGAGCTTATACTATAAACACAAAATTCTGTACAGAATATTCAAGAGATTCTGGCCTCCTGGCTCTATTACTGAGATATACATAACTGCTGGGTGATAACACCAATCACAAAAAAGCATAAGGAATCCAAAAAGAGATTCCAACCAAATAAAGAAAATGAAACAATTCTGCAAAGCATATGTCTCTTACTTAGTAAGATTACATCCACACCCAATTCCTGCAGAGCATGTACTTTTTAGCAGTTAACAGCATTAACAAAATTAAAGCAGAGCCTTCAGGGGACAAACAGGGTTATGCTAGGCAGAAAGAGTCATTCTTCCCTGGCTTCCCTGGCTGAGCCCAAAAGTCAAGAAACAAAACAGAATCAAAAGCAATATATAAAAACTCCTTTAGGAGTTACTGCAAAAGATTTTCTCTTACTATCACTGCAAAAAATGTCAGTGATTCTGAGCCATAAACCAAATTAAATCCAAAGGTTTAGTTTAATTCTGAATTTAGACTTTTTGTAGCTTATCCACATTGACCCATAGCTCAGCATTAAAGTTTTAATATACTATTAGGAAAAATAAACAACACAAATGAAAAACAGAATAGTGTGATGACAGAAATTAACACAGGAAAGCTCATTTAATAAAGCATTCTGGGTTGACAAAAATTAAAATTATAGGGAAATTTTTAAAGATTTTATTAATACTCAAATTGAAATTATTTGAACACAAACTCATTCTGAACTAACAGCCAGAGGTGTGTCCTACCCTGACTTCACAGCATCAGGACTTAGTTTAATTAATACAAAATTTCACTGTCAATTATAGTATACAACTGAAATAGAATGGAAACAAATGCCCAAAAAAGGAGGGTGGGGCATAGAAACATGTGTACGGGAAGAAAATATATAATTTTCCCTCTACCCTTCTAAGTTCTTATTTGAGACCCCTGTAATAAAAGACAAATTAACAAGAGAAAAACAAACAAAAGTTTATTAACATGTAACCTCATTTAACATGGAAGATACCCAGGAGAAAATTAGTAACTCAAAGAGGTGGCTTAGAATTCAGGCTTAATTATCATCTTAATAGGGAAAGGGGGAGGGTGTAAATGATTTTTAGGAAAGGTGGAGTGGGTCCTGAAAAGAACAGATGGGAGGTATGACACTTTGTAACAAAGTCTGAGTGTGGTGTCATTTCTAGTCTCCTTTCCTGTGATTAGCAGTCAGTCTCCTCTGGCTGATGAAACTCCAGGGAGGGGATCTACGACAACTAAGTTCCTATCTGCCTAAAAACAAGGAAAGGGAGTTTAGAGAAAGCTGCTGCTAGCATTTGCTGTTTTTCAAGTGCCTACAGCTTGAAGTAATCAACATACCAAAGCAGCATATTTTGGAGTGACACCTCCTGAGCTCCTACAATCATATACTGGGGTGGCATACTCTGCTACCCTTCATAGGCAAGTATGTGAGGGAATACTGGGCTGATGTTCTGGGTCCTGCTCTCTGGTCTGGCTCTGTCCATAATTGACACCAAGGCCCTGTGGAAATGACTCACCTTAATTTTGGAGTCCCTGTCTGTGAACTCAGAGAGTCAGCTATGTACACCCCACAGGTGCTATCCATGCTTTGATTCTACTGCCCTACAACTAAATATATACCCGACACTGATCTGGGCTTTTATAGGCAATGTAAGATGGGAGGCAAACATAAGATCTACCACAGAGAGCAGATCTGGACACTCTGACATGGCTAGTAGTTATTCTAGTTATGAACAAAGTAAAAATGGGGAGATATGTAGTGCACAAAGCAACGTCAAAGACTCTATTACACTTTTATAATTCTTCATGACAAAATGCAAAAACCACAAAAAAAAATTCAAAAAAATTTTGCCTTTTAATAGGTTTCCTTCCTAATTTTATAATTAACAAAAATTTATTTTTAAAAAACAGGAAGGAAATATATTGAGAGGAAGGGATTCACAGCAGTTATTTAAAGACTGCTTTACTGGCATCTTTATCTTCTCTCACAGGACGTTAAATTAATTCTTTTTTAAGTGAAAAGATGATAATGAAGTGATTAAGAACACACACTTGAAACTAGATGGCCTGGGTCCAAGTCCCACTTCCCAGCTGTATAGCCTTGGGCATAGTTTACAGTTTCCTCATCTGTAAAATGAAGATAATACAGATGGATAATATGGTCTTGACACTGCACGTGGTTGTTGAGCGTTAACAGGGGATAATATATATAAAGCACTAAGTGCAGTGTCTCTGGCACACAGAAGAACCCATAAAAACATCTGCTAATATTTTATGTCAACTTCAAGTCTAACTAAAAATAGAAGTTCACTAATATACCAAATGAAAACCATATGAACAACAAGACCCTAGAAAATCCCACCTAAAAATATCAACATTAAACATTTAAAACAGTAAAAACAATTCTAAGAACATATATGATGTATACATGTCATAGGACAGATATGGGATATACAGGACGGTAGCTTCATTTAATTGTTCTCCCAGACCCCAATCCTTCTTCAGTCTATTCTCCATGTAGCCACTAGATTTAACTTCCTAAAGCAATGTTGGGTTTAGGTCACTCCTTGCAAGAACCTTTAAAGACTTCATACAGTACAGGATAAACTCAAACCCCAGAATGATGTTCCACCCCCAGCCCAGGCTAGAATGAGCTTCTAGCACGCTGTACTTCACAGTACTTGTTAATAGTCGGTAATTACAGACTTGAGCGATTATTTGGTTCATACCTTCGTCATCCACTAGAATGAAAGCCCGGGAGGTAAGGCCTGTGCTCTACCCACCACTGCCTATCACAGGCCATGGCCTACTGTAGGTGCTCAGTAAATATTTGATGAATAAATGAACCTCATCATCCATAAGGCTCCAACACCATCTAATATGAATGACCCTTCACAGTTCACAAAACTGTCTCCTGTGAATTTTCTCACCTAAGCCTCAGACTAAGACTTCGGGGAAGGCAGGACAGATGAGAAAACCAAGGCCCAGAAGTTCAGAGTCACCCAAGGTCACATTCTTAGTAAGTGGCAAAGAACCAAAGTGTGTTAACTCCTAGTCTGGAGTTCCTTCCAGAACATTCAGCTGCCTGTGTTAAATCCAATACAATACACTCAAGCCTTGGCCTTGCCTCACACTTCCCAGCCTTTGTAAGTTTTACTCTTCCTTTCTACCCACGTAGAACTGCCTCCTACCTCTTTTCCCGCTTTTCATCCATTAAGCAAATATTTATGAAAGACTTTGATTGAGAGGCAAACTCTCTTTCTTTCGGGGCCCACTGCTGTGACATACTGAGCCATTTTTATTGCGCAGACAGCCATGTATTCACTAAACGAAAAGTTTTCCGTTATACATTTATTTGTTCTTTCAATACAACAGTGAGCACCTGGTAAGTGTCATATGATGTAAGGTTCTGAAGAGAACTGTGCAGCATCACACAATAACTGATAAGATACTGTTGTCCTAGTGCTCTGAAAAACTACTGAAGTTTCTGGAAGAGAATAACAACGTAAATCAACCTGCTTTAATAAGCAATACAACTGCTGCCATTCATACAGGCTGAGATGTCCCAGGTACCTTAATAGAGAAGTAAAGCAAACACTAATACCCATTAAATAATATACAGTATATCAGTTACAAATGAAATATAGATTAAATTTACTACTATCATAAAAAAAAAAATAGATCGACATCCTCAAGCAAAGTATCCTCAGGTCTACTCCACCAAAATAGTTTTTATCCATCAGGTCGGTTAAAGAGTTAACAGACCTTCTTAAGCTTGTCAGCTCAAAAGTACACACAATTAAAATGGAAACAACAGATTCAAGGATCCTATTTCTCTGAATTACTAGCACAGAACCACAACTCCAAATACAACAGCAATAAACCTGCAATAATCCTTGTGAAATACAGTATCAATTAAATGTTGGTGCAAGAAATGTAATGCAGAATTACTGCCATATTAACACTCCCTGAAGATAAATCACCAAAGACTTTAAACAAGTGAAAATCGATTCTATGAATATTTAACACAGCAGGCTTGATTTAAAATTCTCCATAGCAGTCATATATGGGCATGAAGAGGAGCTATGAAGGGTTAATAATGCTAGATTATATATGGATTCAGAAGAAATGACAACTGAGGCCAGGGACTCTTCCTTATCTTGGAAATGGCAATACTTTACGGGGGGGGGGGGGGGGAGCATACAAAACACTATTCAATAATATGCTAACTCATTACCAGATTTAATAGAAACAATACTCAACTAATCCTCCTTTCTTTCCTATCTAAATTTCAATGCTGAATTTAAGAGGCCAATCTCAGATAAGACTAGAGAGAAGCTGCAAGAACAAAATAACGCTCGGAATGGACAGAAATCTGAGAAATCATTTGTCTCCACGGGCAAAGGTTTGGGCCCTTGAAGAACCTCCAACAGGATAAGGCAGCACATGTCTCCCACCTCACTCTCTCCTACAAGGACACACTGCTTGCAAACACTGTGGTCCCCTGAGGCTTGAATAAGCCTAAGAAAACCTACAGGATGGTGGGGTTGTGTTTGCTTGCTTGAAGGTCTTTAAAAGTAGCGTTAAATTTGCCCAGATGTTTTCTTGCAACATAAATGATTCGCCCCACTCCTCCTTAAAGGTCTCCTGATCACTCTGCCTTTCCCACACCTTGATCATCTAGGAGGGAATGATTTACAAATCCTGCAGGGAAGCCAGGACAAGCCTCAAGGAGCCTCATTAGGAAAAGCTTCCCTTTTATTAAATCTAAAGCTCTTCTCATTGTACAGTTTAATTCTACTTCCTTTTCTTTTTTTTCCTACATGAACTTGGTGGAAGGTAATGCACCTTTGAAAGAAAAAGTCTGTTTCATCTCACAGAAATAATCACATTTGGTCAGATGAATTCTGTGAGTCAACAGAACAGGCGCACTTTTTTTTTAAAGATTTTATTTATTTGTCAGAGAGAGAGAGAACACAAGCAGGGGCAGTGGCAGGCAGAAGGAGAAGCAGGCTCCCTGCTGAGCAAGGAGCACTGTAGGACTCAATCCCAGGACCCTAGGATCATGACCTGAGCCGAAGGCAGGTGCTTAACCGACTGAGCCACCCAGGCGTCCCAAACAGGCGCGCTCTTAACTAGGTGCCCTCCTCAAAGCAGGAAGAGCATCCAGGATCAAATCTCATTCTATCATTTATGTTAAAAAAAATTTTTTTCAGACCTAATACAGCCTTGTAAAAACTAAGTTTAATAACTCCTTTGATTCTGAAATTATACACGTCTCCCTGAAAGTTGAAGCTCACACCTTCACCCACATTCAATTCCAGGCATAGACAACCTTGTCTAAATGGTTTCTGAGCACCTGGGGGACAAGGGGAGGATAGAACTCGAAGCCCTTGTGTTTCACTCCACTCTTTGGGTTGCCCTTTTGGGTCTTCTGCTCCCTTACCTTGGCAGACTGGGAAAATGACAGGAGATGAAATTCAAGTCTGTTAATTATACTTTGCTCATAACTCTTGATTTTAAGATATGGGAAGGAGGAAATTGAAATGCGGCTAAAATTGTTTTTGGATGCAAATTACCCTGAGAGCTAATTATGTATAATTTCTTCATTTTCTTTATTCAAGCAAGTGAATCCTGGATACATTTCCTTTTAGGTCAAATATTTCTTCCCTTAGGACTTCATGACTAATCCTCCATAATCCTAACACTCCCTTACTCACCCCTCAAGAACTCAGTATTACTATACTACCCTGTTAGGAGGAAAGGAGATAAAACTTGTCTGAGAGGGGCTAACATTACACACTTTGGCATGAAGTTATCATTAATGGGCAGAGTTAAAGTTAAATACCCCTGCAAAAGAAGAGGGGAGGGAGTCGGAGAAGTACCTGACCTCCATTCTAAGACAGTCAAAGAGAGGCTTCCCAAAGGCTCTTCCACCTCTAGGATCTTAGTTACTCTGCACCTCTGGGGTGAACAGGAGTCCTCAGCAAGCTAGTCAAAGAGCTAGTCATAAAATCAACAGCTGTCTGTATTTACAGTCTCTACTTTCTCTCTCCTCCCCTTGAGTTCACTCCAACCAGGCTTTCATCCCTATCACTCTAGCAAAACTGCTCTTGTCAAGGTCACCAATGAACGCCATGCTGCCCATGTCAATGGTCAATCCAATCCTCATCCTACTGATCTTGAAACACACTTATTGCATGCCTTCTGAGACCCTTCCTTCATCTCAGGTTCTCTTCCTATCTCACTAACTTCCCCTTTCCAGATCTTCTTTGCCGGTCCCTTCTCATCTTTGAACTCCAGATTCCAGAATCTCTCATATGTCCAATTGCCTACTCAATATCTCTACATGAATGTCTAATAGGCATCACAAACTTAAGTCCTAAATCAAATTAATAATGTTACCCCCAAACTCCTCCCAAAGCCTTGCCCATCTTAGTAAACAGGACCTCTATTCTTCCAGTTGCTCCTTGCCTCTGCTCACACTCTCTCCCTCTCACTCCACATCAAATCTAACAGGATATCAGCTCTACCTTGTACCTAGAACCTGACCACTCACTACCACCATCTCTCACTTCCTGGCCCAACTACCTTCATCTCCTGCCCAGATTACTGCAATGGCTGCTTCCTCCCTCCATTGTTGTCTCCACAAAACAGACTGGTCCTTTTTAAAACATAAATCAGATTATATTATTAATCTGTTCAAAACCCTCTAATGGCTTCCCACCAGTTGGGATTGAATTGTGTCCTCCCAAGAATTCATATATTAAAGTCCTAACCCCCCAGTACCTCAGAATGTTACTGTATTTGGAAAGAGGGTCATTGCAGATGTAATTAGTTAAGATGAAGTCATAAGATTAGGGTGGGCTCTGATCCAATACAACCAATGTCCTCATAAAAAGGGGAAATTTGGACACGGAGATGCACTTAGGGAGAACACCATGTGAAGATGAAGTCTGAGATCTACAAGCCAAGGAATGTCAAACATTGCTAGCAAACCACCAAAAGCTTGATGAGAGGGTAGAACAGTTTCTCTCTCACAGGCACAAGAACCAACCCTACCAATACCTTGACCATGGACTTCTAACATCCAGAATGGTGAAATAATACATTTCTATTATTTAAGCCACCAAGTTTGTGGCACTCTCTTATGGCAGTCCCACAAATTAATACACCACCTCACAGAGAATAAAAGGTGAACTCCTCATCATAGCCAAAAGGCCTCACATGATTGCACCCTGGCTCACACACTGGCCTCCTTGTTGCTCTCCTGACATACCAGGCACACTCCTCTGCAGGGCCTTTGCTCTGGCTCTTCCCCGGACAGCTCTGCCCTCAACCCCCTCCACTCCTATAGATCTCCACTCAAATACCGCCATAAGGCCTTCTCCTCCCTTTCTATCCCCCTCAACCAGCTTTCTTTTTTCCATCATGTGTCACCATCAGATACTTTAAACACTTACTGTGGTAGACTAGGAGGGCCACTGCTAAGACTCACTGGGCACCTGCAAGCAGATTGCCTCCAGGGCCCCCCCTTCTCAGGGTCAGCCTTGGCTGCAGAAAGCTGCATCATCTGCCCCTCTCGGTGACACCCTTCTCGGGGCACACCATACCTGGTGTAACACACCCAGTAAAGGAGTGAGGCTACTGCTCAGTGCAGGACACTCTGACAGGTAATACTGTCTCCAGAGCTTTCTGGAGGGCTGGTAGACGCTTTGTCAAATCTGCAGCATCGTTCAACTTCTTCCTGTGCCCAATCCTGCTCTCGCCCCTTCTTGTTCACAGTGTTGATCCCAAATAAAACATCGTTTCCCAAACTACATCTCAGCATCTGCTTCTAGAGAACCCAACCAACCCTGAGACACTTATCTGCCTTCCCCAACTATAATGTAATCTTATTGAGGGCAGGGACTTTGTTTTGATGTGTTCTCAAAGCCCAAAATAGTGCCTGGTATAAAACAAGAAATGACTGAATGGAAATAATGGAAGGAAGGAAGGAAGGGAAAGAGGGAAGGAAGGAAGGGAGGGAAAGGCATTGACTATGTGGAAAGGAGACTACCCCCTGGATAAAACAAAAGCCTCTTAATATGGTCATTACCTGTCACAAAGCAAGAGGAATACACACTATTACAATGAAACTCTGCATGAGATTTCTAAAGTACACTTTGCTATTTGATTTTACAGAAACTTTAAAAAATGTGTACAAAGTTCCTAAGATTCACTTATTATCTTGATTCTCCTGATTCTTCTCCTCCTCCTCCTAGGATTTAAAATTTTGCAACCTCAAGTTCTACCACCAAGAGGGTATCACGATCCTAACCTTTAAGGTAGGGAAGATACTATATAATGTGTAATTACTGTTCAAAAGCTTTGTGACATCTTATATGTTAATTAACTCCCATTAAAAGACTCTGCCCTGCATTTTACCAAAATAAATAGTTTATTATAGCTTTTCTCTTTATTGACTGTGTCTTATTTCAAGCCTTTCTCAAAATATTACTTTTTCAGAGAATTGTCTTCACTTTATTGTAGGACTAATTGCATTCAGCTCTGGCAAATTATTTAAAATATATTTTCCATGCTCTACAGTTGGCTACTCATTCAGATTCAAATAAAGCTGATTTCTACCTGGTCACAAACCCTCATGCCAATTCAATCAGGAATATGCAAGTTCTGCCTATAAAGTAATAAAGCTGGAGGGGAGAGGTGTTTGTGTTGGGTTTATAGAATCACTTTCATCTTTTTACATATAATTGCATGATGAGATTTTAAGGGAAAAATGTAAAGCTATGTTTAACACCAAAAACAACAAAACCACCCCCACCCTGGAGCTACTATTACTTGACTGGTCTGAACCACTCTAAGACAGATGGATTCAGAACACTGTGTGTTTACAGCGCAGGAATGTCATACATAGATGGACCTGAAATATTTTATAACCATAAATATGAATACCAGAGTCTTCCCAGTCAGACCTATCTAATTTCATCAACCCTCTGAAATTCACTAAAGCAGCCTTGGGGCACATATGTAATAAGATAACATTAATTAAAATACATAAAACCATCCAGGAGTAGCAAGGAGTATCCTACACTTTTTTAAAGGGTAGAAAATGAACTAAAAATAGTAATCACTTTTGCAAGCTTAAGAAGCTGGGCCTTACAAAGCGCCTGAAGCTACAATCCTACCAGACTTTCTCCAAGGTAGGATAATAATTAGTATGTTCTTCACTTGTCTGGTATGCACCCTAATTTTGCAGTGTTGTGTGTGCATGCTCACTTTGCAACTGTGAGTTTCAGCTCTCTGCTACCTGTTTGTCACTAAGCAGAATCCAAGAGGTTCCAAAGTGCCATGTACCATCCCCTACCACTATGCCAACTATCATACCACACAAAAAATGAAGATTCTGTGCAATCCTAATGAGACACTATTATCACTGCTGAAGTTCAGCTCTCCACTTTGTTTGGAAACAAATTACTGCTGACCATAAATAAAGGGCCAGCATACTATTATTAAAAGAAACACAACTGCCTTGGTGCTGACATGATCCCACTGGGTCTTCATAGCAACCCTATTGGTGGTATTATTCCAATTATCCAGATGAGAAAACTGAGGCTCAAAGTAATTGAGAAGCTTACTTAAGGCTATACAACTAGGAAGTGATAAAGGCAACACCTGAACCCTGACCTGGGGGGACTCCAAATCTCACACACTTGATATTGTATGTTCCTTCAGAAATTATTGCAACTATAAACAAGTATTTTAGGTGCACAGGAACAAAGAACCTAATTTTATCACTAAAATTCATGGCTTCTGCACATGCACAGGAATCATCAATATGACAGTGCTCTTCTGTATCATGCCTTTACATTTAAGATTATTTCAAGTATTAGCATCCAAATAACCACCACACAGAAGGTGAGGTTAGAGATGAGCTTCAGGTGGAATTTGGTTTCCTGGTGATGTGAAGACTGAGGACACAAAACAGGCTCTCAGGTAATAGAGGACAACGGTCCTTTGCTTTCTGTGTTATTACTAATGAATCATTGAACACATCAAAAACTAATGATGTAATATATGGCGATAAACATAACATAATAAAAAAAAACTAATGATGTACTATATGTTGGCTAACTGAACATAATAAATTAATTAATTTTTTTTTTATTTTTAAAAAAGGAAAACCTATGTAACTGGTGGAATTTCAGGTGGTTTTTTAAATGTCTTTTGTATTCTATTATATATTGTGTTTTCTACTAAACTTTCACTATTTTTATAACATGAGAAAAGATAATAAGCATATTTCAATTTTAGAAACATAAATAATAACAATACACACTGGTGCCAATGGGCTAATATTTTATATAAAACGTGTGATTCTTAAGTTCCTATCTTGTCTACAGAAGCCCCATACAGAAAGGATAAAACTGAATTTTTATTTATGACCATGTGCTATAAAGTCAGGAAAGCTTGACTATATGTACCAAACCATCAAGTACTGTCCATGTTACCCTGGGCGAGTCATTCAGCTCCTCAAAGATCTCCGTTCCTCACTTGTAAAAGAGGATACCAATTTAATATGGTTGTTGTAAGAATTAAATGAGAAACACATGCATTTATGTACACACATACACATTCATACAGTGTCAAGTGCCATCAAGATTTAAATAATCTGACAGATAGTAGTAGTCTCATTCATTTCTGTGACATGAATTTATCCATGCCTATTTTAGCTTCTTTTATAGCCAAATCTTACTGCAGAGGCAAAGGGCAAAAGTCTTTCTCTTTCTCTCTTTTCTCTGTGTATGTGTGTTTCCCAAATGACACCCCCAGTAGGTTGAAAATTCATTAGTCTTTAACTATTTCCAATATATACTTATGCAAAGGAGTTTGGACTTTACATTAGAGCCAGTTTTAAATCAGAGTCCCATTCAATTCACATTAAAGGGCCTATGAGTTATGATGAGTGCTTTTACTTATGTATCTTTATATTCTAGTGGAACTGACTTGTAAAAAAGAAAATCTAGAGACAGAACAACCAATCAGCAGCTTTACCATCTTCAAGGTGAAAAAAAAAAAAAGAAAACATTTGGGAACTGAAAAGATAAAACACATTCCAGGGACACTTTGGAAGACTGGCCATTCCTGTTGGTGGCCTATTTGGATGAGGCAAAAGAGAAGAATCTCAAAGAGGCAGGAAGTTTCCAGCTTTGGTATCTGTAGGTATGGTGATCCTGTTAACTATGGTAGGAAACACAGAAAGCCTTAATGGGGTTAAAAAGTGGTGGCATCATCACATAGCTGGTGGAGATACACACCTGAACAACCACTTTGAAAGACTTCATTAAAGCTAAACAACATATGTATGCCTTACAACCCAGCAATCCCACACCTTCAAATATACCTACCAGAAATGCATGGTAAATGTCCACCAAAATGTATATACAAAAATGTTCACAGCATCATTATTCTTAATTGGCGAAAACTGGGAAACCCAATGTCCGCCAAAAGTCCTGTGGATAAGGTGACACGTATTCATATAATGGAATACCACACACAATGGATAAGAATGAACTAATGTTACAACACAGACGGTTGAGCAGAAGAAAGGAAACATGAGAGACCACACATTGTATGAGTCCATTTACATGAAGATCAAAACAGGGGAAACTCATCCAGTGACAGAGGTACTCTCTGGAAGACGACAGGAGGAGACCTGGAGGAGGGATGGAGATATTCTCTATCTTGATCTGGGTAATGGCTACGCAAGTGCATACATACGGAAAAACTCAATCCTACATGTGCTGGGTTTTGTTTTGTTTTGTTTTTTCATTAAAAAGTTGACTTAATTCCCTAATATTACCACCCTTGAAAAAATAAAAATGATCCTCAGCTTCACATACTGCTTAGTCTGATTTCATTGCAGTACGTTTGCTTTCTAAAACTTACCATATCAAAAGAACTCGTGACCTAGGCTATTTCTTAAAGTTCTGTCTGTGATCATCTCATCAGAAGTGAGAAAAGCAAGCAAGTATGAGTCATGAATAAAAGGGGTACAAGTCCTCCTCCATAAAAGCAGGTGTGGCTACGGAGTGTGTTCCGGTGTCCAACACTGTGTTGTACAGATGATGCGTCAGGGACAACTTCAGTCCAGTCTTACCCACATGGCCATAAAATAGGGTTCGATTCCTGGAGTTCATTAAACTTTACCTCCTAAGTAGCAAAAAGCAGTTGAAGCAATAAAAAGTAAGACTCTTTTCTAAGAATACCTGAGAAGAAAAAGGCCAAGGAAAGCTAATCCCCTACTTGTGATTAAAGACCTCTGGAGAAATTGACCAATAAGGAGCTGATGGTCTCTTTCTGATGGACAAGAGCAACAGAAGAAAGTCAGGCCAGCTAGGAGATAGGTATGGCTGGCCCACCATTTCTCATACAGATGATGCTCTGAGACCCAATTGGGTCGATTTAACTCTCCTCAGGGAGGAGCTCAGCAGGGACCCAATGGAATAATGTCATGTCCCTGAGGCCGCCAACATCACCCTGACAGCAGCCTTGGCCACCCCAGGAAAGGGAATGCTGAAACTATGAAATACGCCACTCATGGGACCAGGGACTGGGGGATGGAAAATGTGTACCAGATATATTTTCTTCCTTTGCCCACATTAGCCAATAAAGAGCTTCCTCTCCCCCTTATTAATGCCTGTGTGCTTAACATGATCAAATCATGGGTATGAACAATCAACAATGACCTATTTGATTACTAACTTGGGATCCACCTATGACAATAGTCAATAGCTATTCAATTTCTTTTAAAGTTTATGCCTTCATTTATTTTTATTTTTCCCCCAACCCTGGAGTAGAAAACCCAAGTGTAAAAGAAGATGGCTTTTAGGGGCACCTGGGTGGCTCAGTCATTGGGCGTCTGCCTTCGGCTCAGGTCATGATCCCGGGGTCCTGGGATCGAGCCCCGCATCGGGCTCCCTGCTTCTCCGCAGGAAGCCTGCTTCTCCCTCTCCCACTCCCCCTGCTTGTGTTCCCTCTCTCGCTGTGTCTCTCTCTGTCAAATAAATAAATAAACTCTTCAAAAAAAAAGAAGATGGTTTTTACTAACGCAAGTCACTCACCGAGCGGGGTGGCCAGTCTGAGAGCCAAGGGTGGGAACGCCATTTGATTACACCTCCGGTGTGCTGGGCAGTCCTGACCCAGTCATGTCCTCCAGTGCAGTGTCCAAGGGATCATAGTAAATATTTGGCCAATGCTAAACATTTGCAGGACTCATTACTTGTCAGCAATGGGAAACTATCTGAAGTTGTTTTTTCTTACTTACTTGCTCATTTTCCAACCCCTTCATTTCACCACTGTGATTAAGGACCTGTTTCCACACACCATAGCTGATGACATCTAACCAAATGATGTTTTTACAACAGAGATGCACCAACTGATGCTAGGATGGATCTTCTGAAGTATTATTCTCTCCTGAGGCAGGTAAATAGCTCAGGTAGGGCGCAGTAGTAGTTAGAGAGGACAGATTATTAGCTACTCTTTTCCAGAAGACCACCAAACCTCTGGTAGTGAACTTGACAATGAACCTGTTCACTGTGAAACAAAGTTTTGTATTTAAAACTAAAAAACAAAAAACGATAGAGCACTGGTCTGGGATCAGCTACTTTTTGCACTTTCTTTTATCTCAATATTCCTTTCTAGATAACCCAAGTGTACTTACTTAAATAATATACCTCCAAACCTTTTTCATCCACCAATTAGTTTAACAGCAAGACAGGAAAAAGATGAGATGAGAAGGAATGTGTGTCACTGGCACCGAGTACACGGTAAGCTCTCTCAGGCACTTTGCTTACGTAAGTTACCTCCCACAAGCCTCACAACATTTTAAGGTGGGAATTGGGGTCTCCCGTCTGTGGATGAAGAAAATGGAGACATGACTTGTCCATGCTCACGGTTAGTGATGGAGCTAGGACTCCAAGCAAGGCTTGAAGGACACCAAAGCCTCAGATCTTCCCCTAGACCCATCCCCACACTGGCTCAGGAGAGCTCTCAAACGGAACCCTGGGACTCCCCAAGGCTACTCTCATCAGCAAGTTGAACACGTTCCTTTTGGAGGCTGCCGTTTTGTGCATCATTACTTCTGTGGCTCTCCCAGGACCCAGCTGGGTACAAGACCGCTGCGGCAGCTGTTAGAGCACAGCTGCCTGAAAAATACAGCACAGCCTGGGCTAAGGGAAAGAGCCTGAGGAGGGGGAAAGACAGAGAACACATGCATGCGTGCACACAAGCGAGAAGACGTATGTGTGTGCATAAAAATAAAAATAGTAGAATACAAATAAAAATAGTAGAGCTAACTGCAATAATAAGGAAGTAAAAACAAATTCTAAGACATCCAGAACAGTGGTCACATTTCTTTAATATGGCTAGTAGGCATCTGTGGAATTTAAGAAAAAAAAAACAATCTAACAAAGGAAAAAAAGAGAGACAAACCAAGAAACGGACTCTATTTTTTTAAAGATTTATTTATTTATTTGAGTAAGAGAGTTGGGGGCGGGGGGAGCAGAGGAAGAGGGAGAGAATCCTGAAGCAGACTCCAACTTCGTGTGAACCCTACTCAGGGCTCCATCCCAGGACTCCAAGATCATGACCTGAGCCAAAATCAAGAGTCAGCCACTTAACCGACTGAGCCAACCAGGCACCTTGAGAAACAGACTCTTAACTATAGAGAACAAAATGATGGTAAGTTACCAAAGGGGAGGTAGGTGGGGGGATGGGGAAAATAGAGGATGGGGATTCAGGAGGGCACTTATGATGAGCACTAGGTGTTGTATGGAATTGTTGAATCACTATATTGTACACCTGAAACTAATATAACACTGTATGTTAACTATGCTGGAATTTAAATAAAAACTTAATTTAAAAAAATGGACAGGAGGTACATCAGGATTTAATACATTAGTCTCTACTTACTGGCATATTTGTATATTTGAAATATTTTTGAAGCCAAAAATTTATAGATATAGATATTAATACAGATACATAAATAACTCTCTCTCTCACACACACACATCTGGAAGGTTACCCAGACTATTAACTATTAACAATGCTATCTCCAGGAGAAGGAAGAGAGGATGGGGCATTTATACTTAATACAATTCTGTATATGTAGAGAAATAAATAAGACCTAAAGAACACCCATAAGTTTTCAATAATTACTACAGTTTTACACAGAGAGGTGATTTATTTTCAGATTTGACCCAGCTGATCACATCTATCCATTGAAATACATCTTCACTTGGCTTTTCCAGGACATCACACTCCTACCCTAGCAGCCACTCCTTCTCAGTCTCCTTGGCCTATTCTTTCTCATCTCTTCAGCCCTAACTTGTTAATGAGAAGCTAAGCTCTTGCTAGTTTTCTCTATCTTCATTCCCTTCCTGAATGATCTTTATACTCCCAAACCTACAGCTCCAGCTCAGACCCCTCCCCTAAACTCCAGACTCCTAGACCGACCTGCCAGGTCCGTAGGTCTAACTGGATATCGATCAAACACCTCAAAATAACATATTTAAAGCTGAACTCCTGATCTGTCCTGCCTTTGTCCATTTGGGCTATTATAAGAAAACACCACAGAGTGGGCAGCTTAAAAACAACAGAAATTTATTTCTCACAGTTCTGGAGGCTGGGAAGTCCAAGACCAGGGCACTGGCAGATTTGGTGTCCGGTAAGTACTGTCTCCCAGGTTGCAGACTGCCAGCATCTTGTATGTTCATGTGGTAGACAGCAGAGAGTGCTATCGGGCTCTCTCATGACCCCTGGAAGGGCACTAATCCCATTTGTGAGGGCTCCACCCTCACGACCTCATCTAACCCTAATGACCTCCCAAAGGGCCCATCGCCTAAAATCACCACATTGCGGGGAGGGGTTCAGCACATGAATCTGCAGGGGACACAAACATTTGGTCCATGACCCTCTCCTACCAGAACCTGCTCCCCTGGACCAACCTTCTGCATCTCAATTCAGAGCAGCTTCACACCAACGGCCTAACCAGCCCTGCAGGATGTTTCACTGCCTTCACCCCAACCTTTTTATCTGAGCCCATTACTCCTCCCCGCATTCACCTCAGTCCAGCCCTGCTGCTAGCCTCCCACTCCTCGAACACCACTGCCTGGAACACTTCTTCCCCAAATATGCACAGCACAGACCACCCCACTTCGCCTCCTTCAAGTCTCTTCCCTTCTTTTGGTCTCAGCCTTGTCATAATGAGCACATTTTACTTTCTCAATCAAAGAAAAACCACAATTGGAAATGACTCCCCCCTTCAAAAACGATAAATAAAAGTGGGTTGGACCATGGCTGAGGTCATGCAATTGCCATCACCGATCTGAGAAGTGTAGCCAAAGAAATCCAAGGCCACATGCCCCCTTTCAGCTCTGCCCACACACCACCCTGGGCAGCACCACCAGCAGACTGCATTCCGGTGGTGGCTTTCTTCAACTTACAGTGGTTCAGAACATAGACTGATGTCACCAAGTAATCGGAGACAATTAACAACAAACCAAAGCCATCTTTAAATTAATCGCTTAGGTACAGGTGGTTCACCAGCTTTAAAAACAAAACTATGTTGGCTCAACATGCTGGTTTATTGTTTTTATTTTGCCTAGTCAGCAATCTGCACATAGCTCGGTGCCAAGGTCTAGCCTACCTTAATCATTTTTCCTCTACTTAAACAAAGTACGTTGTAGTCTCTTCACCTCCTAATCCCAATGTCAAATGGTAAAAAAGTTGTTCACAAGAAAGTATATGGACCTGCGGGTGCAGCATTTACACAGGCCCACAAGAATCCACGAACTAGACTGAGAACAGTAAGTAAGCCTTTTAACCCTTGTCTTTCAATAGCAAATACAAGAGTAATTAACGTTGATTAGAGCCAATACTTTTTGAGCACTTACTTCGGCCAAGCGAGGATCTAAGCACTTCAAATAATATATTCATTTAATCCCCCCAGAGCCTATTATCACTAAAAGATGAAAATATAGAGGCACAGAGAGGTCAAGAAAGTAGCTTAAGGTTACACACACTACCTACACTCTTACACCACTGGGAGTGACCCCTGGTGTCTCCCGTACCTGTCACGGTGTTAAGCCTCCACGCCTTTGGATATACTACTCTCATTTCCCCTAATGTTCTTTCTTTCCTTTGCTGCCTGGCAAACTCCTATTCAACCTCCAAAACTCATCTTTGGGAAACCTTCCCTGGTACTCCAAGGAGAATTAAGCAGGCTCCTTCTACTTTCTACCACCATTTTTTGTTCATATGCTATTTTACCACCATGTAAATAAAGAACCCACACACACAACTTGACCGTGAGTCTATGTGGACAAGAACTACGTCTGATCCATACTTGAATTCTCCACACTTAATAATTATCACAAAAATTCATTTACAAATTTAAGATCTCTCATGGATCATTTCATAATATAATAACATTTATTAGGTGCCTACTATTCTAGGTACTTTATGCATTTTAACTCATTTAATCCTCACCATAACCCTATTAGGGAGGATTCCAGTATGTCCCCATTTTGCAGCTATGGAAGCAGAGAAAGTTAAAAATTCTATTACGGCCCAAGGTGAGAGCTAGCAAACACCCGAATTTGACCCCAGGTAATGTGGTTCCACGCTCACTGCCTGCCCAGTACACAGCTTCTGCACTAGACTCTCTGGGGTTCAGAAAGGTTACATCCAGTTCTTGCCCAGTACACAGCTTCTGCACTAGACTCTCTGGGGTTCAGAAAGGTTACACCCAGTTCTTGCCCATAAAGATGCCACATGGAATCCACTTTCCTTTCTTCTTCACATTAATAGAGGGAATGATCACCTGAAGGATCTGGGAGGGCGGAGATCCCATCCGCCTGGTTCACGCCAGACACCGTCCAGCATAGGGCCTGCTGTTAAAAATGAAACTCAGTGGATATTTGCTGAATTGTCAAAAATCATTTGTAGCTTTGAAATGACTGTATTCTTTACATATAATAGCATTATTCAAAGTATCATACATACTTTATCTTCAAAACAACTACACGAGGAAGGTATTCTTTTTAGCTCTATTTCATAGATGAGTAAAACAAGGCACCGTGAGCTTCAGTAACTTGCCTAAGATCAATCACAGCATTACAATGTGAAGCCAGGATTCAAACTCTGAAGGTATGATTCATCCTGTAGCTTCTGTGGCTGTTGTAACAACCACAAACTGGGAGGCTGGAAACAATAGGAATTTATTGTCTCAACAGTTTTAGAGGCTAGAATTCCACTATCATGGTGCTGGCAGGCCCCTGCTCCCTCCAAAGCCACTGGGAGAGGGTCCTTCCCTGCCTCTTCTGGCTGCTGGAGGCCCCAGGCATTCCTCGGTCTGTAGCAGTGTAACTCCAGTCTGCCCCCACCTTCACACGGCCCCTTCCTTCCTCTTCTGTGTACCTCTGTCATCACAGGGCAGTCTCCCTTTGGTCTGTGTCTGAATTGCCCTCCTGGTATAAGGTCACCAGTCGTAATGGATTATGGGCCTACCCTACTCCAGTATGACCTCATCTTAACATGATGACATCTTCAAAGTCCCTTTTCCATGTAAGGTCAAACTCACAGGTACCAGGGGTTAGGACGTCCATATACCCTTGGAGTGGGGGCGAAGTTGGGGGGAGGGGGGGAGGAGGAGAATGACACAATTCAACCTGTAACATAGCCTGTATAGGACTGATTCCAAAGATGCAGGGAAATGACTCAGTTTCTCCAACCAGTTACCCTCTTCACTGATGCAAGATTTGCTAGTTCTCAAATCACTCCTCTGAATGAGGAGCAGATAGAGGTTTGAGATTCAGGGGTTTCTTTCCATACAAAGTAAAGGGGACACAACCAAAATATAAACGTACTTTAAGTACATGAGAAATGTTATCATGAAAAAGCAAGTATTTCCCTAGAGTGGAAGCCAGTTAATATGCGAGAAAAACTTCAAGTACTTCTAACCTGCTTCCCTTCCACTCTGGTAATTTATTACACACCTCCATTTTATCCATTTAAGGCAATACCTTTAAGTTTTGACCAATGAACAATAATTAAACGATATTCAATAACAGTGACCTATTTGATATATATTTTCTTTTTTAAATTCTTAAAGAAGAGCCCACTTCTTTTGAAAGCTAATGATTCCCTGGGGTCTATAATTAACAGTTTAAGATTACATGCAACCTTCAAATTTTGATTAATCAAAATTAGCCTTCAAGGAAAATGTAAGCAAAGTACACAATTCTTCAAGTAAATGGGTGTTTCCCATTTCTCCCATTGATAGCCTCTCTCTTCCTCCAGAGTCTAGTGTCAAACTTGCACATTCAGTCTGCATCAATTGTATTTTGTTCATCTATTAATCATGAGAAATATGTCCACCACACACTGGCAGCCTGATTTTTCTCTGTATGCTAGGGAAGCAACGAGAAACTTCCAAAACGGGTTAATTCAGAATTTGGCTCTTTAAAAAAAACATAAAAAAAAAATCTCTGGCATGCTTAATTGTCAACCAAACCACTACTCAGGAATTATTCTTTGAAATGGTTTTATTGGAAGGCATCATGTTAACTAGTGAATACATTTTGCTAGCATCACATAGATTATGATAAGGACCACATAAGCTGCCATAACTCATTTTAAATATTAAAATACAGCATTTAAGTCAGGATGTACTGTGGGCCAAAGCTAGTCAAAGCACATGGTACAGAAAATGATATTTCCTAAAATCAAAGTCTTGACCTGAAATTCTATCTGCTTTCTTGTATTCCATCAATTTTCCAGACTCAAACAGAAGTGGATACTAACAGGTTATCACAAAGGACAGTTCACTTATTTTGGAAGATATGAACGACCCATTTAAAAAAAAAAATAACAGCCTTCCTTAGAAAAAGATCATTATTAACATGAAATAATTTAGCAAGTAAAATTCTATTTTACTAGTATACCACATTAAAATGCAATTTTCAGACTAATATCTTTACAGAACATTTTAAGACCGCCAGTTGCTCACCCCTGGTGGCTGGAGCTTATCCTTTGTAATTATTCTCAGGACAGGATGCTTAATGATTAGAGAAATAACTGATTTTTTCTGAAAGAGAAACAGTAAAACCCCAATGACATCCTTTAAAAGTATATGTTAATCCTACAGAGAATATAGAAATTTTCTTTGTTTAAAAACGCAATGAGAAAAAAAAAAAGGCAAAGCAGCTATAATCACAACCAAATACAATTTGTGCTTCTGATATGAGCTTTCTCACACCAGTCGGGCTCACACCAGTATCTCACACCAGATACTCTCTACCCTCTTAGGGAATTCCAGATTTTATAACCTAGTAGCTCTTGTATCTTAGGGAAGTATCAATTTAAGGATGCACAGTGTATGGGCGTGTGTGTGGGCGTGTGTGGGCGTGCGTGTGCGTGCGTGCGTGTGTGTGGGTGTGTGTGTGCGCGTGTACGTGTGCGCGTGCGTGTGTGCGTGTGTGCATGCGTGTGCGTGTGTGCGCGTGCACGCGCGGTAGCATGCAGCATTCACATGTACTAAGTGCCTTCCCCAATGCCAAGTTCTCTCCTCATAATCTACATTGAGCTCAGTCCTAAATCACCTGCTCTAGCTGGGTGCCCTTGGCCGCTGGTGAGCCTCAGCTTCCCCACTTACATTTGAGAATAATTATAGCAGCTTCCCCATAGAGGTGTGGGACCAAATGATGCCCTCCACAGAACACATCTACCACAGTGACCACTGTCTCCCAGTAAGTGCTCAATAAACATCAACCCTTATAATTTCTATAGGATCCTACAGGTGAGGAAAAAGAGGTAACTTGCTCAGGGTCACTGCGCTGATAGAGACAGACCCAGGATCAAAGCCCAATCCACAGGTCTTCCAAGACTATCAAACTATAAGAGGTATCAAACACACTGAGGGACTATCATTCACATTCTCCGAAGATAATACAGAGCAGGGGATGAGGTACCAATAAAAACCAAGAACATGTAGTTGAATATAAACCATTAAAAACCTGCTACCAATTATAAACATCTTTCCATTTGCCTTTTCTAAAAGAACTATCCTTTAATATATTTTAGGGGCGCCTGGGTGGCTCAGAAGTGTCTGACTTGGTTAAGTGTCTTGGGATTGAGCCCCACTCAGCAGAAAGTCTGCTTGTCCCTCTCCCTCTGCGCCTCCCCCTGCTTGTGCACACACTCTTTCTCTAATAAATAAATCTTTTTAAAAAATAAAATAAAATATTTTAATTCTGAAAAGTCTGTCAGTTTGATCAAGGACCATCTTCTATAGCACAGTAACAAATGTGGGGTTGATCTAGAATGTCTGGTCAACCTACTGACCGTTTCAACAACAGGTAATCAAGAGAGTGGCATGCATTTTCACATGTTATCACAGTAAATCCTCCCAACCAGGTAGGTATCGTTCCAGATATTTTACAGATGGAGAAACCATGGCTCAGGCAGAGTACCCACCTACACCCACGTTCCCAGGGCAGGGCCCAAACTGAAACTTGGCCCTGTCCAGACCTAAAGTCTATGCTCTCTTTAGAACAACATGGATGAGACAAAAGAAAAGTCAGGCTACACAGTCACTTGGCTTTGAGGAAACACTCAACAAAATAAATGGGGAAAGTGCCACAGTTTCGGAGGACATTCAAATGAAGATTAATTTTTACCAAATTGTTTCATTTCCAAAGTAGAAGTCAGTAACAGATATGGCCAAAAATTTGCCCTACATATAGCATACCCAATTCACAGTTTCAAACTTGTCTTGGATCATCCAAACACTTGGATGAACCAGTGTTCACCTCTCATAAATGAAAGCTTTTGGAAAGGCAAGAGCTTGGGATCAAGTTCAAGTTAAGTGGCACCTATACCCACTCCCCCCAAGCTCTTGGGGTCTGTGCCTTCCACACCCCTCAGAGCCAAGGTTAGAGTGTAGTAAAATACATATAAAATTCACCATTTTAACCATGTTCAGGTTTACAGTTCAGTGGCATTAAGTACATTCACACTGTTGTACGGCCACCACCACCACCCATGTTCAGAACTTTTCCATCTTCCCCAAATCATACTCTGGATCCATGAAATACTAAATCCCTGTTCCCGGGGGCCTGGGTGGCTCAGTCGTTTGGGCGCCTGGGTGGCTCAGTCAGTTGAGCATCCAACTCCTGGTTTCAGCTCAGGTCATGGTCTCAGGGTTGTGGGATTGAGCCCCATGTAGTCCTCTGTGCTCAGTGTGGAGTCTGTTTGTCCCTCTCCCTCTGTTCCTCCCCTGCTCACGCTCTCCTGTCTTTCTCTCGCTCTCAAATAAATAGTCTTTTTTAAAAAAATAAAATAAAACCCCATTCCCCTGGCCCCCTACTTTCCGTCTCTATGAATACACTATTCTGGGTACCATAAATATGCTCATACAATACATGTCCCTTTGTGATTGGCTTATTTCACTAAGCATAATGCCAATTCTTCTTTGTTCCCAGTTAGTCTCCTTGAAGAAACACCCTGAAATGCACAATCTCTGGAGGACATAAAAATGAACGTGTGAGAAAATTTTTTTTCCCTTTTACTACTTGCTAGAAAGATATGAAAACACTACAATGGTCAAGGAGGAAGAAGAATGAGAAAGCCAACAAAATTATCCACAATCCTACCACAGAGGCACTCCGTTTTCCTTTCTACTCATTCTCTCATCATTGTTTGCTTTACGCAAATGAAATCTGCATAATTACATCATATTGAGTATCCTTTAACTCAACCATCAGTCAAAATGATACACGTTCAAGCTTTTCAAAAATTAACTTCCAAGGTCGACACCAAGGAAAAATAAATGTGCTTTCATGAAAACCTGTATTTACCGAGCTCTCCCACGGTAGAAATAAGTTAAAATTGCCTGAAGTTTCGCTCTGATGGAAGGAAATTGTCCTTGGCAAATAGAACCATCCTGTAGAATAGTTGGCACTGCAGAAAGAGGGCAACAGCTTCACAAATGTTCATACAAAAACCATTTAAATGTTAAGCAAAAATGTATATAAACTCCGAACGTGGCCATCCATCCCACTGTTATCTCTCTCAATGGAAAACAGCACAACGGCATCTAATGAAAATCCTGTTTTCTTCCCAGTAAATGAAAATAATAATGCCACAAATCAACATTCCCCCCAGTTTTTTTTTTTAATTGATTATTCTTGCAATTCACATGTTCTCAGAACTAAGGGGGAAAAGGGTAAACTTTAATAAAACCATGTCTTATTTTTGTTTCTTGTTTCTACTTATGGCTTGTAAAATATATATATAATATATAAAATAGCAGGACCTAGTAATAGTAAAGGAAAATGATTTCAGATGAAATAAAACTCAAGTCAGCAGGAGATGACTTGGATCGGGAGACAATTATACCTAAGTCGATGGGATGCAAGACTTCCTTTATTTATTTTAGTAGAAATAGCCTCAAGTCCTAGAAAAAAGACGTTTTTAGAAAATGACACTGACCCAATTGCTAGGTCCTGTGAATAAGAGCAGGGAGTGTTACCTTTATTCCTCCACTCCTCACACATTTTCTGCTCAAATCACTGGAATACATTTAATTTGAATGCGGGGTTTGGGATACTACATAACTGAAGACACAGAGAACCCATACACAGTAATGGTATCCAACATATTCACCATTCATCCTGAATTTCCTGTTTCATTTAGGGAGAGCAGAGCCCATGAAAACAGAGAACCCCAACACGGAGGAGCTGAAAGGACTAATCATTCCAAATCCCTAGATCCAGCTTCTTTGATCCCATTCTCAGTCAGGCCCCGATGCATCTTTCTAGAAATTGCCCCAAGCACAAAAAAAATAAATAAATAAGTAGCACAGGATGGGGCCTCCTCCTAACCCCGGCAACTGACCCAAATGCTCTCTTACTCTGAATTATTTTACAGAAAGGCTCATCCTGGGATCTCCCTTAAATGAAACTTTTCAGGGAGCTCGCCCCACCTTGAACCTTTCCTGGCTTGCTGTGTCAAACTAAAACCATAAAGATTAAAAGAGAATAAAACTTCAAAAGAATAAAACTTCAAACTTAACAGAGAATAAAACATCTGCTCTGACTTCAGGAAGGGCCAAAACTAAACACACGTCAACTGAAAGGAAATCTAAATGCCAGTATTTTTTAGGTTAGATTAAGATTCCACAACATCAGCAAAAACTCAGTATAGTGTCCGACCTAAGTTTATCGTTCCTACGTTAGGCTCGCCCTTAGGAACTCCAAGCAGGTCACTCCTCTCCCCCTCCTTTACTTAGGGTCAGCTGACACCCAAAGCAATGTTTACATACCCAAAAGAAGATAGAATGAAGTCATAATATGAGCAATTCAAACACAAACCATTCTCTGTTAGAGTAACTGAGGCTTAAAGCATGGGCAAAAACAGCTTGCATCCCATGGCACAGTCTAGCCAGCTCTTCCCTGAAGGCGGCAAATGAGCAATGCTCTCTCGGGCTCTAAATGCCATTTATCTTTGCACCCAAATCAATGGGACTGACCAACGGGGCACAAGACATTTGGAAAACCAATAGGAGAAACCCCACCTCTGCCTTTTTCGACAATCCAAGTCCCCGAAGGTTAAGGGGGACGTGAAGAGGACAGAAGTCTGCATCATGCAAAACATTCTTCTTAGGTGTGCACAAAGCAGCCCCTTTAGAACTGGTCATCCAAGGTGTGCAACAGGAAACACCAGCTCAGAGGAGACTGTGCAAACTAGGTCCCCTGGGCAAATGCTGCATTAAATGAAGTTTCTTTTCAGCAGGACTTCTGGATACGTTCATGGAAAGAGAAAGTACATGCAGTTTTCTGAACTTGACGGCAGAAGTCTTTATTCCCAACATATTTCCAATCACTTGGGATTCATTGAGCTCCCTTTGGGAAGTACTACTTTGGATGTTGTGGAAGCAAGGTTGGAGCCCAGATCTGGATAAGGAGGCACAATAATAAGTTGACATCAATCCGGTCTTCAAAACTAGAGGGGCAATAGGGCTCCTCAAAGAGATGTCCTAAAGTTAGTTCCTCTGCACCATTCTCGTGGCCTTAAATTGCTCCTCTCCATGCCATGATCTTGACATGGCCGTCACTTCCCATCACTCGGGACACAGCCTTAATAGCCACCTACTCACTTGATTTGAAAGAGCCCACTGGGCGCTTTGCATGACATCACCCATCTCTGACTTCTTTATGGCACCTCCCACCCAGAAAGCCGCAGTGTTTTACTCATTGCCATATCCTAGGGCCTACGGCACATAGTAGGTGCTCAATAAACATTTACAGGCTGAGTAAGTACATGAAGTATTCTAGCAATCCCTCCCTCTGGCTTGGAGAAACGATTACTTAAACATCTGGTTACATTTAATATGAGTTCAGTAAGATTTATTATTTCAAATAAAAAGGCCACAGTTATGTTATAGTTGCTAAATTAAATGACAACTGCATTTCTTTTGGACACATATTTTCATACCAAGCCCTATTTTAAAAACCTATGTATTTTTGAGTCATTCCAAAAACAATAATGGGTTTAATATGAGCTCCTCCCCTGACCCTTCTAGAATTTGGACACAAAACCACATAGTTAACTGGCTCTTGTGTTAACCAAACTCATGCTGATCTCACTAACATCATGTTATAAGCCTATACCATCACAACAGGGGATAAACTGTCAGAAAAACTAGCTGCTAAAAACATTCTGGTGCATATTTATTAAAGCCTCCAATGGGGGCACCTGGGTGGCTCAGTCAGTTAAGCGTCTGCCTTCGGCTCAGATCATGATCCCAGGGTCCTGGGATGGAGCAACGTCAGGCTCCCTGCTCGGCGGGGAGTCTGCTTCTCCCTCTCCTTCTGCCCCTCCCTCCCGCTCATGCACTTCCTCTCTCTCTCTCAAATAAATAAAATCTTCAAAAAAAAAAAAGAAGCCTCCAATGATAGCTATTTTTCATTCATATATTCACTCTTTGGCAAATGCTTATTGAGCATCCAGGATTTCTAAGCATTGGGAGCACAAAGATGAAGAAGTAACAGTGTTGTCCCTCACGGGGCTTACAGACTAGAAGAGAAGCCCAGGAAGTGAGTAGTTACAATGCAGTGTGACAACAAGGGTGGGATGGTAGAGGGGCATAAGGCGCTCACTGTGGAAGCAAGAAGAGCCAGTCACCCTGTTCTGGGTAACCAGGTACCCAGTGGTCTTCCAAGTGTGGTCCCCAGACCAGCAGCATCAACATCACCCGGGACATTGTTAGACGTACAAACTTTGAATCGGGCCACGCCACGGTCCTACGAATCAGAAATTCGGGGGGTGAGGCCAGCAATGTATGTTTTAGCAGGCCCTCGGGTCATTCGGACACCCATTGAAGGAGGAACGAAGTCAAGCCAAGTAAAGAATACACAGACAGTAAGGATGGTTGCAGGCAACGGGAACAGAGGATAAAAGCCCAAAGGCCAGAGAAAGCCGGGCGTGTTGTCAGAACGGTGTGGCTCAAGCTCAGAGCATGAGATGGAGAGCAACGCAGATCATGAAGAGCACCAGGGGCGATGCCAAGAGGCTGGCGCTTCATCTCAAGGGCAGCGAGAAGCCCCTGGAGGGCTGGGATGGGCATGCCCGGGCCTGCAGAGGATTTCAGAAGATCACCTTGGAGGCAGTGCAGAGAACAAACAGCGAGGCCACGGAGGAGGTAACTTGATGAGAGGCGACAGTGGTGGGAAGGCAGGGAGGCCCGCTGTCAGCGGGGCGGGGCTCCAAACGGGAGCTTACTAACCCCGCTGCACAGATGGAGGCGCCAGGCATGCTGTGGGACACACGGAGCATCCCTTTCCGCTGGAAGCCTCACCTGACACCCCCCACACACACCCCAAGCCAGGGAAGGTGCGGGTCAGGGAGGGCTGAGTACTTCCCACCCCACCCCCCACCCCGGTAGCACACGGCGCGTTGCATCTCAGTTGCCAGTCTTGCCCTACAGACAGGGGCCGGGGCCATCCCGGTCAGCTTCCACCCTGGTCCATTTCCACCGGCAGCATTTGGCACAGCGCCCGGCGCTACAGAAGCCAAACTGAATGACTGGAGCCGGCCAGGCCAGGGGGCCGCTGAGAGGCTACTGCCCTCATTCAGGGGCCAGAGGACCATGTCATGGGGACGAATCGGAAAGCTTAGGACGGACTGAACTTCTTCATTTTTCTCTAGTCTGTTGACACCATTCAAAACACAGAATGAAAATCCTTACGAGTCAATTAGGTTGGGAAAATGTGACAGTAAATGTGATCTGCTGAGAGGAGGCCACAGGCCCATCCTCCTGTGGAAAGTCGGCAAGGACCGTGGTTTGAGCACTTCTGCAAGTGAAGAGGAAGACACAGTTCTAGGCCACAAAGATGCTGCCACCTAACTAAGAGAACAGGCTGGCTCCCTTTTTTGTTTTCAGAACAACTCCAAAACCTTGAAGGAGAGGACCAAGACATTTTAAATCCCACTGACACAGCTTGCATCTTTGCCTTGATTTTTAGAAATGATTTCAAGCAGGCAGATATTGTGACCCAATTACAGGGTATTTTGGAAGTAGTAGGCACCTAACTTGGGGGTGGAGCTGGTGGGCGTAGAGGGAAGAGTTAGTTACCAAGCAGGCCCTACCACCTGCCTCTCAGTCTTGCATGGAATTTTATAGAGAAGGGAGCTGTGACAATCAGGAAGTAAGGCAGCTCTCCCCTGACCTGCTTCCTGTTTTCTCACCATTCCCAAAATAGACAGAGCTAAGGAAAATCATAAATATATTTCTCAGCCCTCCAGGGAAAGGTTCGTTAAGGGCATAAATTTGGGTCCCTGGGAAAAAAGGATGAACGACAAAGCTATCGGAAGTCCTAGAATCAAGAGGTAGAAACAGTGGAAAATAAAACCCATGGACAAAAAGGAACTAGAGAAACAAAAACAGTGGCCAATTCTTACACCAAAGCCTATTGAGAGACGGTTGCCACAAACCTGGCTGCCCTGGATTCTCTAAACTCAAGCTCTTGGGAGTCAAAAGCTAAAGTTTTTGCCTAAAATAAAAAAATAATAATAACTGTTAAGATCTTACTTTATGCCAAGTATTATTCATTATTATATTCATATATTAACGCATGAAATCCTCATAACAACCCTATCATATCTAGTATTCCTACTTATGGATGACGGAACATAAAGCCCTGTCAATGCTATTCTCCACCTGCAATTCTGTACTTCAGTGGTCCCCAGTCATATGGCTATTAAATTGCAGAGCAATATTGGAACCCTAAGAGTCTGGCTCTTAACCACCAAATCCTACTCCTTCCCCACAGGACTATCTTGTGCATGCATTTACTGTAGGATATTTACAAGCATCCTTGGCCTCTACCCACTAGATGCCAGTGGTACTCCTTCCACAGTCATGACAATCAGAAATGTCTCCAAATATTGACAACAGTCCCTGGAGAAAAAAACTGTCCCCCTCCTTCTTCGAGAACCACAGTTATAAAGATTTAAAAGGCCAAATCTCTAGTCCCCTTTGGGAGGAGTGGCAAATCCCAGGTGTTGGATAGAAGAAACAGGCTATAACAGTTCTATGGAGGGAAGGAAAAATGGAAAAGGAGTCAGCCGAAGGGTTTTCTGTAGCGGGGTTTTACAGGAGTCCCTTGCCACGGCTCCTGTTCCGTGAGGCCTCTTGACTCCCACAGGGTGAGGACAGCCTTCCTTCTCTCCATTCGCTCAGACCTCACACGCATGCCTTCACTGCAGCACCTTATCATCAGTGCTCTGGTACATTCCTCTCTGTCTTCCTGAACTTTGCACAGTGCCTGGCACAAAGTATGTGCTCAATAAACATTTGCTGGACAAAGGCATGAACAAACGAAGCTAAGGTTTCTTGTTGTCACTAAAACAACGTCTGTCTGTCTTCACTAGTGATTTGAAAAGTATATAAATAAATAAAGCATGATTATTAGAGAGGAGAAGAGATTCTGGTCAGACAGCAGAAGAATCTGAGGTTGAACCACTGCTTCTCAAAGTATCTATACTCCTGGGCCACCTTGGTGGCTCAGTAGGTTAAGCGTCTGCCTTCAGCTCAGGTCATGATCTCAGGGTCCTGGGATTGAGCCCCGCGTCGGGCTCCCTGCTCAATGGGAAGTCTGCTTCTCCCTCTGCCTACCCCACTCCCCCAGCTTGTGCTCATGCTCTCTCTCAATAAATAATAAAAAGTATCTATACTCCTGTGGGTCCAGACCATGCCTCAGTTAGGTTCAGAAATTTCATTTTAGTACACTTAGGAAAAAAAAAATCAACTCAAGAAACCTAACTCATGCTAAAGAAATTCTAATTTATTCATTTCCCTGACAAATAGTACTGCCTAGCAAATCAGCAGATCCACTGACTCTCTTGCCCAGGACAAAAGTCCACTTGGGAAATCAAATGAAGATCAGAAGGTAAGAACAGAGCCAGCACCCAGGAGCATACCAGATGCTCCCAAAGAGGGGCACCATCAGCTGGGGTGCTGAGGTTCTCTCTCCAGACCCACCACTCCGGCAGCCAGAAGCCTCTGGTCAGCCACAGGCAGCTGGAGAAGCCTGGAAACCCTCACTTCACCTTTTTCCAGTCATCAGAAGCCTCTGTCCTCCTAGCATTGCCTAATGATTGGCACATGACAACTAATCGGATTCTGGGGTATTTTATTTACAACAGAAACATTCTAGATTGCAATCTGTCCAGGGAGGTTACACAGCAACGCCTAGTTTCAGACCTATTTAGAAAAGATACTTGGATTTTCTGCTACTCAATGTGTGTTCACATGAAAGAAATGCACATTGGAGCCACAGTATGAAAGAAGTAATTCCACCATTAAATATGTGGATTTATGTTAACGTCCACTTTGAAAACGGATGAAAGGTGAAATTTTCGCCTTTTCCCCAAATGGTGAATTTAGGAAGGTTCCTCACTCATAAGAGAGGAGATAGGGGGAGGTACCCCAAAGGACTAAGTGAATTGTTTCCTGTATAACACGAGGCACACAGTTGACCCTTAATTACTAAATGTTATTTCTTCATCCTGTCGGTCCCTCAGCAACCCATGGACGCCTCCATATTGACTACAGTCACAGGGTAAGCATCACGGTTTCCCGTAAAGGTTTTAGTGAAAAGGACCTCAGTTTCCTTATCTCTAAAATGGGAACAGCACCACAGCGTTTTGTAAGAATTAAATAGGGTAACAGCGAGAAAGCCCTTAGCACAAAGAGCTCCATAATTATATTAGTAATATAATATCATGATGATCCGCAAGAATCAGATATCATTAAGCATAGATTTTTAAAATATTATCTGAAAATACATTATTTTCTTAATCTACTATTTAAAACACAGAAAGAATTCGGGTTTGCAATTCCATGAGCAAATTATTCTTCAGCTTCCTCCAGGGATTCATCAAGGCTTGCTCTGGAAGACATGATACTGCAGGGGTCCAAACCAAGCTGGCTGTTACACCACTCGTAGTTCTATGGCCTTGATTCCTTCAGTATCTCCTAGAATCACCAACACCAAATTGCTAGAGCATGCTGCCCTGGCAGAAAGAGGCCTGTGTGCAAAGGAACCAACACCAAGATCTGTCATTTGGAGGCCCCGCCTGCTAAAATTCACATTTCAATCAGTTGTCCTTTCTGCTCTCTCACAGACCCTCATCTTTCATGCTGGCACTTCCACTGACATTCTTGGGCTATAATTCAAAAATATCTGCTGGTTCCCAGAGCGCTTTCAAAATTAGCTTCTTCTAAGCTCCTCAAACCCTGGGTCTATACCAGTGACCCTACATTCCTGGAAGGCCCCGAGGCCCCATCAGCCCACCCATAATCTCCAGTTTGGCCTGGTCTCCACTACTCACTCTATCCCAAGGGCATGGCTCTCGACATCCCAGGCCTGGCTTCCCAGACTTATCAATTTCATGGACCATTAAGCTGCCAAATAAAAATATCCCCATCAATTCATAAAAAAAATCTTACCCCCAAATCGGAAGGGTATAGTCTCAGAGAAAAAAAGGATACATCTAATTTGGACACACAAATATTCACTACATCATCATCATTATTTGGATAAGGACAGCAAACACATCACCAATGGACAATGGCCCACGGGCCTAATACTGAGCTTTGCACTTACAAATTGTGTGGAAACTAAAATCTGATGTATAGGGCAGCAATTTTGGAAATGTTACATCCTAAGCCACAGTGATGCCAAACCTTCCTTCTTCAAAACAGCATTTCCCTGCACTCTCTGGAGCTCTCTGCAAGTTCTCTCCAACCTCATCCTCCTAAGTGCACACTTCTCTAGCTCAGCTACAAAACTGCATTCTTTTTAGTCAACTTTAAAAGAAAACACAAACAAAACCACCCTTCCTCCCACTCTCAGCATTCCTAAAGCATACTTTCCAGGAGAGTTACACTTTAAAAACCTCAGCTATTACCTAGTAGACAAAATTTTGCAAGATTTCAACAGGGGGCAAAGGATAGACTGGTTCACCTTATCTATAACCATTGTCAAATCATTAATAAACAAAGGAACACCCTAATCCGTAATTCCATACCATTCATTCTTTCCATGTTCTCTTCCCATCTTTGTCCATATACGTCTGTACATTTTATGTATCAATAAAGTATACATTGAGACTTTTTCCCTGATGATAAAAGTAATACCTGTCCTAGCATCTATTCAATGCTTAGAGGACCAGGTAAGATTCCACCATTATGGAAATAAGATGATGCAGAAAGCAAATGTCTCCTGTGACTCTACACCTAAAGGCCTCTAATACTTTTAAACTGATGCAGGCTTCTTACTTTTTGCCAACTTGCGGTGACTTGACTGTCTTCTACCCTCTGTGTCCTTCCTCTCTTATGCTCTCACCTTGCGTTTGGAGTTACTGCCCCACTCCCACCAGAGGCCCAGCAACCCTGCAGCCTGGTTAATATGAGCGGCACCAGATTCGCTGTCTGTCTATTATCGATTATTAAAATGTGGGTAACAACTCTGGCGTCTCCTCACCTGCCTCACTTAAAGGTTAATGACACTGAGTTTTGTGAGCATCATGAAAGCAAAGTGCACTACAAACCCCAAATGGATGGGTTTCCTTTGCTCTCGGCCCCATCATCATAACTTGCGAAAAGAGGAAAGAAAAAAAAAAAAGTTCACGATCTGGCCAAAGATGAGTGGGCGCATTCCACCAGCCACCGCTCCTGCTACTGCAGGAGCTGACCCTGGACACCTGCCCAATACAGCGATGGTGCTAACGCGAAATGATGATGAGAATTTTATTCCAGAGACTGAGGGCTACATTTCTAATCAAGGCCTGAGGAGAGAGGATGGGGACATGGAAAAGGCTTGCCAAAATTTCACGTCCGTGGGCTCAGCACCCAAGACATGTGACACCTTCCTCTGCGGCCTCTGAGGTGGCTTCTTTCTCAGCCTATCTGCGTGCCCAAGAGCAGAGACTCCCCTCAGAAGATGCTATAAAACAGTTTCAAATATCCAGTGTGCTTCATCCAAATCTAATCATCACCTTCTCTCCTACCTAGACTTGGCAGGGCCACAGAGTTAATTTTATGACAATCATTCTTTAGCAAAAACTAAAAGGGAGTAAGGATTTGGCCAAAAAAAAAAAAGAAAGAAAGACATTCCTCAAAGCAGGACAGGTCAGACTCAGTGAAACACAAAATTAGCTTCCTCTAATTCTCTAAATGAAGGCCCCCCTCCTCCAATGGTCGCATCACAGACCCCTGGATTGGGACAAAAGAACCCCAGATGCACCCAGAGGGTGCATTCTACTGCAACTCCCTCATTTTACAGATGGGAAAACTGAGGCCCAGAAAAGTAAACTGACTTTCCCAAGATCACACAGTAGGTTAAAGTAGCAGAACTGACCCAAAAGGCAAGTCTTGGGAGTCACTGGTTGGTAGTCTTTCCACCAAATCCCACCAGACTCTCTATAACAGAGAATCTGTCACTCTGACTCTAACAAACCTATCAACTGACAGAAATGCCATCAACATGCAGAATATGCATTAATAACACATTCAACATAAAATGGGTAATCTGAGTTTATCTTCCTTACAGTTAAGCATATTTGTTGGTAGCCAACATTGTTGAAAATAAATGAGCATGAAAACAGTTTTTAAATCCAGATAGATTCTTTAAAACATTCAAATAATTTTGAAAACATGCTGTTCCAATCAAATCTAATTCCAAATAACAAATCAAAAATATTTCACATGAGAATGCTTATTTAATAACAATGAAACCTGTAGAAAATATTCTCACATGGGATAAAACTTTAAAGTTCTATTGCTGTGCAAACAAAGGACTGTCCACCTCCCCAGAGGGGTTTTCTGTGGAAGCTGACATTCATGTGAAAGATGCTGATACATATGATAATATCTGTGAGAAGCTTAATATCAGATTGACACAGAGCAAGCACTGAACAAATGTTAGTTTCCTTAACCTGGGGAAGGAAAATAAGAATCACCCACATAACTAGTAATACCTTCTTACAATACTTTCCTAAAAGTCCTACAGCCATGAAAAATTTAAGGTGTTATAACATCAGGGTAGTCTATTTTAAAAGTGTAACTGGGGTGCCTGGGTGGCTCAGTCGGTTAAGCACCGACTCTTTTTTTCTTTAAGATTTTATTTATTTATTTGAGAGAGAGAGAACGAGAACATGAGCAGAGAGAGGGGCAGAGTGATGAGCAGACTCCGCACTGAGCGCAGAGCCTGACCTGGGGCTTGATCCCAGGACCCTGAGATCAGGACCTGAGCTGAAGTCAGATGCCTGACTGACTGAGCCACCTAGGTGCCCCTACCGCCAACTCCTGATCTCAGCTCAGGTCCTGATCCCAAGGGTTGTGAATTCAAGCCCCACAATGGGTGTGAAGCCTACTTAAAATAAAAAAAAAAAAAAAAAAAAAAAGTGTAACTAAAAAAGATATAGAGAAACAACATTCCATTTTTCTTAAAAGACACATTTAGATATCCTAAAATCAGAGTAATCGGCATAACCCTGTACTAATAGTATGGCAAGCCTTTCAGTATTAATTTCTGTTGTAACAGAAAAAAAAAATTCAATGTTTGTTGTTTTTCTGGTGGCAGGAAAAGAAATAGTCATTAAAAAGTTGAAACATGACATAAAAAGAGTAACAGTTTTAAAATATATTATCATTGCACATGTGGATTCTTGTAATACTTAGTACTCTTTTCTTAAATAATTTTGAAGTCTCTTACTCATATTACTCCAGTTAAGTGTAAAGCACCAGTCTTTTACACTTCAGTTCACCAAGCTTTTCCACTACCACTTCATACAAGTTTCAGAAAGTGCAGAATGGTGTGCTGGCTCCTTGGGGGTGAATTATCCAGTTAAAAGTATTCTTTGGAAAAGAGAATAAAAGTTTAAGAAACTCCTTCCCTAGAAAAGGATCTCAACTTTAGAGTCCTTTCTCAAAGGCTCTGAGCAAATATCTAGGGACATCCCTAGATTAGGAAGACCCCAAGTGATTTTTGGGGTGTCACATAGTAAGATGATGACAAAAGGACAGCAATAGAAATCTTGAATCCGCTTCTCGCCCGGAGTTCTACTAGCCCATTGTACTCTACTGCCACCTGTGTTCTCCCAGCATCTCCCCCAGCGCCGAAGTTCCTCGTCCATTTGATCAATGCCATCTCTTCAAATCAGTGCATTTCTGATTCTGCAAGTTACCATAAACAATTGTTGAACAATTACTGTTTTCAAGCTACAAACGGAAAACACAACTAGGCTGCTACCTGAGTTCATAAAGAAATCCCCCTTCAAAGATTCTGTTCCTGAAAGGCCAGCTACACAAATGCAGATATCCTTAATTATCATGGCCATTTCAGGACAAGATTTGAAATATAAGTCTGTGACAAGGGAAAAAATAATCAAAGGCTTAAGAGACCCAAATCCACAACAGATCAGGATGCCACTGTGTGTTGGTTTAAATCAGTTAAATATTATAACGAATGACAAACCAATGCCACCTCGCAAAGTTTCCTCATTTCTTGGAACTGAAGCTCTACTGCTGGCATCGTCTTATGATAATCCTTCAGGTATTTCACCTAAGTCATCAGGCGCAATGCAAAGCCAGTGACTGAGGGACTTCTTTAAACTATGCCCTCCAAGAGCCCAGCCTCGCCCGAGCTTCCGACACTGACCCTTATTCTCTTCTCAATTTTGGTCCTCCCAACCACTCAATCCATCCAAAAACGTTTGTGACAGTCGTGGTTCCAAACTGCGCAGAACTTGACTACAAAACGGCTACAACTCTAAATCTGATTTCTCCCATTTATTTTTGTTTAATTCAAGTCCCACGCTCCCTCGGCCCTTCGGCCCCCGCCCCCTCAGTTCTAGATAGCTTCACCGCGTTCTAGACCACCTCGCATTGTTTCTTTGGGACTCCGCATCCCTCCCTCCCTCCAGCACTGTTTTCATCGCACAAATGTCATTTCTATCGTCAACCCTCCATTCCGCCCGGCGGGCAGCAGAGGAGCTTTCAGGACCCAGTGGCCAGCTTCCCCGATCCGGTCCCCTTCGCACAGCCATTTTCTAGTTAAAACGCTCTCTGCCTCCGAGGGGGAAATGAACTTTTCCCCCTTTG
This sequence comes from Phoca vitulina, assembly GCF_004348235.1. Lineage (NCBI taxonomy): Eukaryota > Metazoa > Chordata > Mammalia > Carnivora > Phocidae > Phoca > Phoca vitulina. The sequence continues at coordinate 29,154,324 of NW_022589706.1, forward strand.
ATCTCCCAGCGGCTAGCGTCTGAACCCCCAAGAAGCCAGCGCCGTCTCCAACTCCCCGGCAGGAGCGCGCTGCCGCCCCAGGAGGGAGAGCCCAACCGCACAGCGGAGGCCGGTGCCAGGGCAAGGGGGTGTGCGCTCTTCCCTGCCGGCGCCCGCCCTCACTTTTCCCCTCCGCAGCCCCCACCCGGGCGCACCCCCTCCAACCCTGTCTCTCCCGCCCCGGGCCCTGCCAAATCCGGGCTGCCGAGGGAAAGAGGGCGCCGGGAAGCAAGAGGGATGGAAGTCAAGGAGTGAGCCCGCAGTCGCCGTGCCACCCTGCCGGCCCTGCGGCGCGAGCGCAGGGCGCACCGGAGTCCGCAACGGGCGCCCGCTGCAGATGCGGCGGCAGCTGCGGCAGCTGTGGCTGCGGCGGGGCGGGCGGCAGTGGCCGCGCAGCCCCAGGGGCCGGCAGGAGAGAAGCAGCCGCCGGGGCTGCGCGCAGTCACTCGTCGCACGCCGCTGCCGCTGCCCGGGTCTCTCGCCGGCACTCCCGGGCCGCCCCGGGGTCCAGGGCAAAAGCAAGGAAGAAAGCGAGGCTCACCGGCGGTGTGCGCCGCGCTCGCTCCGGCACCGGCGCCCGGCGGCTCTGCTCCAGTCTCGCCTTTCCCGGAGCGCCCGGATCAGCTGCGGGTCCAGCGCACGAGCTTCCTACTTGAGACCAGGACGGGCTCCGGCGACTGAGCATGCCCAGTGCCGCTCCGCGAGTCCCGCGCAGGCAGCGGCGCCGGCGAGATTCCACTTCTCCAGGCTTTGGCGGCGGCTGCGCGAGGAGAGGCTGGAGGGGCCCGGCCAGGCGGGGGCCGACCGCGAGAAAGGCGGGGCCGGGGGCGGGGGCCGAGGAGGAGGGGGCGGGCCGCGCTCCTAGTGCGACCCCTGCAGGCAGAGGCTGCGGGGCCTCTGGGACCCTTGGTTCCCCTATTGCCTGGGAAGATGGCAGGGAGGCTGTGGGGGCCTGGGTGTCGAGAGCCAAAGGCTGGGAGTCGCGATGCAGCCCGGTATCCCCTCCATGTGGCCTGGCGTCTGTCTGCACCAAAAGGCAGTTGGGTAACCTCATCCCTGGCTAGTCTTTTCTCCCACATTGTCTGCAATCCTTTATAATGGGAAAATGTACCCAGATGAGAGCTGCCCACACTCACCCAGCTGCAACTTGTAGGCGAGAACTTCTCCTTCTGCTTCCTTATCCAGAACCCCAGGCATATACCACACACACACACACACACACACACACACACACACACACCATTCCTTGATGTGAAAGTCACAGCAAGATCACCTCAGGGGAGAACATACCTGCAGGAGGGGGAAAGCATAATTTCCTTTTGACCCCCAGGAATATTACCTATAACTCGAATTGTATGCAGAGAAGCAGAGTCCTGATAAGAATGGATACTCAGTAAGCAGTAATCAGTGCTCTGCCCTGGACACTGTGAATGGCATCCCCAAAGCATCCTTAGGGTTGTTCTTCACCAGTGCAGTGGTTGTCAAAACTCGAGCCTGCATCAGAATCACCCCCAGGCTTTACAGAAATAAAATGCTGGGTCCCACTCCCAGGGTCTCTGAATGAGTAGTAGGTGTGCAGTGGGGCCCAAGCATCTGTATATCTGACTAGTTCCCATGTAATGCTGGCGCGGCTGCTCTTGAAGACCACACTTTGAGAACCAATACTATACATACATATACACACAGCCTTACCTAGGATCTGTGTCAGGAGGATTATGCTAAAAGTAAATTAACAGTAACTATGAAGTTATGGCTTCTTCTCACTTACCCTCTTCCCCAAACTTCCAGAATGCACTACTTCCTCAAATAACAAACTCACACCTAGCTGCTCCTTATTCTTCATGTGAGGATTGTGTGTGGTTGTGGTGAGCAGTACTTTATTGCTTCAAATATCATGTATTTATTGAGGATCCTTAAGGTCTATAGTAAGCCTGGGAATACCAGTGAATAAAAAAACTCAAGACCCCTGCCTTCATAGAGCTTACAGTCCAACGAGGTGGGCAGACATCCACCAAATAATCACTCAAAAATGTCATATAAAACATGGAGAGTGCTAGGAGGGAGATCTACGACACGTGCATAAAAGAGTGTATAATGGAACCCTGATGCTGATCCACAGTAGGGTTGCAAATAATGAGTGGTGGAAGGAAGCTGCCTTGCGGAAGACCGGTTTCCGATATTTGCACCCCTAAAACCTTTCCCATGAACAATTTTCCTCAGACCCATCTGAAGGCCAGCAATCATGTTGCTCCTTACTGTAACAGAAAAACAATATTGCCACTGAGAAATTCCTGTAAATCCATGACAGTGCTCACCCTTAGGGCTGAGTCCCCACACCCCAAGATCCGCCTATTGAGTTTGGGATTCCTGGACAGCCGGAGGCCATAGTTTAACCCAATGTGGGGAAATGCAGACCCTGAACTGGAAAGCCCTCTAGTTCTGCTCTACGTCCCTCAGGTCCAGAGAGGCGAAGAAATTAGCCAACCCAAGACCACCCCGCCCTTCAGTAGCAGGACCAGCCTCCACCCTTCCAGGCAAGTCCTCTTTCCGTGGCGCTGTATTCCCACGGACCCCACAGCTCCCCGCGGCCCTCCAGAAGTCCCACCCTGCTGTTCCCTCTCCCGGGGGTCCCGGGGAGACCAATGGCGCCCGCCCCTCCCGGCTTGTTCTCCTCCAGACCGCGAGGAAAACCCGCGGTGGAGTCCTCGGCGGCGGGGCGGGGCGACGCGCGCAGGCGCAATGGCCGCCAGGTTGGGCCGAGGAGGCGCCCAGCTCCACACCTGATGCAATCAGCCTTCCGGAAACGGGGTCGGCTGCCGCGCTCACCCAGGAAACGCTTGGGAGCCCTCCCCTGGCCGCTGCGCCCCGAGCCCGGGTTCCGAGCCACCTCGCCGCCGGACTTCGCCCGGAACGGAGGGCGACGTTCGGCGTCCCCCAGAGGACCCGCAGGACTCGGCAAGGCACCGCCTGCGAAAGCAAAATTTCTGGCTGCCCTAATAGTGACGTGGAAAGGGCCACCGAACGTTCCGGGGCTGCTGGAGGAAATTCCTTTAATTATGCATTTCCAGAGAAGACCGGCGGAGGCGGGGAAGGCTTTTAACCTGCTTTGCTGGGATCCTTCCCTTCGTCCGCCGCCAGACACACATCTTACTCCCTCCCTCAAGGAACGTTTATAGTAACAGTTTTAAGGCAGTATGGACAGGACTCCCTGCTACCCTCTCGTCTTGCTAAATAGGTAACAGCGCGCTATCTCTGCTACCTAAAGCCTTCCACCGCGCACTCATTTTATAAATAATTGGTTCCTCTGTACCTCATCATTTTAGTTTACAAAGAAAATCACTTCTCGTTTCACCGCCTCATGCAATTTTGATATCTATTGTGAGTGGGTTTTGTCCTTCATGCTGACTCACCCATGAATTGTCTTCTAAGGAAATGAGATATTCTAAGAACATTTCAAGAGCATGTTTATAAAAGAATGGAAGTTAAAAATTACCTAAGTCCTTTAAGGCTAAAGAGGAAAAGAAAAGGCAAATTCAAGGAATTTTAGTTGGAAGGATACTTAGGAGATCATTCTAGGATGAAGCATTCATCAACGCAGGTTTTACGGAAGACGTTTACCTCTCTGTGGCCGAAAGAGGTCAATGACTTTTCCTTACTTAAGCAAAACAGCAGCAAAACTGCACTTGAACACAGATTTCTTAACACCCTAACCTAATGAAAAAATATATTTGTATTTTGCACAAACACTATACAGAGTGCAAGACTGTATTACAATGCTGTTTTTCCATCTAAAGATTACAAAGTACAAAATCGGCAACAAAAAGAATCCTATTACTTGTTCCTACTTCTAAAGTCATTAGTCTTTAAATAGTCTTTGATCTATCCTACACCGTACAACCTATCCAGACATTTCTGAGATAACCAGAGACTAGGCTTTAAATATTTCCTATTTAAGTGGTATGAAATTCTTCAGAGCTTCAAGACATCAAGAAACCTTTTGAATCAAAATTTAGAGCCCCTAGTATTTTTGCTTGATAGTGGTGTATGAACTGTTCGAGGTTAAACCAGGGAAATTTTAATGATCACAACAAAATATCAGGGCTATGATTTGCCACTGTACTGATTTAAAATACTTTTAACAAATGAAAAAGTGAAATACAAAAGTTACTGCAAAACTCCTGCCTACAGTAACTTTTCAAAAGCCCGTCTACCTTTTTATCTTGATTAATGTGTATTTCTTTTGGGAATGTTCTGACATTTAGAGATCCTAGAGAATTTACTTATGCACAGAGTCAAGTAAATGTCAAAATACAGAGGAGCAAAGTTCAAACTCATCACAACAAGGTACTAGTTACAGAATAACAAAACTTCACTGAGTGCTTAGCATGTGCCAGCTCCTGGCTAAGCGTTTTACATCGGTTATTTAACTTAATCTTCGCAACTGCCCCGTGAGTATGGTACTGTTGTTATCCCTATATTACAGGTAGTGAAAGTGAAATTTGAGGATGTGAAGTAACTAACTCAAGACACAACACATTCAGTGACAGAAAGGGGATTTGAACCCAGGCATTTGCCTGGAGCTCAAGCTCTTAAGTAACACTTCACACAGAAAAACGTAAATACAGAGAAAATGATTGTGATTTTTGTTTTATATAAGAAAGGAAGTAGAATACTGTACTTATTCTCCTCCCAAAGATAAGACTTGGTAAAATTACTGTGTTGTCCACACATTCGTAATTAGTGAATTGTAGTCCCCAAACTTAGGACCAATCTTACCCACAGATATGAGGCAGATGATCAAATGCCTAGTGACTTTTCAGGAGCACCAGCAAGGCCTGCCCTCTGATGGACTTTCCATGTCCAGTTGGTTCCTGTAGTCCTAAACTATCCAATTCAGTAGTCGCTCACTAGCCACATACAGTTATTTAGTTTCAAATTAACTAATTAACATTAGAATTAAAATTTCAGTTCCTTGGTCATATTAGCCACTTTGCAAGTGTTCCATAGCTAAATGGGGTAATGGCTACTGTATTGGATGGTGCAAGTATAAAACATTTCCATCTCTGCAGAAAATTTTATTGGACAGTGTTGCTTTAATCCTTCATCCCAAAACTATGAGGCTTTAATCTTTCTTCACTCTGCACCAGCCCTCTGAAAGGACCATGTTTCTAGCTCTGTCTTTCCCATGGTTTTCAGTCCTATTATTCTAAATTAAAATTACTGTCAGAGTGTAGAATACCATCATGGAAAGATACAGGCTTTGGAGCCAGACTTTATTTCCCATCCCAGCTCTTTTATTTACCATCTGTGTAACCTTGGACAAATTATTTAACCTCAGTCAACCTCGATCTTCTTATCTGGAAAATGGGCATTTTAATCTTTTCATCATGGGTTTGTTTAATTGAATGAAGATAACACAGGCAAAGTTTCTGGTGGGCCTCACATAGAGTCCTTCCTTCCACTCCTATTTCAGTAAATGACATCACCAATTACTCAGATTTTCAAACTAGAAATCTCAGTCATCTTCATTTCTTCCTTCCTCCTCAACAGCCCGCATTAAATTAGTCATCAATCCTGTTGCTCCCCTCCCAGGGATGCTTCTCAAATCTGGGCCCTCCTCTCTGCCCCCACTCCCACTGTCCTCATTGGCTTTTCATGTGCTATTTCAGTATCCTGCCAACTGACCTTGTTGACACCCATCACTCCCAAACAAGCCCTCCCTCCATGCTGCTGCCAGAGTGATCCTTCTAAAAAGAGATGCTGAAGATGTCACTCCCCTACTTAAAAACCAGTGATGACTTCTGGTTGCTTAAGGATAAAAACTTAACTATTAACCCTAAGGACTCATGGGACCAAACCCCATTCCATTTCAAACCTACATTTGGCTCCTCTACTACCAACCTCCCTTTTAGCCACCCCTCCCTCAGCTATAACTCTCCCTATATCACCCCTTCCCACCCCACAGCACCCCCTGCACCATCAACCAGTGCTCCAAGAGGCATTTCTACAACATATAATGGCCTTTCTTGTCTCTGCCCTTGCAAACACCCTTCTCAAGCTGAAATGACCTTTTTACATCTTCTTTACCTGGCAAACTCTACTTATCCTTCAAGGTCCAGTTCAGAGATTACCTACTCTATAAAAAGCTTAGTCAACTTCCCAGGGAAACGTGGTGACCAGCTCATCTGTGATGTTATAGGTTTAAGAGTATAGATGCTATATTCAGGCTACCCAGGTTTAAATCCCGCCTACACCACAGTCCCACTGGTAGTTTTGGGAAAGTGACTTACCCTCTCCTAACCTCAGTTTCCTTGTCTGAAAATGTTGATAATCATATTATGTACAATTTAGTGTTGCTGAAAGTATATAATAAGATAATACACATAAAGCTCATAACAATGTGCCCAGCTCGTAGATAAGCATTCAATATACATTATCTTAAAATTATTACTATTATTACTATCCATTTTTTCCTTTTTTACATTTTACTTTTTATTTTTTTTTAAAGATTTTTATTTATTTGAGAGAAAGTGAGAGCAAAAGAGGGAGAGGGAGAAGTAGACTCACCGCCAAGCAGGGAGCCCAATGTGGGACTCAATCCCAGGACCCTGAGATCATGACCTGAGCTGAAGGCAGATGTTTAACCAACTGAGCCACCCAGGCACCCCTTTTTTTACATTTTAAATACATATTTTACTTTCAAAATTTTTTTATTTCACATTTACATTGATGTTACATTATATAAAAAGTTTTATTACAGAAATACTTGGTATTCATTGAACAAAATTTAGGAAACACTAATAACAAACCAAAAAGACTAAATTTTCTATTGTTTGAGATACATCTTGGTTGCAAACAAAAGGAATTCTAGTTAACTTTTGGAGAATAAAAAATTAGAGAAGGCATTGTCAGCTTGCCCACTGCATCGACACAAAGACGGAGAACTGTTTCAGCAAAGGGTCAGGATCTGTGGAAGACTGGCAACAAATAATACAGACCAGACTACGGCACAGTGTGTCACCAAAGGCACCGTCTCACTGGCCACTGGCTATGGCCACTGTTCCTGAACTTCTGCAACTTAGCAACACCTTCTCCCTATTCAAGCTGACAGCCCATACCTTAGCAGCCCGAAGGCAGAGAGAAGAAATGTTGGCTTCCGTTCAGATTCTCTGTTGGGAGGTGGGGCCCTCCCACAACCCAAACTCTTACAATAGAGGATTCACCAAAAATAGAAAAAGGGTCTCCCTACCCTCACTCCCCCACCTCATGATGCTTTACCCATACTTTATCACTCATTTGCAAGCATCATGTACTTCTGTGCTTTCAAACCTTTGCTTATGCTATTCCCTTTGCCTGGAATGTACTCTGCTTCACACATTGATCCACTCACTCCTACTTCCTACACCTTGTCCGCTTTTCAAAGTCATACTCATCCTACGAAGGCCAAGATTTTTCCCTAATCTACCACACAGGTTAATGCTCACTTCTTGGTTCCAGAGCACATCATATGGTTTTGTATCACCTCATACATACAGTTAGATATTGTATCGGTCTTTGTTGCTATACCGTGAACTCCTATTTCCAGCTTTATCACATAGAAGACACTCGATAAAAACCTGTTTAATGAATGAAAGAAAAAAGGAAAATTAGCTTTTATTAAGGTACTGTGCCAAGCACTTTACAATATTAACTCAATTTATTTTCAATTTATAACTCATTTTTTTCCTCCAGTAGGCTGTAATCACCATTTTATAACAGAGGAAACTGAGGTATGGAGGAGTTAAGCTACTTTCCCAAGGTCACACAGCTATTAAAATACAGAGGCAGAATTTGAGCAGAGAGGAGAAAGCTAATTAAATTAATCTGTAAATTTTCCCTAATTATTGAAAATATATTTAGTAAATTTTATAAACACTTATTCCACTGTTCTTGAACAATAATAATAGATGGACTCTATACAGGAATTCATAGAAATTTAATTTATGAGCACAAAAGCACACAATAAAATTCATCACACTCTTTGTCTTTGCCCTTCCCCCAGGTGACCAAGAATTGTTATTGCAGACACTGACATTTTATTGAACTGGTTCTGCCTACAAAGAATTTATGTTCTTATGCTCAGGGCAATCTCCTTCCCTGGCTATATGATATCCTCTCATCCCTCCAGAAAATCCTTGTTTTGCTTATCTTTAGATAGTAGAAATTTGAGTCCAGAGTGCCAATGTGCATGGTGTCTCACAATTAATCATCCACATAGATAAGGGCAAGAATTTAAATCTTGTAAATGGAGGCAAACCATCACCTTCATGTTCAAAGGGTACAACATAAATAATACCATCCAACCTAGAAAAATATTCAATTTTAAATTCATATAAACAATGAAATAGAAAGGAGGAAATCTGAAATGAAGAATACTGAAAGACAGAAGAGGTTATAAAAGAACCAGAAACAATTTACAAGAGAAAAATACTTCACTCATACCTAGAGATAGACAGGAAATATATTGCTAATTTGCAAAAGAATTGATATTCTCCTTGATCAAGCAAAAAATTTATAATCTCCTTTCTCTACTTGTTCCTGCCAAGTATCTTTCACTTTTAAGCACTTCATTACAAGGTCTGCAAAAAGAAAATAAGAAGAGAGGGAGAGGGGGATGAAAGGAGGGAAAGAGGGAGGAAAGAAAGAGAGGCAGACAGGGAAAATGTAGAAAAAGACCTAAAGATCTCTTTAAGAGATTATTATTATAAGTTAATTAGGTTAAATGAAGCCTAGCTCCTTATAAATATCTGAGAGTATAAAAAGTGAATTTGGGAGTGAAGGAGCAATAGTATAGGAAAAAGAAGTGTAATAAAAAGTAATAGCACCAAATTAATCCTTAACATGGAGGTTAGATAATAGGGAAAAAAAGATTATTGGGAAGGTCAATTAGATAAAGGATGTCAAAGGAATATAACAAGTGCTCCATCCCTTGAGACATTTAAAATTAACCTGGACAAAGAACTAGAATATATTTTGTAAAAAGCAATCCTTTCTGACAAGCTGGTAGATTAGTTCTAATTGATTTTTCCACCTCTAATTTCTTTAAATCTCTGAAATGCTATTCTTAGAAGACAAATGAGTTTTCTTTGAGAATGAATTTTGTCTTTATTTTAATAAAATGAGATATTTCTTATGGAAATAGTTTCCAAGCCAATGACTTTGCAAGTAATAATTCTAACTGTTATTTAGATTGTAAAAGTTAACAAAGTTACATCATTAGTAAACATGATAAATTGCAATATATTTTCTTTCATTGTGCACTAGCAATTGTCTTGCAATAAAATTCCCGCCAAATGAAGGAATACGATGCAATTCAAAAACCGGAAAATGGAGCAAGCATATTTTCTGCCAGTTTTTACCTTTTTGTTCTAGGTTCATATCCTGTCTAGAAAGTTATCACTAAAAAAAAAGAAAAAAAATAGTTCCACTGAAATTATGTCAAATTTTGTATTATTGAATCAGATAACAGTTTTGAGGAGATAAAGGACAATATCATCATATACATGTTATTTATTGTAAGAAAAGAACTAAATTAGAAATGTCCTAGAAAAAAAATTTTGTCTGATGTCTTTGAATTTCCTTAGAGAACACTTTGCTTAGGAAAAGAAGCGGAAACCCTAAATGAAACAGGAAGTATATCTGTTTCTCCTTACATATATATATATATCTCCATTATACATTATATAAAGATTTTATGTATTTATTTGTCAAAGAGAGAGAGCACAAGCAGGGGGAGCCGCAGGCAGAGGGAGAAGCATGCTCCCCGCTGAGCAAGGAGCCTGATGCGGGACTCGATCCCAGAACCCTAGGATCATGACCTGAGCAGAAGGCAGATGCTTAACCAAATGAGCCACCCAGTGCCCCGGAAAAAAATATTCTTGATTAGGACTTTTTTATTCCTAGGTCATAAAGATATTCTTCATTATTATATTCTGATAAGTTTCAACTTTTGTGTCCTTAATTTTTTTTAAGATTCTATTTATTTATTTTATCTGAGAGAGAGGGAGAAAGCATGCGTGAGCGGGGGGTAGGGGCAGAGGGAGAGGGAGAGAGATAGGCAGACCCCCTGCTGAGCACAGAGCAGACATGGGGCTTGATCTCAAGACCCTCAGAAAACGACCTGAGCTGGGAACCAAGAGTCTGCCGCTTAACCCACTGAGCCACCAGGCACCCTCTCAGTTTTGTTTTTTACATTTCAATCTTTAATTCATTTTCTAATATGTTGTAGATATAGATATAATTTTGCAAGTAGAAAGCCAACTATTCTAATGTAATGTATCAAACAATCCTTCTCATCTGTAATGTCACTTTTGTGACATACCAAGTTCTCATTGGTCTGTTCCTAGGCTCTCTACTTCCTTTCACTGATTAATATTTCTTTTGTTGTGCTAATACTGCTCTACTTTAATTTTTTTTTTTAAGATTTTTTTTTTTTTTTTATTTGACAGAGAGAGAGAGAGAGATAGCTAGAGAGGGAACACAAGCAGGGGGAGTGGGAGAGGGAGAAGCAGGCTCCCAGCCGAGCAGAGAGCCCGGTGCGGGGCTTGATCCCAGGACCCTGGGATCATGACCTGAGCCAAAGGCAGACGCTTAACGACTGAGCCACCCAGGCGCCCCTCTACTTTAATTTCTATGCTTTTGTAATATATTTTGATATCTGCTCAGGTATGTCTTTCTTTCTCCTGCTTATCAAGACTGCCTTAGCCCTGGGGCACCTGGTGCCTCAGTAGTTAAGCGTCTGCCTTCAGCTCAGGCCCTGATCCCAGCGTCCTGGGATATAGCCCCTGGGATCAAGCCCCGTGTCGGGCTCCCTGCTCAGCGGGGAGACTGCTTCTCCCTCTCCCACTCCCCCTGCTTGTGTTCTCTCTGTCTCTCACTCTCTCTCTGTCAAATAAATAAATAAAATCTTAGAGACTGCCTTAACCCTTCTTTCACAATATGCTTTCCTTATAAAATTTATAATAAATATATCATTTTTGATGAAAGATGTTTAGAATTTTGATTGGTATTACATTTAATATAAATTAAGGAGAACTGACGTTTTTATTCTACTGAAAAATCTCATACATAAATGTATTATATTTTTCCATTTATTTAAGACTTTATTTTAACAAATAGTCTCTACATCTACTAAACTCTAAGCCCATAAAAGCCCATATAACTTTTCAAGTTTGAAAGTGATATTAGTAAGAATATTTGAGTTTTTATATTATCCTAAATTTGCTGTTACTTTAGCTGAGACAAATCTCTTGGACATAAGTCTATTGTTCTCACTTTATTTTACTGGATTTGATCTTGGAAAAAGTCAGTGAGATGATGGAAGTCAGTCAACACATTGCCTTTGTCCAAGTGACTGGTGTTTATATAAATCCAGTGTGGTTTGGAATATCAGCCTCAATTTTAATGAAGTTAGGATGACAGTGCCTCATTTAAATTAATCTCCTCAAGTTTGCAAGAAAATTGACAAAGAAAAAATAAGCAAATTTCTTTCTTTTAACTGGTGTGCAGACCACTGGCATTTAGTAATCCCTAGAGTAACCACTAAAAGAAAAACAGCTAAAAGTACAATACATAAAGTTAAATAGAATACTAAAAGTATTTAAATAATCAAAATGAATATGGGAAAGGGAAAAGAGAAGAACAGAAGCATGGAAAACAATCAGTAAGATAATAAAATTGTGGACCTAATTCCAATCATATTAATAATTACATTAAATGTAAGTGGTCTACACACTCTAATTAAAAAATAGTGATTCTCAGATTGGCTATAAAAATAGAAGATCTGATTATATGCAATCTATAAGAAAGCCAGTTTAAAAGATTTTTTTTTTTATTTGAGAAAGAGAATGAGAGAGAGGGAGAGAGAGAACATGAAAGGGGGGAGGGTCGGAGGGAGAAGCAGACTCCCTGCTGAGCAGGGAGCCCGATGCGGGACTTGATCCCAGGACTCCAGGATCACAACCTGAGCCAAAGGCAGTCACTTAACCAACTGAGCCACTCAGGCACCCAAGAAAGCCAGTTTAAATATAATTACATAGACAAAATAAAAGGATGAAAAAAGATATATAATGAAAACACTAATCAAATATTATTTAACTAGGGCTGCTATAACAAAATACCACAGACCTCATGGCTTGAACAACAGAAATTTATTTTTTCACAGTTCTGAAGACTAGAAGTCCAACATCAAGGTGCCAAGAGGGCTGGTCTCTTCTGAGGTCTCTCTTCCTAGTTTGCAGATTGTTTCCTTCTCTCTGTGTCCTCATATGGCCTTTCCTCTGTGCTCTGGAAAGTACCTCCCTGGTGTCTCTTCCTCTAGTTATCGGGACACCAGATATTAGATTAGAGCCAAATCATATGACCCCCATTTAACCTGGATTACCTTGTTAAAGGCCTTATCTCCAAATATAGTCACATTTGGAGGTACTGGGATTAGAGCTTCAACATATGGATTTTGGAGCAGGGACACAATTTTGTTCATAACATCAAAAGAAAGCTGGACTGGCTATATTTATATCAGGTGAAATAGACTTCAGAACAAGAAAAATTACCAGGATTAAAGACAGATATTACATATTGAGAAATGGGTTGATTCATCAGTAATACACAAGAATCTTAATGTGTATGCACCTAAAAATTAAAGGTAAAAAATACACAAGCAAAAACTGATGGAAGTGAAAAGAGAAATATACAAATCCACAATTATAAATGGAGACTTCAACACTTCTCTCTCAGTAATTATAGAACAAAAAATCAGCATGGATATAGATCCGACTACTCTATCAACCAATTTGACCTAATTGACATTTATAGAACATTCTGACCAACAACAGCAGAATACACAACCTGATCATAATAGAGTTAAACAAGAAATCAATAAAGAATGATATCTGGGGGCACCTGGGTGGCTCAGTCGTTAAACGTCTGCCTTCGGCGCAAGTCATGATCCCAGGGTCCTGGGATCGAGCTCCGCATCGGGCTCTCCGCTCGGTGGGAGTCCTGCTTCTCCCTCTCCCACTCCCCCTGCTTGTGTTCCCTCTCTTGCTGTGTCTTTCTCTGTCAAATAAATAAATAAAATTTAAAAAAAAAAGAATGATATCTGGGGGTGCCTGGGTGGCACAGTCGGTAAAGCGGCCGACACTTGGTTTTGGCTCAGGTTGTGATCTCAGGGTTGTGAGATCGGGCCCGCATCACACAGAGTGTGTGCTCAGCAGAGTCTGCTTCAGATTCTCTCTCCCTCTGTTTTTCCCACTTGTGCTCTCTCTCTCTCTGTCCCTCAAATAAATAAATAAATCTTTAAAAAAAGAATAATATCCGAAAAATCCCCAAATATTTGAAAATTAAACAATGCACCCCTAAATAATTTATGGGCCAAAGGGGAAATCTCAGGGAAAATTAGAAAATAGTTTGAATGGAATGAAAATGAAAATACAGAATACCAAAATTTGTGGGATGCAGCTAAGAGTTTAAAGGAATATTTACAGCATTTACTTTAAAAAAAATAGGAAAGGACTCAAATCAATAATCTAAACTTTCATGTTAAAAAAAACAAAAAAGCAATTTAAATCCAAAGTAAGTAGAAGAAAGGAAATAATAAAGAGTATTATGAAATAAAAATTGAAAAAATAATAGAGAAAGTCAATGAAAGTAAATGCTAGTTCCTTGAAACAAATCAGTAAAATTGGCAAGTCTCTAGTTAGACTGGTGAAGGAAAAATAAAATTTATAATTACCAATATCAGAGTAATAAAAAAAATATTGTTAACAACTTAATGCTAATAAATTTGATGTCCTGGGGAAAATGGACAAATTTCTTAAAAGACAAAAATTGTCAAAACTCACCCAAGAGGGAAAAGAAAACTTGAAAAGCCCTACATACCTTAAAGAAATTGAAAGCTTCAAGCCACTGATGAATTTTATGAAACTTTAAAGGAAAAAATAATAAAATTTCTACATAAACTCATTAAAATGGAAAAGGATGAAAAACTTCCTAACTCATTTTATGAGGCCAGAATCACTTGATACCAAACCAGATAAGCATAGAGAAGAAAACAGAAGTACAGAGAATATATGTGCAAAATCTTTTAACAAAATTTTAGCAAATTACCTCCAACTATATATACACAAGTTGTTGTATATGGATGTATATGTGTGTGCATGTGTTTATTAAACATATTAAAGGAAATCAGATTAGAAAAGAAGATGTAAAACTGTCTTTATTTATAAATGACATGACGATGTATATGGACAATCCAATGCAATCTAAAATAAGGCTGCTAGAACCAAAAAGTAAACTTAAAAAAGCCACAAGATCTAAGACCAACGTTAAAAGACCAAACCAAAACAAAGCTTAAAATTCACTGAATTTCTATTTACAAGCAATGAACAATTGAAAAAATTTTTAAGATTATGATAGCATCAAAAAAATTGTAGTTCTAGTTACTAGAAAAATTTTAAAACATTTATGACAGCATCAGTATATCAGGAATAAAAATAATGAAAGATGTGTAAGACCTATATACCTAAAACTACAAAATATTGCTAAGAAAAGTTAAAGAAAACCTAATTAAATGAAGAGATATGCCATGTTTGTGGATTGGAAGAATCAATACTGGTAAGGTGGCAATGGTCCCCATGTTGTTCTATAGATTCAATACCATCTCAACCAAAATCCTAGCATACTTGTGCACAAAAATTGGCAGGCTAATTTTAAAATTTATACAGAGAGGCAAAGAACTTAATTTCTAAAAAAAAAAAAAAGCCTTTTCCACATTTTAGTTTTTTGTTATAGCAGCATCTCACTTCCAGGTACTGATATCTGTTTTAGCTATGTGTTGCTGTGTAATAAATTACCCCTTGTAGCTAAAAACCACATTTATTATCTCACCTGTTCAGGGGGGGGTGGTGGCCAGGCATCTGGGAACATCTTAGTTGGGTCTCCCAGGGTCTCTCATGAGATTGCAGTCAAGCTGTTAGTTGGGACCACAGTCCCCTGAGGGCTGGACTGGGGGAGGATCTGCTTCCACACTTGCTCACATGATTTTTGGTAGTCCTCAGTTTCTAACTGACTGTTAGCCAGAGACCTCAGTTTCTCCCCAAGTGAGCAGCCCGAGTATCTTCACGGTATGGCAGCTGGATTCCCCTACAGCAAGTGATCCAAAAGAAAGATGGGAAGGAAGGAAAGAGAGAGAGAGAGAGAGAGAGAGGAAACAAGATAGACCAGAACAGACCAAGACAGAAGCCACGGTGTCTCTTGGGGTTTATTTTTCATTTCTGTGTAAATAATAGTAAAAGAATTCATGCAGTTTTTAATTTTTAAAAGGATTTTATTTATTAATTTTGAGAGAGAGAGAGCGAGCAAACATGAGCAGAGGCAGAGGGAGAGAGAATCTCAAGCAGACTACCCACTGAGCACATAGCCTGACATGGGGCTCGATCCCATGACCCTGAGATCATGAAATGAGCCGAAATCAAGAGTTAGATGCTTAACTGACTAAACCACCCAGGCCCCCCAGAATTCATGCATTTTTATCAAATATCGCATTGTTTATGAAAGAAGAGGTTTTAACTTTTTCCATGAGAAAACTATAGAGCTTCATTTTAAACAAGTGATAATAATAATATCCATAAAATAAAAACAAGTGAAATATTTTGAGCATTTACTATATTCCACACACTCCATTGAACACAGAAATTAAGAGCATGGTCTTTGGCACAGACTGCCTGTTGTTGCTATTCTGTTCTACCATTTATTGGTTATGTGCCTCTGGGCCAGTTATTTAACTTCTCTGTGCTTCCGTGTCCTTATCTACAAAATGAGGGTAATGGTACTAGTTACCACATAGAGTTGTTGTGAGAATTAAATGGGTCATATAATATGGATCCCTTAGAAAGGGCTGACATCTAACAAGCACTGTATAAGATTTAGCTAATATCCATATTACGTGGTGTTTACAAACATCACCTCATTTAATACTCAAAATACCCTAAGAGGTAAGAACGATTATTATTTTACTTCATAGGCAGGACAGTTGAATCTTGGAGCTGTAGATTAAGTAATTTACCTAAATATACACAACTGAGTGGCAGAACTGAGTTCTATGCAGTTCTCCGGGTAATTGTAGATGTGGGTGGAGAGAAATCAAAAATGAAGGTAGAAACTAGATTAGAGAACTCATTAGCTATGTAATTTTTCAGAAATAATGTTAAAAGAATATTGAAATAGAAGAAGTTTTGGACTGCCTGGCTATACAAATCATCACATAGTTCTCACAGAAAAAGTGAATATAAAATATCAGATAATGGAAAATCTGGCAAGACTATAGTGAAGGAGAAGAAAGACATTTGAGAAGCTACTACACATCTCCAAAGTCTGACCAAACATTGAGGTCCCTTTTCTGTGGTATTATTGGAATATTTCCAATAACCAGAATTGCTTTTGCTTTTAGATACCTATCTGTCATTCAGGGCATTGTAGAGGTTAAGCCTGTCCAAAAATATTCCAGTTCTCCTCTCCCTGGAAATGTGGTAGAATTGCATTTCCCACTCCCCTTTAATTCAAGCATGACTATATGGCTTGCATTGTCCAACAAATTATGAGTGGAAATGATGTGTGTCATTGCCAAGTGGAAACTTTAAGAGCCAGTATGCCTTTTGCTCATGCCCAGGTGATATCAGCCTGGATCCCTTGGAGGACTACCAGAAGCAGAGTCTCCCCCTTGACCTTCTGTGGACATGTAGTGTGAGCAGCTAATAAACCATTGCTGTTTGAAGCCACAGAGATCAGGGGGTTGTTTGCTACTCCATGATAACCCATCTACTCTGGGATGGTTATGCATAGTCTTAAAACCTTTTCTTTTTTAAGAAGAATTGTGACCTCTATGACAGCTTAGTGCATAAAACATTTTGTTGAAGCCTATTACTAGTTCCTAAGGTATTTTCCAAAGCTAACAGTTTATAAACTGGCTCTAGCATCCCTAGAACTGAATTCGTAAAGGAGGGATTATTAGCCTTTAAGACTCTTCCCTAATGTGTCAGTTGACCTGAAACAGAAACCACCAAAAGTTGGCAGAGCTTACAATAAAGAAAACCAACACTAGACATGAAATATGGTAGAGTGGCCAAGTTCCTGTTGGATTAGGATCATCAGAAAACAAACGCATTGGGTCCTGTTTTCACCATTTAAAAACAACAAAATAGAAAACAAATACACATAAAAAAAATATGAATGGATGTCAAAGGCATATGCAATGAGATACAAAGTTCATAAAGATCACCTTTAATATGAACCACCTCATTACTGAGCAATGATTATTTTGTCCGTGACTTCTTTAGTATTCATTACAGACATGTATTTTTTTAATTTTTTATTTTAATTCCAGTTAGTTAACATATGGTGTTATATGGGTTTCTCATTACAGAAATTTAAAGTAGAGTGGGTAGGAATATCACACATTTTACACATGTTTACAGCATAATATACATGTAAGTTAAAGAGGTAGCCTAGAAAGTAGGCAATAAAGATACAGGAAAAGTAAGAAATATATACAACAATAAAAAACAACAACAATAAAGAAAAGTAAGGCTTAAACAGAAGGAGATCCAGAGGATATTCTTTCAAAAGCAAACACATATGAAGTAAATGCAATACAAATATCAATTAATTATGAGGAATTTGTTAATTTTGGAACGTACTAACACCTGATAATGCCTATTATTGTCATTTTGGAATATGTGTTGTTTTCCTCACAAAGTTGTTTTCCTCTCAATTGCCTTGGCCTAAAAGCTATCCAAAAGTCTAAAACATGATTTCACCTGAAATGAAGCTTTAAGGATAAACATTTTCTTTTTGAAACTTTTCAGTAAAATGGAAATAATTTCTGCCCAAATGGCCACCATTCTCCTAAGTGGCTTATGTATCTCAATAACTGGGGAGCAGGAGAGGTTTCCCTCATCCTCAGAACTGACTAATGCCCAATTTCTATGTGGCGAGAAGTCATGATCGGACTCATTGACCAGGCCAGTAAGTGAGGTCCTTGTCTTTTGGTCCTGATCTCCTCAGTGGCAACATTCATTTAACAAACATATCTGAGTACCCACTATGTCCTAGGCAATGATTTGATGATGGTGCTATTTGACGGGCTGTTCCAACACAGTTCAACCATCAGAGTATTTATTATAAAAAACAAAAGCCATTATCAGGCTCATCTCTGACCCACTGTTATGGGTTGAATTGTGCCCCCTCCCCAAAAACGTAAGTTGAAATCCTAACCCAGTACCTCAGAATGCAACCTTATTTGGAAATAGGTCATTATAGATGGAATTAGTTAAGATGAGGTTGTATTGGTGTAGGTAGGCCCCTAAACCATGATGGTTGATGTCCTTCTAAGAAGACAGCCGTGTAAAAACGCAGAGACGTGGGGAGAATGCCACATGCAGCTGGAGGTGAAGATGGGACAGATGCATCTAGGAGCCCAAAACCCCAAGAATTCTGTCTGTCAGCAGAAGCTAGGAAAGAGACATAGAACAGAGTCTCCTGCAAGCCCTCAGGAAGAATCAACTCTGTTGACACCTTGAATTTGGATTTTCAGCCCCCAGAATCTTGAGGGAATAAATTTCTGTTTCTACCAGTTTGTAGTATTTTATTACCTTGGCCCTAGGAAACCAACACACCCATCCACTCCAAATAAACACCTTTATGTATAGATAAACATTGTACAGGAAAAATTTTACTACCATAAAGTACTATTTCAAAACTTTAGAGACTGTCAAAGGTATCAAAGACAAAGTCTGAAAAGAACTTGCAAAATGTTACTGTCCTTTTCTGTGGTGATACATTGACGACACACACAAATTGCATTTGCTAAACATGTAGAAAACAGCCTCTACACCCTCGAGCTACTAAACGTCTCGCTATTTGGTGACAGTGACCGACAGATCTGTCCAATTCTCTTAGACTGGAGAAAACACGACAGAAATTAGAAGAAATTAATTCAAAAAGAAAAAAAAAGGACGCTTGGGTGGCTCAGTCGGTTAAGCGTCTTCCTTCAGCTCAGGTCATGATCCCAGGATCCTGGGATCGAGTCCCGCATCAGGCTCCTTGCAAGGCGGGGAGCCTGCCACTCCCCCAGCCTAGCATGCTCCCGCTCGCTCTCGCTCCAGCTCTCTCTCTCTGATAAATAAATAAATAAATAAACAAACAAACAAATAAATAAATAAATAAAATATTGGAAAAAAGAAAGAAAAGAATTCAAGTGGGTAAAATCTTTTAACCAGGCTCCGGACATCAAAGTGGGAACTCTATGATGAACAGAGAGGCTTGGACTCTCGAGTCCTCACAGCCGTTTCTGTAAGGGAAAACTCTTTCCTAAAAGACTGCCCCGAGCTTGTGTGCATCAGGCTGGTCTTCCCTCCCCATCTTCCCTTTCACATTCGCTCCTCAGCCTCTTTACAGAAGGAAGGCACATCTCGGCAAACTGATTCTAACTGGTGCATTGCCTCGGCTGTAAAATCAAGCAAAAGGACAATTCAACATGCTCCCCATGGCGCTGAGGCAGCTAAAGACTATGGAAACTGGATTGTTTTGCAAGTCCACTCATTCCAATTCTTGGCAATTAACAAAATTGGAGGCAGAAGGAATGAAGTTGTCAGCTAATAGATGACGGAACCTAATATTTGTATGATTTTGGGCATATAACTTAGATGGAGTGCAAAAAAATGTATGGACAGAGCTACAATGAAATTCTTTCTATTCCCATCTATTTTTTTTTTGATGTGAACAAGCTTTCTCAGAGCTATATCTATAACATTGAATATAGAAACGAAATTGATATTAAGCCCTGTCTCAACAGTAGGAAAAGAAAGTTTACTATTATTATTATTATTATCATTATAAACCTTCTAGCAGTAGGAGTGCCTTTATTCATCCACAAATAGATAAACTCATTTTCTTAAATGAAGCCTTATTCATCTTAAGATATGCACTTCCAAAAAATTTGCTTTTTGAGTTTAATAATTATCCATAAAATTTGTGACATATTTATGATAGTTTGATTAATAATGTGCTGATAATAATAGAAACTCAAACTAGAAGGTACTTTTAAATTTAAAGACTTAGATCACAAGAAATAAGAATAAAATTGAATTTCTATGGTGCAGAGAATTATGCTAGAATGATAAATAAAAGACTTTTAGGCATTAAAATATATTATATTAGGATGAAATTTTCTGGGAGAAATGGAATTGAAATATGAGCCTGGGTGGCTCAGTTGGTTGGGCAATTGCCTTCAGCTCAGGTCATGATCCTGGGGTCCTGGGATTGAGTCCCCAGTCAGGCTCCCCACTCAGTGGGGAGTCTGCTTCTCCCTCTGACCCTACCCCCTCTTGTGCTCTCTCTCCCTCATTCTCTCTTTCTCTCTCTCTCAAATAAATAAATAAAATCTTAAAAAAAAAAAAGAAATATGAGATAAAGAGCAAAAAGAAACAACGTAAAATGTTAATGAACAGCTGGTCTAAGTATTTTAAAATACATGATAGTGAGTATCAAATTGTTATGGTATTTATTTCCACTGGATTTATTTATTTATTTATTTATTTATTTATTTTAAAGATGTTTTATTTATTTATTTGATAGAGAGACAGCAAGAGCAGGAACATACGTAGGGGGAGTGGGAGAGGGAGAAGCAGGCTTCCCGCAGAGCAGGGAGCCCGATGCGGGGCCGGATCCCAGAACCCTGGGATCATGACCTGAGCCGAAGGCAGACGCTCAACAACTGAGCCACCCAGGCGCCCCAGCCACTGGATACATTTAAAAGAGTAAAACTTTATCAATATGTCTAATGCACCAGATTTAAGCTTTGCACTGATTTAAGCTTATGATAAAAATTTTTGTATGTCAATTAAAAAATGTGTGAGGCGGGTACATTGTTTGTGGTCCATGCTAACCAAAAATGTTTGAAGAACACTGATCTAAAGTAGAGACAAAGATGGATATTTTTATTTTTATTTTTTAATACTTATTTATTTATTTATTTGAGAGAGAGAGAGCACACGTGGATGCAAGAGCAGGGGGAGGAGCAGAGGGAGAGGAAAGGGAGAGAATCTCAAGCACACAGCCCGACACAAAGGGCTTGATCTCATGACCCTGAGATCATGACCTGAACGGAAATCAAGAGTCAGGTGCTTAACAAATTGAGCCACCCAGGCGCCCTCAAGATTGTTATTTTTTAAAAGAAAGTAACATAGTAGGGTCCTGTATGAGTCCTAAGAGAGCCCACTAAGAAGCAGATATGAATGCTTAGGAGGTGGTCACACCTGTGGGTTTGAGAGAAAGTACAGAAGGAGGTCAGGTACTGGGGTAAAGGGAGACTGGCTGCCAAAACTGGGTCAGAGTCTCAGCTTCTAGTCCCAGAGACTTGATTTGGTCAGAATACCTCACATTCACCACACTCACAGCTTCCTTATTAACTTATAGTAAGAACTACAACTATCACATCCTGTATGCTGTGATAGAAGCCAAATTGCAAACAGAAGGGCATTTGCTGGATCCAGTGGAATCAGACTAAGGGTGAGAATGGTATGACACCAAAAGCAGAATGATCTGAGGTTCTGACAGCCTGCCGCACCCATGTAATGGTGGCTGCACTGGAGGACTCCCATTTAGGGGTCGGGCTGTACTCCTGGGCAGGGCTGGAAAGGATCCTGCCAGCCTCTGGCTCTTGGGGCTTCCGTGTCAGTGCTAGACAGTAGTTTCTCACACCCATTATTTAGGACACTAGGATCATATTGATCATAATCAAATTCCAATCCTGTCTCCTTCATTTGACCTGTTGGAGGCCTATACTGAAGTTTTGGACAAACCCATTCCTCAGTCACACATTTACAGAAAATATCTTGGCCTTCTTCCAACATAAGATGAATTACATCCACTGTATGTGGATTTTTTTTCCTTGTTTAACTATCGGGTAAATTTTTATTTCCAAATTTTTATGGGAATAGGAATGTGGGGGTCTCATTCCCATGTATCATCTATAAAACATGTAATAAATGCAATTATAAAATTAGCATATGAGAAGAAAAATTAGCATATTAATTATTCAAAATAACGAATAGTAAAGATAGCTCAGCACTGTGCTGATCACAGCCACTTTGAAGACAGTCGGCTAGAAAGGAAGCTTAATTAATTCAGTGCACATTTACTGAGCTCTAACTGATGCAGTGAAGCATGCCAAGATCAGAGGATAGGAAAAGAAGTAGGGCAGACTGTGCTGTGGAGTCTTTACCTAGAAGCAGGTAATTCTCATATGACACGATAGATGCATAATCAAGGAATAAAAGAGGGTTATAGGAGCACAGTGGAGAGGAATGAGGGATAGGCTTCACAGAGGAGATATTTTATTTCTATCTTAAAGGAAGAAGCAGAAATTTACTAAGAGGAGAGAGGAAATAGCCATCCAGTATTGAGAGTACAATCAATATCCAGAGACCTGCAAGGGCACTGCATTTTTAGAGAACGATAAGAAGTTCAGTGTTCCTGGAACTTAGGGTTTTGTGGGGGAGGGTGCAGAAAGTGAAGAAGGTGTGGACTTGACTAATCTGCACTGAAAGGGTGT
Source organism: Phoca vitulina (assembly GCF_004348235.1). Taxonomy (NCBI): domain Eukaryota; kingdom Metazoa; phylum Chordata; class Mammalia; order Carnivora; family Phocidae; genus Phoca; species Phoca vitulina. The sequence goes on from NW_022589706.1 coordinate 29,177,011, forward strand.
GAGTGTGATTTCACATGGAGTGAATCTGTGGGCAAGCAGAGAAATAGCAACCACCCTGGACACCTCAGACAGACACACAGGGCCGTAGGGTGGGATATAAAACACAAAAATTTGGGAACCTACCACCTCAATGAAATTTCTAGGAGTCCAGAGCATGGGCCACATCAAAATATCCCTTCCAAGGGTAAGGACAAGTTGCTGCATATGGTCCCCTTATCAATAGGAAAAAGTAGAATACCTTATGTTGTTAGGGTGTTTGGGAAGCAATAGACATATTTAGGACTGCTGATTTGACCCATTTACCCAACAACCCAAAGGATTCCCCATTTTGGTTGGAGTACAGAGAAAGAGATGACTCTCCAATGGGTCCGGGCTGCCATGAAAGCTGCATGGCCATCTGGGCTGTCTGGCCCCATAAATCTCCTGGTGATCAAAGTGTCTGTGACTGATAGGGATGCCGTATGGAGCCATTCGCTGGCTCCTCAGTTCAGACTGTTGGATTTTGAGCAAAGCTATGCCACCCTGTGAATAGAACTATCCTCCTTTTTGAGAAACAGCTTCTAGCTGCTGTTGGGCCCTAGCAAAGACTGAACTATTCACACTAAAGCTCCTATAATGTGGGTATTGGCTGACCCATCAAGCCATAGAGCTGGATGTGCCCAGCAGCACTCCATCTTTAAGTGGAAGTGGTCAAGACGGGCCTCTGGCAGATCCTGAAGGCATAAGTAAGTCATGTGAGCAAGTGACTCACCCCTATGACTTCCACTCTTGCTACGGTGCCTTCTCTCATCTCAATCCATGCTGACAGCCAAGAAGGCCTATGGGAATAGAAGAAGGAAGTCATAAATATGAATGATGATCAAATGATCAGTTGCAGAAACAAGGACTATAGTGGTTATGAACATTTCTTTCTTCCTTTGATAGGAATGTATTTGTGTATATATTTTCTTTTTCTCTGTTCCATTTTCCTACTATCTAACATAATGTGTTAATAGCAGTCAACCTTAAATTTTAGGATTTATATTACAGAATATCAAAGAAGGGCTTAACTCAGCTACAAAATGAATGTATCCATAACTCTATTATTGAAAAAGTAGAATTTTGCATTATAAGCTACTTGAGAAATAGTTGCATCATGTTAAGTAGAAGCATGTTTTTGCTCTTGTCTTTATTTGAAAATTAAATATGTTTAGAAGAGCAGCCAAGAGTGACCCCAGGCCCACCACCAGATACTTGGCTGCTAACTCACAGAGGCTATAACTACACAGAAGAAACAGATTTCCATAGATCTCTCCATAAACTCCCCCCTTCGTGGTCTACTTTAGCGGCTGAATGTTCCTGGCTTCTCAGATTTCCCAGCAAGCTCTGTCTTGCATCAGTGCTTCAGGAGAATTGGCTAGTGAATGTCACCATTCCAGACTTTTATGTCCCCAGTTGGTCCCACAGCTACGTATGATCTAATTCCTATAATAAATCCTTGTCCCACAACACTCACAGTGGCTCTGCTTCCCTGACTGAACCCTGATAAATACAAAGGTATTTAAGCCAGGGCCTGAGAAAGGTAAGGGGGTGGTCATAAGGCTACCTCAAGAAGAGTATTCCAAGCAAAGAGAACAGCAAGTGCAAAGGCCCTGGGCATGAACATGACTGAGGAAGTAGTGTAGCTGAGCGGTGTTAGTGAAGGGGAGACTAGGAGGAGATGAGATACAGAGGTAAGGGGAGAGAGACAAGGTGGTGTATGGCCTCATAGAATACTACAGGAGCTTCAGCTTTTTCTCTGCTTAAGATAGAAAGCCATGGGAGGGTTATAAGCAGAGTGACATGATCTGACATTTTAAATGAATTCACTCATGCTGCTATGTTAAGAATAGACTGTAGGAGGCAGATAAGGGCAGAAGTAGGAAGATGAATTAAAGGCCAATGCAATAATCCAGATGAGAGATGCTATTGACTCAAACCCAGCTGTTAGCACTGAGTCAGGTGGTGACAAGTTGTTAGAATCTGGATATATTTTGGGGCACCAGGGTGACTCAGTTGGTTGGGCATCTACTTTCAGCTTGGGTCATGGTCCCGGGGCCTGGGATCAAGCCCCACGTCAGGCTCCCTGCTTGGGGGGGAGCCTGCTTCTCCATCTCCTGCTCTCCCAGCTTGTGCTCTCTCTCTCTTTGTCAAATAAAGAGGTAAGATCTTTTTAAAAAGGGGGGGGGGAGAAAAAGAAAAAAAAATAATCTGGATATATTTTGAATGTAGAGATATTAGAATTTGCTGTCAAGCAGAATGTTGGGTGTGAGAGAAAAAGAGGAGTCAAAGATGACTGTAAGGTTCTTGACTTGAATGATGAAGAACAGGATTGCCATTTAATGACACAGATGGCTAGGGGTAGAACAATTTTGAGAGTAATAACGGAAGTTCAGATTTAGTCCCTTAACTTTGTGATGTCTATTAGATATACAGGGGAATACATCAACTGGGCAATTGTATAGACGAGTCTGGCAAGCAGGGGAGGGATCCTGAGATAGAGATACGCATTTGGGGACCATTTGTTTACCGATGGATAAGATCATTAGGAGAATGAGAATAATTAGAAAAGAGAAGAGTTCAGGACTGAGCTCTGGGGCAACTGAAAAGGTTGGAGAGATGAGGAGTGGCCAGAGGACTGAGGAAAACCAGGAGCTGATCCGGGTGTCTCAAGTCTGTGCTGCTTCACCTTTCCTGCAGGTGGAAAACATGCCTTACTGATCTGCAAATTCCTGACATCTAGAGTGTTATCAGTCATCTACCAGGTACCCGGTAAGCAGATGTTGAAGTGAGGGTCCTGCTAGATGACCTCATGGAAAGATAACCCCCAGAATGATAGAAAGTATTTGTAAATCATACATCTGATGACGGACTTGTATCTAGAATATGCAAAGAACTCTTTTTTTTTTTTTTAAAGATTTTATTTATTTATTTGAGAGAGAGAATGAGAGAGAGAGAGAGAGCACATGAGAGGGGGGAGGGTCAGAGGGAGAAGCAGACTCCCTGCTGAGCAGGGAGCCCAATGTAGGACTCGATCCTGGGACTCCAGGATCATGACCTGAGTCGAAGGCAGTCGCTTAACCAACTGAGCCACCCAGGCGCCCTATGCAAAGAACTCTCACAACCCAATAATAAAAAGACAAGTAACTCAATTTTAAAAATGGGCAAAAAGATCCAAATAGATGTATCTTCCCAGAAGATCTACAAATGGCCAAATCACACTTGAAGGATAAGTAACATCATTAGCCTTTAGGGAAATGCAAATCAAAACCACAATTAGATACCCACTAGGATGGCTAGAATCAAAAGGAGAAAAACAAGGGCTGGGGAGGACGTGGAAAAATTGGAATCCTCATCCCCTGCTGGTGGGAATGCAAAATGATGCAGCCACTTTGGAAAACAGTCTGGCAGTTTATCAAAAAGTTAAACATAGAATTACCATTTAATCCAGCAATTCTACTCCTATGTATATAGCCAAGGGTTGCAATTATAATAATCAACAAGGTCAGGTTGGCAATGAATAGGCAGCCTGACTTGCAGAGGTGTATTGAGATAGTAGAACATGATGTCCCCAGGGGCAAAATAGATGGGCAATTGATGAGGATACCACTTTCGAATAGAAGAAATCAAGGATGAAAGACCATGAGACTAAGAGAGGTTACCCCAATGAGAAGTTATAATTCCTCGCCTGGTTCAGGACGTGATTCAGTTTTCAGTCCCAGACTCATTGACCAAGTCCCTAGGAATAAGGGTCCTGCAACAGCCTGTGGCGATGCATGGTAGTGGTACCAGGGGTTGCTCTCAAGAGAGGCCGGATGGATCCTGGAAGAGGACAACAGACCACAAGCAGTAGCTTTACCATATCTACCTGTCAGGAGTGGGGTCCTTGTTAGAGCAGATTAATGTGGCCTCTGTTACATGGCATGCAGCCACTGATTTGATACTTTTCCATTTCCAATCCAAAAGGAAGGGCAGAAACACTTTGTTCTCCCATGGAATTGGCAGCAGCATACATTTATGGTCTTGCCTCAGAGCTGGGTTTCCTTTCTCACATTCCATCCTAATGCAGTGTTAAGAGCTCTGCACTTTCTGGACGTCCTACAGAACCTCCCATTGATCCCTTGCAGTGACTATACTGCATCTCTTCCATCCTGAGAGCACCAGCAGCTCATCTTCATAGAAACAGCCACGTATCACTGGCGTGCCTTAGCCTCTCCTGTCTACAGGGCTTCATCCTGCTTTACTATCCGAGGACTTCGCGTTGGAGTCCTCCTGCCAGGGGAGCACACAAAGCAAGGAGACCCACTTTACAGCCAAGGAGATGTGGGATGAGCTCAAGAGCGAGGGATCCACTGATTGGGTCTCCAACCACCCCACCTGGAAGCCGCTAGCCTGATGGAGCGTTCAAACAGGCCACCAAGACAGCACAAGTGACAGACTCTTGGGTAGAGGGGCTGCTGCCTTGTCTCAAAGGAAGGACAATTCTGTAGGGAGGTTCATGCTTTTCCCCGGTGGATCAGGCCAAGGTCAGACTTGACCTGAGACCACAACCCCGCTTGGCTCTTTCCCCTCCTTTATTTTGCTTCCTTCCCTCCCTTTAAGGCTTTTCCTGGATATAAGGCTTTACCATCAATAAATCACAGTGCACTGAATTCTTCTCTCTGGCTCCGCTTCTTTAAAACTGGAGACAACCAGCAATAAGGGAATACCCATGAGAGAGGAGGCAGCTCCAGAAAAGTGAAAATCATGCTAGTTACAGGTCCTCAGAGAGGACAATTACCTGCTTGGGCAAAGGATCTGCTTTCACTGATTCTTCCGAACTAAAGAGATCCTAAGGGCTGGGAGCAAGTCTGTTTCTCAAACTGGGTTTTTCACACCCTGGGAACATGCAACCACATTTCAGGAATACTTAGAAATACTTCTGGAGTGACAGTGTGCTAGAAAACATGGGGGAAATATTTTATCATATTATACTGTATTATATTTATTATATTATATTGTATTATATTATATTTATTATATATATTATATTATATTATATTATATTATATTATATTATATTATATTTGAGAGAGAGAGAGTGAGCACAAGCAGGTGGAGGAGCAGAGGAGGAGGGAGAGAGGGGGAGTGAATCTTAAGCAGACTCAGCGCTGAGCATGGAGCCTGACCCTGGGTTCGATCTCACAGCCTTGTGATCATGACTTGAGCCGAAACCAAGAGTGGGACACTTAACCAACTGAGCCACCCAGGCGCCCCAGAGAAATATTTTGTATTAGAACAAATGCACCTCTCTTATGAAGGAAAGTACAAAATGGACAAAAACCACTTTTTAGCTGAAACGTATCATCTCAAAAGGCACATCTCTCCTGAGGCAGGCAACTAAGGGCTCCCAGAGTTCAAGGTTCTTCTGCTGTAAGGGGTATTTGAGTGAAGTTTGATGAGCAGTGGCAGACAGCGTTGGCTACTTGGAACGAGAGACAAAAACCGGCTCCATCCTGTAGACCAATGCAAGAAAAGGCAAGAACTCGGACGTCCATGACACCATTTTATGTTTTTAGTCCTTCCCCTGATAATAACTAGCATGTCTGAGGGCTTTCTATTTGCTAAGCACTTAATACATGAACGCAATCCCCAGGGCGCTGTGAGCAGACTCATTTTACATACGGGAGAAGTTCAGAGAGGTGACGTAACTCTGCCAAGGTAATTGGAAAATATGTGGGTATCCTCATCTTGGCACATTCTGTGTCTTCTCCACTCTTTTTGCTCATAGAATGTAGGACATATAAAAATAGAGAGATCCAGGTATCCCTAGAATAAAACACCGCTGAAGTCAAAAGAGTTGGAATCTGGCCTGAATTAGAACATTTCATTTCCCACCTTTTACCCTAATGTTCATTTTATACTTTTTTGTCCTCTGGATTTCATGTTTTCAATTGGATATTTTAAACTGAAAACTTTGACTGCTTTACCATGCTATATTTAGTTCTCTCTCATCACCGACATCAATTTTGCCCTATGTACAACCTCTTAGGCCTGGCCTGCTACATAAAAATGAATAGAAGATAAGTTTGAAAATATCAGAGATGAGAACAATCAGGTTCCACAAGCATAGAAGTCATGAAGAATTTCTTCATAGAAGAAATATTTTGTTTATTTCTTTATTAAAATTTTGCCAGGTTTCATGTATACAGTTGGTCTGCCTCTTAAAAAACGGACTTAATGCTATTTCAGGGTCTCATAAGTACAAACTCAAATCTACAACCTGGAATTTTTTTTTTTTAAGATTTTATTTATTTATTTTGAGAAAGAGAGAGAGAACAAGCGGGGAGAGGGGCAGAGAAAGAGGGAGGAACAGACTCCCCACTGTGTAGGAAGCCCGATGTGGGGCTCGATCCCAGGACCCCGGGATCATGACCTAAGCCGAAGGCAGACACTTAACCGACTGAGCCATCCAGGTGCCCCTAACCTGGAATTGTTTAGGAGAAAGGATGGAGGTTAACTTGTCCCTCCCTTATCAATAGCATCATTTAAAGAATTGTTTCATACTGTCTTCCTACTCTGCTGAGCTGCTGGGCATTAAATCCAAGGATATGTGTAGCCAGTCTCTAAAGATGATTTTGATTCCTTTCCGGCTTGCTGTTTTAGAAGTCAGTCTCATGTACCAATTAACGTTCATATTGACATGTGGTCCCCGGAGTATTCCAGCTTGCATTTGTGATACGGGAGTTGCTGCCACAGCTCCTTGTATTTCCTTAAAAACTTTGCCCCAGTGGATATGGAACATTATTTTTCATAGGTTAGCTAGCTGAGATCTTCAGAAATTTTGTTGAAACATATGGTTTCTGACATTTAACTTAAAATACAATAGTTGCACACAATTAAAATCATTTTTTAAACAGATGATTTAAAAGACTATAAAGGTCTTTTCCCCACCTTTCTGACAAGCATTCAATAATTTTAATACTTTTTTCAGGGTGTCATCTTACTGCTTGTAAACTGCTTCTGTCTTTATAAACTTGTTTTCAATATGTAAACAACTCCAAAGGCAGTAATTACACTTTGCAATTACTGAAAAGGTGTTCAAGGTAAAACTTAGATGATCTCTGAGATAGAAAGGCATCATATAAGCCTCGTAAATGTATTAATTGCAAATCAAGCTATAACAACGTGGCGGTTTTGGAAATCACAAACCAAGCATTTTGCTCTGATGCCGTGCATTATTCTGGCAGTCTAGGCCACCTAGATCATAAAGCAGTGGTAACAAAAGTGACAATGAGGATAAATTGCAAATGAATCTTTAAAAGAGAAAACTGAAGGGGAAAAAGGAAAGGAATGAAGGAAGGGAGAGAGAGGAGAAGGAGCAGAGAATGGAAGAACAGAAGGAACCCTAAAAACCAGCAGTTCTCCTTAACCACAGTTCAGGCGTTTTGCTAAAAAGGACAATCAGGGACGCCTGGGTGGCTGTCGGTTAAGTGTCTGCCTTCAGCTCAGGTCATGATCCTGGAGTCCCAGGAGTCCCAGGAGTCCCAGGAGTCCTAGGATTGAGCCCCACATCAGGCTCCCTGCTCGGCAGGGAGTCTGCTTCTCCTTCTGCCTCTCACCCCATTCGTGCTCTCTTTCTCTCTCTCTTTCGATGTCTCTCTCTCTCTTTCTCAAATAAATAAATAAAATCTTAAAAAAAAAAATAAAGAGGACAATCACCCAAGGGGTATCAAAAGGCAGCTTCTGACAAGTTGAAAGAAACTGGGTTGAAGGAAGCTTTGTCAGAACATACCACATTGGATCTTCTCTCCAAGGCCACCATCAAAGTCAAGTTCATGGCTGGGACTTTGTGGTCTTAGTGAAATCTAGGGGCACCTGGGTGGCTCAGACGGTAAGTGTCTGCCTTCACCTCAAGTCATGATCTCAGGGTCCTGGGATCCAGTCCCACAACGGGCTCCTTGCTCAGCGAGGAGCCTGCTTCTCTCTCGGCCTGCCACTCCCCCTGCTTGTGCTTGCTCGCTGTCTCTCTCTGACAAATAAATAAATAAATAAATAAATAAATAAATAAATAATCTAAAAAAAAAAGAAATCTCAGGGCGCCTGGGTGGCTCAGATGGTTGGGCATCTGCCTTTGGCTCAGGTCATGATCCCAGGGTCCTGGGATGGAGCCCCCATCGGGCTCTCTGCTCAGCCAGGAGTCTGCTTCTCCCTCCCTCTCTCTACCACTCTGCCTACTTGTGTTCGCTCTCTCTCTCTCACTCTCAGGATAAATAAATAAAATCTTTAAAAAAAAAGAAATCTAAATGTTATCATAATGCTCCTTCCAATAGCCACATAAATAACCGAGAAACATGTGGCATAGTGGGTTTCTGTCCTACCTTGGCCACTTACTGGTATTGTAATTTTTGACAATTAATTGAACGATGTGGGGCTTTACTTTCAGCACATTGAGGTGACAGGCAGAAATGGATGGGAAGTCCAGGGCCATCTCTTATTACTGCATGATTTTAGGAAAGTTTCATAACTTCTATGAATCTATTTCTTCAACCATAAGATGTGAATAAGACCTAAAAAGATTGTTTGGAAAAGGCCAGACAAGAGTACATAATGTTATAATTCCATATAAAACTCTAAAAAATGCAAACTAATCTATAGTGACAGAAATTAGATCAGTCGTTGCTGGGGGAGCCAAGAAGCAGGGAGAGACAGGAGGAAAGAATTACAAAGGTGTTCAAGGAAACTTTTGAGGTGGTGGATATGCCCACAACCTTGATCTGGTAATGATTTCACAGATATATACATATGTCAATCTCATCAAATTACATATTAGACATTTTAAACATTTATTGTATGTCAATTATACCTTACTAAAGCTGTGTTTTTTAAAAGGGTCAGAAGGGTGCCTGGGTGGCTCAGTCGGTTGGGAGTCTGACTCTTGGTTTCGGCTCAGGTCATGATCTCAGTGTTGTGGGATTGAGCCCCATGTTGGGCTCCGTGCTTGGGATCCTCTCTCTTCCTCTCTCTCTGCTCCTCTCCTCGCTCTCTCAAAATAAAGAAATCTTTTTTTAAAGTAGAAGAGTCAGAGAATTAAATGAGACAGTATATCGCAAAACAATTTGCAAAGTATATGGTACAAGTAAGTCTCCAAAAATGAGTGCCTTTTCTTACCTATGTCACAGAACTATTTAAAATGCTACTGTACTCTACAAACATCTGTCAATATTATATATTTTTTAAAGATTTTATTTATTTATTTGAGAGAGAGAGAGAATGAGACAGAGCATAAGCAGGGAAGGGCAAAGGGAGAGGGAGAAGCCGACTCCCCGCTGAGCAGGGAGGCCGATGTGGGACTGGATCCCAGGACCTTGGGATCATGACCTGAGCCGAAGGTAGACACTTAATTGACTGAGCCACCCAGGTGCCCCTAGATTTCACTAAGACCACAAAGTCCCAGCCATGAACTTGACTTTGATGGTGGCCTTGGAGAGAAGATCCAATGTGGTATGTTCTGACAAAGCTTCCTTCAACCCAGTTTCTTTCAACTTGTCAGAAAAGAGAAATCTACCTCTTTAGAAGCTGTCTTTTGATACCCCTTGGGTGATTGTCCTCTTTATTTTTTTTTTAAGATTTTATTTATTTATTTGAGAAAGAGAGAGAGAGCATAAGCAGGGGGAGGGGCAATGGGAGAGGGGAAAGCAGACTCCCTGCTGAGCAGGGAGCCTGATGTGGGACTCAATCCCAGGACCTGGGATCATGACCTGAGCCGAAGGCAGAGCCACCTAGGCATCCCTCTGTCAATATTATAAACACTGAAATCTTCCCAGCAGTTTTATAGCTGGATAAATATTTTCAAAGAAAAATATGGGACAATATGAAAATATCTCTTTTTTAGGATATTAGTTCTGTGACTTTCAAATCTTTATTCAAAGCATATTTTACATTGTTGGAATCACGTCGCACATAGGACTTGCATGCCACCTTTCCACTCTATGTTTTAATCATAAAATGTCTGCATGTTATTTTTAATGACTGCCCTATAATTTTCTCAGTTTTCTGGAGAATTTTCTCAAGAATTTGGGATATGTTTTGAAGATAGAGCTGCCAGGATTTGCTGATGGACTTTGGGGTATGAAAGAGAGGACCCAGGGGTGATGCTGAAATTTTTTGCCTGAGCAATTAGAAGTTCAATAAAGTTGACTTTGTCTGGATGGGGAAGAGTGTGGAAGGGCAGGTCTGAAGAGAGGATGAAGAATTCATTTGGGGACAAGTTAGGTGCTAAACATCAAAATGGACATATGGAGTAGGCACTGGACAGGAGATCAGAGGGGAGGTCTGACTGGAGATATAAATTTGGGAGTTCCCAGCATAAAGACAGGATTTAAGACCATGAGCTGCATGAGGTCTTCAAGGGCATGAGTACAGAGAACAGAAGAAATTCAACCACTGAGTGATGGGGACCACCTAATGTCTAGAGATGACAAGGGTGACAGAAAAGGAGAGTCAGTGAGGAGGGAGGAAATCCCAGAAGAGTTGTCTGTCCTGGATGCTGAGGAAGGAAAGTGTTTATGGGACAGAATGCTGCAGGTCATCCTAGGAAAAGGAGGACAAGAAAGTATTCTTGAAGTAAAATGTGGCTATATCAAGGAAGATTTGGGTGGAGTGCTTGAGCAAAACTATTATTGGAGTGGATTCAAAAGGTTAAAGAGAAATTTCTCCACAGATATAAAATGGCCAATAAACAGATGAAAAGAAGCTCAGCATCATTAGCCATCAGGGAAAGACACATCAAAATGACCATGAGATACCATCTCACACCCACGAGGATGGCTAGAACCAAAGGAAAATAACAAGTGTTGATGGAGGATGTGTAGAGAAATGCTTTCACACAGGGGGACATTTTTAAAAGACCTTATACTGCCATTTTCCCTGATGTCAGCCAACATTTCCCTTCTTCAGCTTCTCAGGAATAGTTGATGTAGGAACGGAATGATCTGTTCCTTGGATGTCTCGTAAGCATATAAGGCTGAGTACTTTTTTATTGAAAGAGTTTTAATTACTTTATTATACAAGCAGGCTTTCTATCTTTTCTAGGTATTTACATTTTTTTCTCTGAGTTTTCAAATTGATTGACATAAAATTGTTCATGGTATTCTCTTACTGTCTTTTAAATCTGTAATGTGTATGTGACTGTGTTCCCACTTTATATTCTTAATATTTTCTATTTGTGTAATAATCTCTTTTTTCCCCACAAATCCTGCCTGGTGATTGTCTAGTTTATTAATCTTTTTTATTTTTTATTTTTTTGTTTCCCTCCCTTATTAATCTTTTTTTAAAAACCAACTTTTGTTGATCATCTCTATTGTGTTTTACTGTATCATCTATTTCTGCTCATTATTATCTACTTTTTTCTACTTGCCTTGAGTTTATTTTTCTAACTTCTTCCGTTGGATCCTGAGCTCACTAATTTTCCACATTGCTTCTTTTCTAATATAAGCATCTAATGTTATGAATTTCCCTCAAATATTACTCTCATTGCATCTCATAAATTTTGATATTTCAACTTTTAATATTGTTCAGTTTTAAATATTGTCAAATTTCAATTAATGACTTTTACTTTGAACAATGATTTACCAAAAAATTTACGTTTTAATATCCAAAGTTAATTTTATAGGTCTCATTTGTCATTTTATTGTTGGTATCTGAATTAATTGCATTGCATTTAGAAAACACTGTCTGCATATTACTGATTCTATGAGAATTTGTTGAGTCATGCTTTATGACGAGGCATTTAATCGACCTTTGTAAATGCTCCATGAACGCTTGAGAACAATGCACATTTTAAAATGGTCGGGTACAGAGTTTTATGTATGTCCGTTAGATTAAGACTGTTAGTTGTAGTGTTCAAAAAGACTTTGTTTAATCTTTTATATGCCAGGAGCTCTGCCAGCTGAGATGGGGGAGAGAGAGAGAGAGAGCAAGCAAGCTGCTAGGTTTCAGAGTAGCTGATTAAAGCAACATGCCAAGAATGAAAGAGCTGAGCCTTTATTCACTTAATGCTATGGTACAAGCAAGAGGCTAAAGTGGAGAGAATGCAGACTCCCCCTGTTGCATTTTCCCACAGGGAACAGCACACTGATCAAAGTCAGGTGGATCAGTGCAGATGTGGGGGTCACCCCACCATTGAGGGAGCCCCAGAACAAGAGTCTAATAGTTTTATCAACTGGGTGGTCCCAGTGAGGACAAGGGGGAAGGGCTAGGAGTGGAAAAATTCTGAGTCAGCCTGGGTAGAAGTGCCCTCAGGGTTTCCCCCTCTGCTCCCTAGAAGGAGGCCTCCGAAGGGGTACCTGGAAGACCTGTGCCCCAGGCTCGGAAAAAGACACCTAGAAATAAAGACTCTGGCACTAGGGATGCAAATATGTGAAAGAGCATGATTGGCCAGAGAGGGGTAAGTCCTTGACTTCAGCTCTTCTCAAGGGCTGCAGTGCTTGGTGTCCGGTGTGGGATGGGAAGCTGCCCCCAGGAGGCCTGCCACATAACACCGCTGTAATTGCCTAAGGTCAGGCCTGAGAAATCGCACAAATGTTTTAACTCAGAACCATACTCCTTACCATATTGTCCGCTTGACCCATTAATAATTGAGAAAGGTTGGTTCATGGTGATAGTGGATTTATCCATTTTCCCTGTAATCCTATCAATTTTTGTTTTACACATTTGAGGCTGCTTTATTAGAAGTGTACAATTTTGGACTCATTATACCATCCTGGTGAATTAAATAATCATAACAATGGCCTCTATTGGGGCACCTGGGTGGCTTAGTTGGTTAAGCGTCTGCCTTCAGCTCAGGTCATGATCCCGGGGTCCTGGGATCGAGTCCCATATCCAGCTCCTTGCTCAGCGGGGAGCCTGCTTCTCCCTCTCCCTCTGCCTGCTACTCTGTCTACTTGTGCTCTCTCTCTCTCTCTCTGTCAAATGAATAAATAAAACCTTTAAAAAATAAATTAAAAAATAAAATCTTAAAAAAAAAACAATGGCCTCTATCTTTAATAATGCCTTTGCTTAACAATGTGTTATGCTGATGCTGATATTAATATAGTTATACTAGGTTTCTTTGGTTAATATTTTTCCTGGAAAACTTTTCCCCTTCCTTTTACTTTCAATCTTGCCATATCCTTATACTTTAGGCACATCTCTCAAAAATAGGACACATCTAGGGGCACCTGGGTGGCTCAGTGGGTTAAGTGTCTGCCTTCAGCTCAGGTCAAGATACCAGGGTCCTGGGATCGAGCCCCATGTCAGGCTCCCTGCTCAGTGGGGAGTCTGCTTCTCCCTCTGCCCTTCCCACAACCCGCCCCCCTACTCATGCTCTCTTCTCTCTCTCTCTCTCTAGTAAAGAAATAAAATCTTTAAAAAAAATAGCACATTATCTAGATTTTTAAAATCTAATTTGATAAAACATCTAAGTTTAGTCATTTATATTTAGTATGACTTATTTGGACTTTTTCCTATCTTACCTTGTTAATCCTATTTGTCCTGGATTTTCTGGGTTTTCTCTTATCTTGCGTTTTTGGGGATTTGATTATGTATTTTTTTCTTTATTCTATTTCTCTCTAATTGTTTGGATTTATCTATTTTTCTTTTCTTTATTGATTTCCCTTGAGATGTTATCATGACTATTTCACTTAACAAAGTCTAAAGTTAATTTCTTAACTTTGGCCAGAATAATAAAAGGACCTTGGAATACTTTTACTCTCATTGCACTTTCTCCCATCATATGTATTATTATGTTGAACAGTATTTTACTGCTATTTTTTTATTAATACTATACACTAGATATTATTATACACAAATCTATTTATTTGGGTTTACATACATACCTCCCCTGAATATTATTTTAATCATTTTTCTCAGACCATCTACTGGATCATTATTTTTTAAATTGTATCTTTTAGAAGTTTCTTTTATATAGTTATCTAGGTAGTCAACTCAGCTTCTGTTTGTATATAATTTTTTTCACCTTTGTTTTGAAAAAATAGTTTTGCTGAAAAGAAATTCAAGGATGATGGTTATTTTCTCTCAACATTTTGAAGGTATATTATTCCACATTGTCTTTTGACTTCCTTGGTTCTGTGGAGGAGAATGGTGTCATCTTCATTTATGATTCTAAACTCTTTCCTTGTTCGTGGTTTTCTGTAGTTTCATTGCCTATATTTAAGCATGGATTTCTTTCTCTTTTTTCTTCTATTTATTTACTTTTTATTTTTTTTTAAAGATTTTATTTATTTATTTAATTGACAGAGAGAGACAACAAGAGAGGGAACACAAGCAGGGGGAATGGGAGAGGGAGAAGCAGGCTTCCCGCCGAGCAGGGAGCCCGATGCGAGGCTCGATCCCAGGACCCTGGGATCATGACCTGAGCCGAAGGCAGTCGCTTAACCAACTGAGCCACCCAGGCGCACCTCTCTTTTTTCTTTTAGAGATAAATGTGTTTCTTCAATTTGTCCCTCTTTTTGAGAGAGCAAGAGAGAGAGAGCGTGCTACAGGGATGGGGTGGGGGGGAGGGGCAAGCTGCAGAGGGAGAGAGAGAATCCTAAGCAGTCTCCACACCTTGCCGGAGCCGGATGCTGAACTGGATCTCACGACCCTGAGATCATGACCTGAGTCAAAATCAAGATCAGATACTTAACAGACTGAGCCACCCAGGCACCCCATGATTTGTCCTTTTTGAGATACAATGTGGATTTTTTTCCTTCTTGACCTATAATGTGCTTCCCACTCTCCTTAGGTGATCAGAGTCCCCTTACTGAGGTAGGCATGAGGCTCAGTTCTGGTCAGTTTTCACAAGAGCAGTTTTCAAGGAGTAAGGGCTGTTGGGGAAAGTTTCACAGCTGAGAAAAAGAAACAAACAGGGTATCTGCTTCTGGCATTACGGCTGACCTCCTGCTCTGAGGGGCTCTTCCACTGAAGGTCTACTAACACACTGCATAGGACACACTTTCTGATATACTGCTGGTCTCCCAAGAGTCAACAAAGATCTTCAAGGACAGTCCTCCTTTCTTCTCCTCTCCCATCACTCCCCCACAAAAGAAAATAGATTTGAGCTGGGGTCTGAGAAAGCATAGTGGAGCTGGGGTTAGAACAGTGAGCAGCCAGTTAGGAAGGAGGAAGAGAATAAATTCTGGTTGGGAACCCAGCAGAGTTGGCCACATAAATGGCCAAGTACTGGGAGGAGTATGTGGAGAAATGAAACTATAAATTTCTTAAGGTGGTAGATTTATGGGGTGAGGGTTTTTTTTTTTAACTTTTTAAAAAAAATTCAATTAATTAACATATAATGTATTATTGGTTTCAGAAGTACAGTTCTATGATTCATCAGTCTTATATAATACCCAGTGCTCATTATATCACGTGCCCTCCTTAATGTCCATTACCCAGTTACCCCATCCCCCCACCTCCCTCCCCTCCAGCAACCTTCAGTTTGTTTCCTATGATTAAGAGTCTCTTACGGTTTGGGGTTGAGGGTTTTTGGTTATTTTTCCAATTTGACTTGTTCAGATGTTCTCTTTTTATTGCTTCATATCCTTAGGCCATTGAAGCTAAATGTCCAGGTAAGACCAAGACACTAGACATCTATATATTGATTTGTTCACTCTAAGGATTCTGAAAAAAAAAAAATGCTTGGTTAGGTTAAGACTCAGCAGTGTTCTCAAGAAAACATTTCTTCCTGGTATATTTATAGACTTAAATTTTTTCTGCTTATCATATTCTTCATATACTAATCTCCTGGTAAAAGGAAATAGATAACAAATGGGTCTGAAGGACACTTCAGAAGCTGATTTTAACTGATCAATCTTGTTTATTGTATCCTAGTGACATTAAAAAGGCCTAATGGCAAAGGAACTAGAGATGAAAGGAGACTTAACCCAAACTTTTATATGATTTGGTCTATGTATCTTTTATTTTCTGCTGCTCAAGGTCCTTAGTATGCTGGACTAAGAGAAATCTTAGAGTTCATGAAATCCTCATTTCTCTGAGTACAAACTGACCGGTAATTTAATGTGAAGAGCTTGATACAAAAGACCATTTCCCTGTTTCTAAGATGCACGTGTTTTTCATGTTTAAACATTTTTTAAAGGAAAATGCCTTACAATTGATAAATACATGTGGTGCACTGGGTCCCCCTCCTACCCTCTTGAAAAGCAGCTTTAAACTGATGATTTATCTTAAAAAGTTAGGAAACACGGTTTATGCCTTGTGTCTGTCATCTGCCAACCCCACTCCCAACCCAGGCAAGCCTAGTATAGTGTCCGGCACATAGTACACACTCAAAAAACATTTGTTGAGTGAATATATGAATACATGTAAGGTATAAGTCAAGGAGAACATGTATTCTCCTCCTTCACATTTATCTTTCTTCCTTCCGATATACTTGTGACAACCCAGTAAATGAACTGCTTTTAGGAAAACAGGAGGGAAATTGACTTCGCCACGGGAACTAAGTGGGGTAGTTTCTTTGCATTACGTGTCATCTTTTTTGGTGTTATTTTTAACTTAAAAATCTCTGGATGTCAGAACTTACTTCTGGGGACATATTATTGACAAAGGAATTGTCAAGTAAGTTTATTTTATTATTTTTTTTTTTTTTAAAGATTTTATTTATTTATTTGAGAGAGAATGAGAGAGAGCACATGAGAGGAGGGAGGGTCAGAGGGAGAAGCAGACTCCCTGCCGAGCAGGGAGCCCGATGCGGGACTCGATCCAGGGACTCCAGGATCATGACCTGAGCCGAAGGCAGTCGCTTAACCAACTGAGCCACCCAGGCGCCCTGTCAAGTAAGTTTAAAAATGTTGAGATGTACTCTGTTAATTATTAATGTCATGCTAATTATAAATTCAAACTAGACTCTTAGACCTCAAAGTGAGCAATGCTTATCAGAGGGTTGGGTGACCTGCTCTGGCCCTGGACATTGCAGAAATCATTTCAGCTCTTCTCAGTGGCTGAGCTTCATCCTTATTTCTAGTGGTAATGACTAAGGTCCTAGGGCTGGGACATAGATGGAAGCAGGCAGAAGAGTTGAACATGCACAAGTTTTGAAATCAAATGAAGTTGGGTTGAAACCCAGACTCAGACACTTAGTAGCTACGTGAACTTTAGCAGGTTAAACAGCTTCTCTTGAGGCCTCAGTTTACTTATCTGTAAAATCAACATAGACATATGGATATTGGAGAATTGGTATGAGGAGTCAATGAGGATAACAAATACAATGTCCTTTGCGTAACAAAAAAGGCTAGTTTTCCTTCCTTCCTCATCTCCCTCCTTGGGTAACTTCTATAGGAATACCCACACCTCAGAATATTTGGGAAGTATTGCTTCAGTGCTTGATATCCTGCCTTCATAAATACATTGTATACTCTACCCCTTCAACTAGCAAAACTCTTATGTCCTTAGAGAAGAGTTTTTCTATGATTGAGATTTGTGAATGACTCCTGTGATTTTTGCTGTATCTTATAGACCAATGATACCATTTGCTTAGTATATGTTAGACTTGCCCAAAGGTTTAACATGGGTAAAATCACAAACACGATATTCTAATTATATACACATACAAGAACATACAATTTCTCTGATGGGTATTAAAACAAATAACTACTACATTTTTGTGATTCACATGCAGTATGCTAATACAGGAGTCCCAAACTACTCTAGGTATTTTATTTTATTTTTTTTAAAGGATTTTTTATTTATTCATTTGAGAGAGAGAGAGAGCACAAGTAGGGGGTAGGGTCAGAGGGCAAGGGAGAAGCAGACTCCCCACTGAGCAGGGAGCCCGACATGGGGCTTGATCCCAGGACCCTGGGATCATGACCTGAGCTGAAGGCAGATGTTTAACCGACTGAGCCACCCAGGTGCCTCTACTCTAGGCATTTTAAATAGAAAGGGAAAATAAATAAATAAATAAATAAATAAATAGAAAGGGATTTAATACAGGGAATTCGGTGCTTACAAAACCACTGCAAGTGTTGGAGGACTAAACTTGGGGCTGAGCCTTCAGGATTGACTCCCATAACACTGCAGAACTGACCTGCCAAGGATAATTGAGTTTCTGTTTTATTAGTCATCAGAATTATCAGAAGGTAGTTTTTAAAGGGTCCATCCCAAATCTTCATTATTGCTAGAAAAATAACACTTATGATAAAAAAAAATCCTGCTGCTGGTGAATCAGAAATGGCATCTTTATGAAGGACGATTTATTCATTCATTGATTTTGTTTCTCCCCCTCTAACAGTTCTACTCCATGTTTATCCTATGTGTTTAACTGATTTTTTTAAAATGCTTTTTTGTATGGTTACATACTATTGTAACCATAGACTCTGGAAAATAAAAAAAGGAAAAAATGAATATAAAGATCAATTGTACTACGATAATTGGCATGTAGAGCTTCACACATATCCCTACTGAGTTTTTGACACCTTTATTGAGATACATTCACCCATTTAAAGTTTTTTGGTATGTTCAGCGACGCCTGGGTGGCTCAGTCGTTGAGCGTCTGCCTTCGGCTCAGGTCATGATCCCAGGGTCCTGGGATCGAGCCCCGCGTAGGTCTCCCTGCTTGGCAGAGAGCCTGCTTCTCCCTGTCCCACTCCCCCTGCTTGTGTTCCCTCTCTCACTGTCTCTCTGTCAAATAAATTTAAAAAATCTTAAAAAAAAAAAATTAAAGTTTTTTGGTATATTCATAGGAGTGTACAATCATCACCAAAATCTCTATTAAATTTCATTTTTATTTTTAATTCATTTTTCTAAATCTCATAATTCTGCCTTTCAGATTACTTATTCTTGCTTGCATGCATGCACTCCATTTCTGCTCCAATAAAACCGCACAAACAAAGGTTAAAACACTTGCCAGGTGGCTGCAGGTTGAAATGACTCCATTCAGCAGCACTTTTTTTTTAAGGTAGAATAACTAAGTAAGTTATAAAACCACCCCAACTATGATATCAATTGATGCCAACCCAGGCAGCATGAAGAATACAATGGGGAATGTTTTGCCTGTTCTTCTAGCCGGTGACTCCAAAGGAAAAGGAGAGAAGTGCTGGCTGGCATAACTTGTTCTAAATGCAGCCATTCTATTTTCCTAAGGCTCCTAGAATTTTGCTAAAGACTGACATCAAATCTCCGGGCCTGCAGTTTCAGCAATACACCCCTCCCCCGCTTTCTAAAGATCAGTAAGGTTTGTTTTTGTCCAGTCTCTGGCATCTCCTTGTGAGCAGGGAGTTTATTCATTGCTCTGATGCTTCCTGGCACACAGTAGGCCCTGGATATATATATTTATTGTGTGAGTGAATAAATGCCTTTCACAGAGATTTCTCTAGTGTTTTCATGACCATTTTTACTATTTATTTTGGTAATAACTGTCACATGCTAACTTCTCCCTGCCCATCAGCCCTTATCTTAAATGTCACTTCCTACAGGAAGCCTTCCTGATTCTTCACACGAGATAAGGTGCTCCTAAGCTCTACTTGCCTTCACATCACTCTTATTACTGATTAAAATCTCCACGAGGGAAGTTTCGTGTTTATTTACTACCGTGTTTACCTTTATATTCCAATTCTAAGCTCAGTGCCCATCACGTAGTAGATACTTAATCAGGATTTGTTGAATAAATAAAGTTAACTGGGATGTAATTCGTCTCTGTCTAAAGGCAAGAATTCATTCAGCACAGCCAGGTGAACTATTCACCTGTCTTGGCTTTCAAGTCGTCTTCTTCTTCTTCTTTTTCTTTTTAAAAAACAACTTGTTGAGGCATAGTTTAGAGATGATAAAATTCATCCATTAGATTCTTCTTCCTAATGTTTCTCTCTCATTTTTTCTGGGTGAAGGTCATTTTTCTAATGGTAAAAATGGGAGAAGATAGAAGTGGAATGGAATGTTAACTTGGAGAGAGAATGGGATCTTAGTGCCCAACTTACTAGGCTTTACTTCTGTTTCATTTTTCTTTGTGATCATAAGCAAATTAACTTCTCTAAACCAGGAATTCTAATCTGTGAAGTTGAACTAGTAAGAGTTTTTTCATTGGATCCTCTACGGATTACGGAGATGACATGCAAAAGATCTGTCCACTGAACCACTGTAGAGGTAATAATTCCAAAAAAATGTAGATTCCCTCTCTTCTCTCTGCCATCTATGAACCTGGGACCCCCTAAACAGTAGGTCTATTCTTTCACCATTATCATTATTTTGTTATGAGCATATTAAAACAACAACCTTCTTGATTCCTTAGCGTTTCTGCAAGCCCCATTCATTCTCAGGTTTAGCTCTCCTGACACTATTCTTACAGATTTTTGTCCCTCTTTTTATTCATTCTTCCGCATATGCTTTTTCTCTCCATCTTTTGCATATGCTAGTAGGAAATACAAGCCCCACCTGAGCTCATTAGAGAACGGTCGTTCCTTTGGTTGCCATTCTCTTTCTCCTTCACTGTGAATATTCCACTGTGAACTCAGAATTTTATTTTTCAAAGCCTCCCGTTCTTTTAAAAATGTGTTTTCTTTTACACCCTCTCGTCTCGAAATCGTACCTTTCTTTTCCTTGGATCTGTGTCCTAAAGTCTCCGACCGCCTGCCTCCTCTCTGTCTTAAATTATGGTCACATCCGCAAGGTTCCTATAGCTTCCCCATGACCAACCAATTCTTCCCCGGGAGTCACATTACATCAGCATTACTAATGCAATACCGTTTATTCTAGGCAGTCAATTAAAAACGAACCTCGGTACTGATCTGATTTAGCATGGAGGATGAATTGTCTTAAGGTCAAATGCAAACTGCTGCAAGATTTGGGAGACAGATAATTATATTCATACTAAATATATACCTGTTGAATTTGGGCTTTTTCTCAAAGCTTCAGAAACCCTGAGCTCTCCGATAATTGGGATGGTAAGAATGGTAGGTTTCCGGAAAGTTCTCAAAAAATTAGACTCCATCTAAACGACTGCTCCATACGCTCAAGGAACACCCACCAACAAAACCCACCCCCACAACCACCAGATTATCTCACCAGCAAGTGAGACTGCAAGGTTTGGGGGCCCGGCCGTACCATTACGCGCGGCGCATGGGGGGGTTCGTGCCCATTTGGCTGCGACTGACCGTTTCCCCGTCGCTTGGTTTTGCCCCTGCTCCCCCTGCGCAGGCACCTAAAGTGCGTCAGGCCGGCGCTTTATAGCGGCAGCCTGGGCGGCTCCTTTTGCTGTTTTTCCTCTTCTCTTCATAGTGGGTCCTCCTGCGCTCCGCGAAGATGCAGCTCAAACCGATGGAGATTAACCCCGAGGTAAGCGTCGGGTGCACCGTTGCCCGGGGAGCGCAGAGCTGAGGGTCAGCGCTCGCCAGGTAGCTGCCTCGATGACCGGCTTTATTTTTGTATTTTTTTTTGCATTTGCCTTTCAGATGCTGAACAAAGTGAGTGGCGTCTCGCACTGCCTCTGTCCCCTTCCCCCGGGAGCGCCGAGGCGGAGGCGCGCATCAGCTCCGGCTGTCTCGCAGGGACCCAGCGGCGTCCCGGGCGCCCTCCTTGTGCCGCGGCCTCGGGGTCGGGGGGTGACTCTGCGGAACCGTCGGAGGTGGGAGGGGGGAGGGTGCGGGCCCAGCTCCCGAGGGCGTGGCGCGGGCTTCGCGGGAGCCACGTGGGGGCCGCGCTTTGTGCTGTGTCATTGCGCCGGCGGGGGATGGGGGCGGGGCAGGCCGCGACTCCTCCCAGGCTGGGGTGGGGGCACCGAGGGCGCCGGGCCGGGCCCGCCCTCCGGCAGGCGCCCGCCACTGGCGGGGTCTCGGCGCGCCTGGCCGCCGTCTTTCCTCTCCGCAGGTGCTGGCCCGGCTGGGGGTGGCCGGCCAGTGGCGCTTCGCGGACGTGCTGGGGCTGGAGGAGGAGGCTCTGGGCTCGGTGCCCGCGCCTGCCTGCGCGCTGCTGCTGCTGTTTCCCCTCACGGCCCAGGTAGGGCGTGGGGCCCGGGGTGCGTGGGCCCGGGGTGGTGCGCGCCGCTTCCAGAGCCGAGTGAGGCGCGGAGGACCGTGTGGACTCCCGGCTTCCCTCCCTTCCGCTCCCCTCCCGGACCGGGCGCCCATACCTGCAAAACTGCCGCCTTCCTGCGGGGGATGGGGTGAGAAGCCCGCCCTTTCATGGCACCTACTCATGGGTGGTTAGAGAATTTACTGGCTCCTCGCTCGTCCATCCAGCATTGCCGTGAATTTCAAGGAGAAGCAGCAGCATCTCTGTTCCATCATCTCCATTATCCAGAGAAGGAATTCATCCTATTCATGAGTTGGCCTCAACCTACGCTTTTCAGAGGCTTCCACTCCAAGGGATGGGGATGGCTGGTTGTTTCCCTTTAAGGGCTGTGACCTGCCAGTTTATTGTTTGGTTCTCAGACTCCCACTTTGCAGTAAAATGGGGACGGGGGGGGGGGGGGGGGGGGGGGGGGGGGGGGGACGGGCTTGCCTAAGCCACAGCAAAACAATAGGTTCTCTAATGCTCCATCTCCACTCCTGCGTCTTTGGTGGATTTGGGTCTCTTCCCACCCTCCACTCCCTACAACATGCACACTTGGTTTTTAGGCTCTCCGATGTGCTTTTTTAAAAAAAGCTTAATCATTTGTGTGTGGGGACCTCCTTACACCTCGCTTGTCTTTCCTCTCTGACCTTGTAGCTAAGTGAAATAGGTGGGCATTAAAGCAGTTTTAGAAACACCTTTTCATTTCCCTTTAGATGGTCTTCCTCCTACAAGTGTGCATGGATGTATGTACCTCAAAGACTGAGCATCAGATATAAAAAGGTAGCTGGGGTAATTGTTGTCTTGCGATGTATGAAATCCCACTAACTGGCATGGCATTGTCTTATCTCCTATTGCTGTCACTTGACCCCCGATTTGGGAGTGGTGAAATCTGCATTAACAAAACCTGGGGCAGTAGCCTTTGGGGCATCATTCCAAACAGTGGAAGCTTTAACCGAAGCACCATGCTAGGGCTGGGTGTTCTAGAAGCATCCTCAGCATAAATTATTAAGCTCTATGGGAAGTTGCAGGCATTCCTCCTAGGAAATGGGCTTGATATTGTGAGTTAAAAACCCTTATTAAAGCTATTAGGATAATCCCACTGACATGTTTTTTTATTGCCAAAGCCTTTGGTTAGGTAAACCGGAGCTGCCGAATAATTGCAAGTCAAATTAGCTTCCCTGTTGACAGAATCAAACACAATCTCCTCTCTCCTTTGAGCCTCTGCCGGAGCGCTCTTATTAGAGGATCCATGATGACTCGGAGGTTTTGAGCAGCACTCCCAGGCAAGGCCTCTGGGAGGCAGTGGTGCATCGCGTTTGTCTTTCAAAAGCCCACTGCTTGCTTTTCAGTGGATCAAGCTGCGCTTGTTAAAGAACGTTCTGATTTGAGTGATCTGGATGCTTAGTCCTTTAGCTCTAGCTGGGGCAGTCAGATTTGTTGAGCACCTAGTCTGTGACGCAAAACACCAATTAGGCTAAACCCTGAAGCAAATTCAAAGAAAAGTTGAGGATTATATGTTGACTTCCAAATAAGTTGATGTTAATTTAGAAAGCATCTGATTTTGTCTAAGTGTTATGAAATCTTAACTGGACCAGTTTTTTTTTTTTTTTTTTTTTTAAAGATTTTATTATTTGAGAGTGAGGGAGAACATAGAGCGAGCGGGAGTGCGGGCACAAGCAGCAGGGAGGGGCAGAGGGAGACTCCCTGCTGAGCAAGGAGCCTGATTCTTGGGGCTCCATGCCAGGACCCTGAGATCCCAGCAGAAGGCAGACGCTTAACCGACTGAGCCACCCAGCTGCCCACTAACCAGTTCTGAAACATTTTAAGTGATAATGAAATATTTGCAGAAGTATCTCCATGCAAGAGCTCAAACAACAAAAGAATGGTGCTATCCCATTAAAAAAACCAACCCAGAAAAGTGAAAATCCTTAACAGCCCATGAATAGTAACTCATTTCAAAGATGTGGTAGATCTTTGATGTTAGAACTTCCAATTAGTTGGTCTTGTGGGGTAGGAGATCTTACTCATCTGATGGCGTCACAGACCAGGCTTAAACTAAGTCAGTTATGTGTATAGTAATGCAAGGCTACTGGAATTACAAATATACTTCTAGGGGCACCTGGCTGGCTCATTGGGTGAAGTGTGCAACTCTTGATCTCAGGGTTGTAAGTTAGAGCCCCACATTGGGTGTAGATTACTTAAAATATTAAAAAAAAAAAAAAAAACAGCAACAACAAAAACAAAGGAAACGTACTTCCGATGTTCTGTCCGATTATACTAGTTATGACACATTAGTGTTTCTATGGCATCAGTACCGTGCTTTAACTGAGAAGTCCTACCTTTAAGGTCTAAAATTCATTAGTGAAAGGTCCAGACAAGCCCACTAAATTACTGTACAAAGAGCAGATGGATTCTTTGAGGAAAACTATCTCTAGTCTCATTCATTTACTGATTCCTCCCCCCATTGTTAATCTGTCCTCAAAATGTATTGTTGACAAGGACAGGCAAGTGTCACATCTTCTCTCGTAGGGTGAGAAGATTTTGTGGAATCACAGCCCAGAACCCTAGGTCAGTTGTCTTTCCTTCCAAAAAAAAAAGTGAGGGAATAATTTCTTAAAATTGTTCCTTTCAGCAGCTAAGTCTTGTTTTGTATTTGTTATTGAAAAGAAGTACACTTGGACACAGTAGAAGTAGAACTTTAAAGAATACTGGGATATAGACTGGCTGGTGTTTATTAGGATGTTAAATTGACCAAAGCTTGATTGGGGTCCTGTGTGAAATCTCGGTGGTGGTGGTGGTTTAAGGACAAAAAAAAATGAACGTGCCTGTCTTTCTGACTTCAGGACACCACACATTTTCAAGCTAAAAGGCTGCAGTGGTGTCTAGACAAATCCTTGGGCAACATCCAAGCCACGACTGCACTGCAGCATCAGGGTGGAGTCTCGGAACCTCTCAGCACCCTCCGGGCTGGCGTGGGTGTGGGAGGCAGACAGGCGATCCTCTGGGTGCTGGCCAGCACCTAGGACCGAGGCTCCTGGTCACACGTCCCACTTGTGTTTCCATTTAGGTGGTAGAACTCGCTGTGCTGCCGTCTGTTAGGGCTTTGCATTTTCATGAGGTCTAAAAAAATGTTTTCTATTCACAGCATGAGAACTTCAGGAAAAAGCAGATTGAGGAGCTGAAGGGACAAGAGGTCAGCCCCAAGGTGTACTTCATGAAGCAGACCATCGGCAACTCGTGTGGCACCGTCGGGCTGATCCATGCCGTGGCCAATAACCAGGACAAACTGCAGTTCGGTAAGTGGGTTTGGAGGGCAGTCCTCCGGCTGACCTCTGGTTAACCAGAGCTTGTCATCCCCACACCCCCAGGGGTCTGTTCAGCGAAGTGGTCGCCTGACTTTTTTGAAACCTACTGATCTGGATGTAATCAGTAGGCAAATTCATGATGGATTTTCTTTCGAGGAAAGGAAACTCCTTTTCCAAGAAACACGGTCTAGCTTCTTCCACCTGGAAGGAAGAGGGAGAGAGAGGTAGTTCTGTACTACTTCCCTGCATATGCGTGGTTCTCATGTGCCCTTGTTCAAGGCTCGACACTCCAGAAGAATTAGAGATGATGTTAAACCATAAAAGATCACCACTTAGGACCTGTCTCTAATGGTTCTGGGTCTCTTAAGCAACAGGAGAAGCACAGTAGCCTAGAGCAGCCAGACGAGGATACCGTGGAGGTTCCTGCGGGGAAACATAGCACCTTGAGACCTTGAAAGGATCCAGCTGCGAACAAGGGTCTGGGGTCTGAGCTCACTTCCAGAAAGGAGTCTCAGCCCTCAGGCTTGTCAGAAGCACAATGAACGGCACGAAAATATGTTAAAATACATGGCATAATGCGTGCTAAGAGGCCAAGGGTCAACAAACTTTCTTGAAAGGTGAGAGTAAATCTTTTAGGGTTTTGAGGGCCGGTGGGTCTCTGTCTTTGCAGTTGAAAAGCAGCCCCAGGCAAGATGTAAACCAGTGGATGTGGCTGTGTTCCAATAATACAAAAATAGGCACAGTAGTTTGCCAACTCCTGATTTAGACAATGGATGGGGGTGGCTAAGAATGGAATAATTTCAGCTAATATAGTCCACGGTGTTGCTTGGAGCAGGTCAGATATGGGTTTTTGTTTTGTTTTGTTTTGTTTTTTTAAGCAAGGTAAGTGTGGCCAAGACTGCTGCTGGTATACTTCCGAAATTAAAAAAAAAAAAAAGGCGGGGGGTGGTGTGCCTGGGTGGCTCAGTCGTTAAGCGTCTGCCTTCAGCTCAGGTCATGATCCCAGGGTCCTGGGATCGAGCCCCGCATCGGGCTCCCTGCTCGGCGGGAAGCCTGCTTCTCCCTCTCCCACTGCCCCTGCTTGTGTTCCCTCTCTCGCTGTCTCTCTCTCTCTCTCTCTGTCAAATAAATAAAAATCTTTAAAAAAAAAGGGGGGGGGGTGCTTGTCTGGCCATAAAGATCCAAATCTTCTAGAACTCAATTTATCAAATATTGACTTGGCACGTTAAGGAGGTGTAGATTGATCCTCTATTTCTTCTGCAGTAAGTCTCACTTCAGAGTCCTGTGTTTGGGAGGTCAGCAGAAGCTATGAGAACTCTTGTAGCCGTGGTCATGATCGTGCCACAGGAAAGTAATCGGAGACCTAGCCCTCCCCGTAAAATGAAGAGGATTCCTTCCAAATTTTAAGTGGTCTTTACTTAACTAATTTGTTTGAGTTTAAAGCTGGAAGTTGGAATGTGGTCTTTGAAATACAAATCGATCTTGCTCTAGACATGTCTTCAGCGTCTCCTAGATTTAGCCACATTGAGCAGTGACAAAATGCTTATACCAAACTGTCAGCTGGTCATTTGTCTCTGGGCCAGACTACTAGGCACTTTACATTTCTTCTTAAGATCCTTAAGTTAATGTCTTTCTGGATATCTGTACTACTAAGATTGCGTTTTCTACCCTGAAGTAAAAAATCTTGGTTTGAGAACCTATTATTAGACTAGAATGTTGTTGTACCACGTAGGGTTGTGTGTAGCCAGTTGCTATAGATAATAGCGATTAGAAGGGCGCCAGGCTGGCTCAGTCTGTAGAGCGTGCGACTCCTGATCTCTGGCTCGTGAGTTCGAGTCCCCGGTTGGGCATGGAGATTACTTAAATAAATCTTGACATAAACCAAAAAAAAAAATCCAACTAGCAATAGATAAGACAGTCCCTGCCTTTATAGCAAGACAGATCTCACAAATACATGTTCCAAATGCATAAGCACCGTAAGGAAGGTGATGGGGATTTGAGAGGTTGAGTGTGAGGTGGGAGGGGAAAAGCGTCCGGATGGCTGGGAAGAGCTGCAGGAGAGGGCTTGGCGCCCTCTGGAGGAGCGGAGAGTTCATCGGCTTGAATGCAGAGAGAAGGGACTGGTTGGAAAGAGGCTGAGGGAGAAGGGACAGCTCATCTACCCCTCCAGGGCCATAGTAAAGACCAGTCACCGAATGTGGCTGGCTGTGTAACAGCCTAAGTGTGCTGTAAATGTGCACCCATTTGCACTATTCTGTCTTTACTAATGTGCCTTTTTTTTTTTTTTTTAAGAGGATGGGTCAGTCCTGAAACAGTTTCTTTCTGAAACGGAGAAGCTGTCCCCTGAAGACCGAGCAAAATGCTTTGAAAAGAACGAGGTAGGAAAAGAACTTCCAGAGCGTCAGTTTTAAATGACTACAGAGGGTTTTGTGCTCATTATTCTCTCTTGTCTGCAGGCCATTCAGGCAGCCCATGATGCCGTGGCACAGGAAGGCCAATGTCGGGTAAATGCAATTACAGATCAGAGCCAGGCTGCCCAGGCGGCTCTGTGTCTCCCCTGGAATACATACAGGAACCTCTTACCTGAACACAGCAGACCTTTCCACCCAAGGCCAATTAAGACCAATTAAGCCCAGAAAACTCTTCCAGAATCATGCTTTGATTGGACCTATTCGTTGAAATGGCTCTTCAGAAATCTAATTGGCAGTAAACGTAGTCTTGAGTAAATTCAAACAGTATTTTGTTTAGATCCAAATGATTCTGAGAGGAATATCCCCCTCCTGGCAACTGAGCATTTCACATACTCCTCCCACAGACTGTTGGAGAGAGTAAGATTACCAGCAAGGACTGACGGTTTCTAGAAGGCTTAAATATATTATTAATCTGAACACAGTCCTTCAATCAACAGTTAATTAGATTTAAGTCTGTATCCGTGCCTTTATAACTACTGTTGGCCCTACCACTTTCTAGTCTTGACCTTGGGTGAAATACTTAATCCTTCCTAAGCCTGAATTTCCTCCTCAGGAAAAAATCATAGCTTTCTGATAGTTACTATATTTATTTTAATAGATTATGGTTTTATGATAGTCTTATAATATTGTCTAGTATATAGGAAATACATAAGTGTTAGCTATACTAATTTAAAATAATAAGTTCCAGCGCATTGTACTTAAAGAGTGACAGAATTTATTTTTAATAAATTAAGTTCTGCTCTTAAAATCATATTGCAAAATATGTGTATTGAATTAACATGTTATACATTTTGAACTTATACAATATTATGTCATGTATCAGTAAAGCTGAAGGAAAACATTTTTAATGCAGTATATAGTACAATCAAAACTCATCTTCAAAAATATTTCTTGACTCTCCTCAGGTAGATGACAAAGTGAATTTTCATTTTATTCTGTTTAACAACGTGGATGGCCATCTCTACGAACTTGGTAGGTTTCACTCCATTTTTGGAACCCCACATAGTTTCAGGCATTCTTCCAGATGAAATTCCTCTTACGGTATTGGTGCGTGACTTTGTGGCAGTTAGTGTATCTTTATGAAGTGTGTCTTTGTTCACAAAGCCAGAACAACGAGGTATTCTCACTGGGGCACTTACCCCTTTATCACACAGAGCACTTCCACCACCCATCAGGCAGTGACCTGCAGAAAGAATGGTTTTAGTCCCAAACCGGCAAAGAGATCCGTGCCAGTTCAAGGCATCCGTGTTCAGGTTTTCTCTTCCCACCTTCCCCTACAGCATTACCACTGTGGGATCTCCCGCAGCATCCTGACAAGGAATACTTTTGGAAAAAGATAAATGCCTCAATGTGATCTTGTTTGCATAGAAAGAATTTGGACATGTTGGGGGGTAATTTCTCTTAGCTGGTATATGCCAACAAGAAAGATTAGCCATCTGGTAAGAGTCATCCCCTTTGTATTAATGAAGATTTACAGCCATGTTGCCTCAAGAACCACCTATAAGCAGACAAGAGCGAAGGAGACTTGGGGCCAGTAAGCAGTCATTAAGGGGCAGTGAGATCCGAAAGATCCCTTCTTGGCTCCACCTCCTCGGTACCTCAGAGGCTGCGTCTGCCTTTTGCTCTGGGACCCTTCCCAGGAGATGTGGCCCAAGCCTTTCTGTTAGGGTGACCACATTGGGCTTGTGTGGTCCTGTTGCTTGAGGATGAGAATTGCCCCGGGTGGGTATCCAGGAGCATTCGAACTTCCTTTCCAGCCGATTGCTTCTGACCAGCCTTCCTCTGTGGGAGTGGCAGTGGTATTTGGGAGATGGAAAACTTCTCTTTAGGCTAGGTAAGCATGGCAGCCAGAAAATCTGCAGAGAAAGTTGAGCTGCCTGGCTTCTCTGTTCCAGATGGACGAATGCCTTTCCCGGTAAACCATGGCACCAGTTCAGAGGACTCCTTGCTGCAGGTAATCTTTGGAACCCATCTTCCACTGAGGCCCACCTTTCTTTGGCCATATTGTCTCAGGTGGTAGTACTTCTTCAGGGCAGCCAGCACCCCGTCGTCTGGGTTAATAGCAGTCTTTAGGGCTTAAAGATTATTTTAGTAATTCTTTTTTTTTTTTTTAAGATTTTTAAATTTTTATTTATTTGACAGCGAGAGAGGGAACACAAGCAGGGGGAGAGGGAGAGGGAGAAGCAGGCTTCTTGCGGAGCAGGGAGCCCGATGCGGGCTCGATCTCAGGACCCTGGGATCATGACCTGAGCCGAAGGCAGACGCTTAACGACTGAGCCACCCAGGCGCCCCTATTTTAGTAATTCTGTCTACCGTATTTTCTAGCAAATGGTCTTAAACAGGATCCTCCAGAGCAGCCCTGACTGATCTGTATCGTGTGCTGACTTTAGTCCAGGGTTAGAATTAGCCTGCAAGTCATTGCTTTACTTCCTTGTGGGATTAAGGTGACCATTGTCCTCTTGTCAGATTACATCACAGCTAACCACTCAAGAGACCCAACCTGAGCCTTTCTTAATCCCTGTCACACTGCTGGATTAGGGTCTGTCTTACAGCTGGTGTACTAGGGACTCCAGTTAGGTCGTCGACTTCAGTTTTTTCTTCTCCTCGGGCCACTGTTAGAGGATGAGAGGAGCAGATTCAGAACCTGCCTCGATAAGCACTTTAAGATCTAGGATGACTGTCCTACTGTAAAGGATTCCAGAGACCTCTTAGTTCTGGACAAGGGCTGATAGACTACCTGGGGCCCCTTCCCCCTAAAAACAAGTCTCTAGAATTGAATCAATTTACTGTTATAAAGGGAAGTTGCTTAATTGTGATAAGAAAAAATGCTGTTAAGGTGTAAGTACTTCATTTGTAGTAATAACTAATCTTTTTTGAGTGCTCAGTGTGCAGATGAAGGGCTGGAAAACTTTCTGTAAAGAGCCAGGTAGAAAGTATTTCAGGCTTTGTGTGGCATTTGGCTCTGTTGCAAGGACAGGCATACCTCAGGGATGTTGTGGGTTCAGTTCCAGACCATTGCAGTAAAGCGAATATTGCAATGAAGTGAATTAAATGAAATTTTTAGTTCCTGGTGCATATAAAAGTTCTGTTCATACTCCATTGTAGTTTGTTAAGTGTACAGTAGCATTCTGTCTAAAAGAACAGTGTGCATATATTAATTAAAAATACTTCATTTCTAAAAAAAATGCCTACCATCATGTGAGCTTTCTGAGTTGTAAAGTTTTTGCTGGTGGAGGTCTTGCCTCCATGTCGATGGTTGCTGACTGATCAGGTGGTGGTTGCTGAAGGTTGGGGTGGCTGTGGCAATTTCTTAAAATAAGCCGTCAGTGAAGTTTGCTGCATCCATGGACTCTTCCTTTCACGAATGTTTTCCCTGTAGCATATGATGCTTTTGATACAGAATTTTACCCACAGTAGAACTTCTTAAAATTGGAGTCAATCCTCTCAAACCCTGCTGCTGCTTTATCAACTTAGTTTATGTCATATTCTAGCCCCGAAAGCCTTTGTTGTCATTTCAGCAGCCTTCACAGCATCTTCACCAGTAGATCCCATCTTAAGGAACCACTTTCTTTGCTCATCATGAGAAACAACACCTCATCCATTCAGGTTTTCTCATGAGATGGCAGCAATTCAGTCCCACCTTCATGCTCTGCTTCTCATTCTAGTTCTCGTGCTCTTT
Organism: Phoca vitulina; assembly: GCF_004348235.1. Classification (NCBI taxonomy): domain Eukaryota; kingdom Metazoa; phylum Chordata; class Mammalia; order Carnivora; family Phocidae; genus Phoca; species Phoca vitulina. The sequence goes on from NW_022589706.1 coordinate 29,208,501, forward strand.
CCACCACACCTGCAGGTACTTCTTTCACTCAGTCTTGAACCTCTCAGAGTCCCATGAGGGTTGGAATTCATGTCTTCCAAACTCCTGTTCAGGTTGATATTCGATCTCTTCCCATGAATCAGGAATGTTCTTAATGACCTCTAGAATGGTGAATCCTTCCCAGCAGATTTTCAGTTTACCCGGCTCCATCAGAGGAATCACTCACTATGGCCTTACGAAATGTGTTTCTTAAAAAGATTTGCAAGTTGAAATGACTTCTTGATTCATGGGGCTGCAGAGTAGATGTTATTTAGTAGGCGTGAAAACAGCACAAATCTTGTCCATCTCCATCAGAACTGTGTGGGTGCACTGTCAGTGAGCAGTCATTTTGAAAGAAACCTTTTTTTCTGAGCAGGAGGTCTCAAGAGTGGGCTTAAAATATTCAGTAAACCATGTTGTAAACAGAGGTACTGTCATCCAGGCTTTGTTTTTCCGTTTATAGAGCACAAGCAGAGTAGATGTAGCCTACTTCTTAAGGGCCCTAGGATTTTCAGAATGGTAAGTGAGCATTGGCTTCAACTTAAAATCACCAGCTGCATTAGCCCATAATAAGAGAGCCTGTCCTTTGAAATTTTGAACCCAACCATTGACTTCTCCTCTCTAGCTATGAAAGTCCTACATGGTATCATCTTCCAATAGAAGCCTAGGTCATCCACGTGGGAAGTCTGTTGTTCAGTGTAGCCACCTTCATTAATGATCTTAGCTAATCTTCTGGATAATGTGCTGCAGATTCTCCATCAGTTGCTGCTTCACCTTGCACTTTGATGTTATGGAGACAGCTTCTTTCCTTAAACTTGGACCAACCTCTGCTAGCTTCAGACTTTTCTGCAGCTTCCTCACCTCTCTCAGCCTTCACAGAATTGAAGAGTTAGGGCCTTTCTCTGGATTAGGCTTTGGCTTAGGGGAATGTTGTGGCTGGTTTGATCCTCTATCCAGATCACTCAAACTTTCTCCATGCCAGGAATAAGGCTGTTCTGCTTTCTTATCATTCATGTGGTCACAGGGGTAGCACTTTTAATTTCCTTCAAGAACTTTTCCTTTGCATTCACAACTTGCTAACTGTTTGGCACAAGAGTCCTAGCTTTTAGCCTATCTCAACTTTCATCGTGCCTTCCTCACTAAGCTTAATCATTTCTAGCTTTGGATTTAAAGTGAGAGATGTGTGACTCTTCATTTGAACGCATTAGAGGCCATTGTAGGGTTATTAATTGGCCTAATTTCAATATCATCTCGGAACAGGGAGGCCTGAGGGGCGAGAGACATGGGGGAAAAGCTGGTCACCGGAGCAGTGAGAACACACACAACGTTTATTGATTGAGGTCGCTCTCTTGTATGGGTGTGGATTGTAGCACTCTAAAACAATTATAATAGTGACATCAAATATCACTAATCACAGATCACCATAATAAATACAGTGAAAAAAGTTTGAAATACTGCAAGAATCACCAGAATGTGACACAGAAACACAGATGCTATTGAAAAAAGGTGCTGGTAGACTCGCTTGGTGCAGGGTTGCTAAAAACTGTGCATTTGTAAAAATGCAGTCTCTGAGAAGTGCAGTAAGACGGAGTGCGATACAATGAGGTATGCTTGTAGTCCATTCTGAGACCACGTCTAAGTGAATATGTGGCCGTATTCTATTAAAACTTTATTCATAAAGATAGGCAGCAGGCTACAGTTTGCTGACCCCTGTGCTAGATGCTATTCTAAGTGACTTCTAGCTTTTAGAGAATGCTTTTAATGAGGCTCTGAGGTGGGTATTATACCCACATTTTACAGGTGGGGAAACTGAGGTACAGGAGGTTAAGGGATGCTCAGGGTCAATGACTTAAATGGCAAAACCGTGGTTCAAATCTGGGCAATCCTAGCCACTGTTCAGTACTACCTTCCTGGGTAATAGACCTGGCCTTGGAATGTCCTAAACCTCATGACCTCAAGGTGCTGCTGGACCAAATTATGCCGCAAAGGAGGGAGGGTCACTTTCTCTAGCCTGCTATCCCACACACCTGAGATCAGTTAGAGCTAATTCTTGGATATAGGAGGGGCATATGGGAGTAGTAATGTGGAATGAGAAATAGATCTAGAAAAGCAGGATTGAGGGGGATTTGCAAAGGTAGAATTTACTTAGGGGAGAGAGTAAGAGGCAGAACTTCTGGTGATGACCCATTTGGGGGAAAGACTGGTCCTTCTAATAAAGCTTTAAGGTACTTTCGTATTGAACACTGCTAATACCTCAAAAATGTACTCCACATAGGATACCAAAAACTGTTACTTGAGTAGAATTTATGAGGTGTGGGGAAGGTAAAACCCTCTTTAAAAAAAAACAAAAACTAACTAGAATCTCACTTAAATGGAATAAACCAGCATCTTAATTAGTGAAAATTCTTATCCTAAGTAAGGCTGGTTGTATATGGTTGAAGCTGTATTAGGTTGTCTGAACTATATAGTAAATTGTTGCTAAACTGGTAAGAAATGACATAAACTTAATCCATGAATTCTGAGGTCACTGCTCATGGTCTGTAGGAGATGAATGACTATTCCCTTTATAGACACACCTTTAATAGTCGTTATCCCTGTGGGTCCTACAGGAAAGGTCTGGAATAGCAGTATAATAATTCTGACGGAGAATGAAATATGTAGATGTCAATCTAGAATCCCCTCTAGACTGGTTCTAAAGCAGGAGCAAAACTGGATGTGGCTGATGCCTTTTAAGGGCCAGCTCATGGAGTCGATGGTTTTTAGACCTTGGGAGCTGATGCGTCATGACTGTTCTGTCCTCTTAAAGGTCTTATGTTTCATATGGTTTGTGGAGCTATCTTTCCACTAGATTTTTTACAGATGAAGCAGTGATTGATATTTACTATGCTAAGGCGTTTAAACCCTAGAATTTGGGATCAATTTTCTGTTACCAATCTTTGTAATCTGGGTCTTAGAACTAGTAACACATGTCCTTCCACCATCAATAAGTCATTAACACCTGGAACACCAGGCATTTAAGGCTGTTCGGTAAAATGTTTACTTGAAAGGAATTTGTGTTTACTTGGAATTTCTTGAGTTAGGGGAACTTTTCTCTTAGGCCCCCTTATGGGAGAGAGGATCTATTTTTTACCTTGTTGCTATTTGAGGAAAAGTGCATTCCTAGTGTATGTAGTTTTCTTGTCAAAACCAGGCACAAGGTGGAAGAAGCCCAGAGCACTTGGTGAAAGTCATAAAGAAGTCAAGGCTTCTAAAGTCAAGCGTGTGCATGAGTTCTTGTCTTGCCCAACACCTGATTTTTTTTTTAATTTTTTATTTATTTATTTTTGGTCTGAAGCCAGCCCTGGTTTACAAGTTTAATGGGAGGTTTGAAGTTGATCAGGGTGACCTCTGCGCCTTACCGTTAACTTTCCTGTTGGAACTTCCTTTTGAGCCGCTGCTGTTTGGATATGAATGACCTTTCTCCTTTCAGGATGCCGCCAAGGTCTGCAGAGAATTCACCGAGCGTGAGCAAGGGGAGGTCCGCTTTTCTGCTGTGGCCCTCTGCAAGGCAGCCTAATGCCCTGGGGGGGATGTAGCCTTTTCCCACCCCTTTCCCTTATATGTGAAACCCACCCTCACCAATGCAGTCCAGAATGCTTCAGTACTTGCGGAACACAGCTGTTCTCCTTTGGTTCTGCAGTTACGCTCTTCCCCTCGGCCACACCCAAGCACTAGCAGAGCTCAGCTGTCGATCGAGCAGTTTGGTATAAGCTTCAGATGGTGAAGCATTCCCCTCCCCCCCCCATGTATGTATTGTACCTCAATAGCTAATGCTTTAAATGGCTACTACTTTGGTTTGCGTCTGTAAGTTAAGGACTTGGATGTGGTTTAATTGTTTGTCCTTAAAAGAAATAAAACTTTTCTGCTGATTAAGAGATGAGCCTCAACTGGTTTCCACTTTTCTCTTTTATCTTCCCCTCCAGTGCTATATGGTTATGTCTTCCATAGAAGCAACTCCTAGGGCACAGGGTAGGCAAATTACCATAAAAATAGTATTGGTTCAGTGTCTCCAGACTTTTTTCTATTCATTGATTGATTGATTCATTCATTCATTTATCTTAAAGATTTTCACTAATCTCCACACCCGCTTGGGGCTCGAACTCACAACCCCGAGATCAAGAGTCACATGCTCTACCGACTGAGCCAGCCTGGCGCCCCGTTCTATACATTCATATTACTGTGTATACCTGTAGACTTAAAATTTTTTAAATAGACTTCCACTTTAGATGAATTTTTAGATTTACAGAAGATTGAGAAGCTCTTAGAGTTCCCATATATTCCTCCATTTTGCCTATTAACAGCTTACATTAGTAACAGCTTACATTAGTAACAGCTTACATTAGTATAAAACATTTGTTATAATGACCCAATCTTGATATTACTGTTAACTCCCATCCATAGCTTCTTCAGAGTCCCTCAAGTTTTGACCTAATGCCCTTTTTCTGTTCCAGGAGCCCATCCAGGACACCATTTTATATTTAGTTGTCATGTTTCATTAGGCTCCCTTGGCTGTGATCAGTTCTCAGATTTTGTTTTTGAGGACTTGACAGTTTTGAGGGGTACTGGACAAGTATTTTACATGATGCCCGTCTACTGGGCTATGTCCCGTGTTTTTCTCATAATTAGACTAAGGGTATGAATCCAGCTTGCAAGTGAAGGATATTTTGGTTCCTAGGAGGAAAATGATCACTACGATTGACATTCTTTCAATGTAAAAAAACAGTGATTCAGATTATTCTAATTGCTCAGAGTTGAAGCCAGAGGGATGTGTTTTCAATTCTAACTTGGTGTGTGACTTCTGTACAACACGTTGAAGAAGGACTTAGGGGAAAGGAAACAAAGCTAGGCTCCTTCCCACTTCTAGGAGCTGGTAAAAATATATATATTACTTACGGCCTCAGAAATTCAAATTCTACCACTCAGTGTAGCTCTAAGCCTTTATACTTCATGTATGAGAAACATATTTATTAAAATGCTCCCAAACTAACATGCCTTAGCATGCTACACCGTGAAAGGTTATGCAATAGCTAACGCTCCCCTGGAGGTCCCCTGGAGGTATATTTCAGTTTTACGCCAGCACGGAGGTTAGGTTACATGCCCAAGGCCTCACAGCTATTCACAAGGGAAACTGGGCTTAGACTGCACTCACTACCTAAAGGTAGCTAGACGTATGAACAGGCTTCAGGATTTACCAAACTTGTCTTTGACCTCCACTTTTGCCTCTCAATAATTTTGGGCAAAGGAATTACCCTCTTCCACATCTTCACTGTTTCATGTTAACCTAGATTTCAGGAAGGGCCCCTAGAAGGTTCCATCTAGTACCAACTACTTCCCCACTGCTCTTGAGGCCTCAGCCATGGACAACTCCAAGAGGTACCACTGACTTTGTCTTCCATCTGAAGGCAGTATGCATCTTGTTTCCCAACAAGCCCTCTTAATTGATGTCTTCGATTTGTCAAAGATCTATGTCCATTTGGCTTATTCCTTAAAATGTTACCAGCCTTTGGCCTTGAAGGTGACTCTAGTGCTTTCAACAGGCAAAGCCACCTGATGTTAAGCATCTCCCCCACTTTTTTTAAAGTAGGCACGATGCCCAGCATGGAACCCAAAGCAGGGCTTGAACTCATGACCCGGAAATCAAGACCTGAGCTGAGATCAAGAGTCAGATGCTTAACCAACTGAGCCACCCAGAGGCCCCTAAGCATCTCTCTTTTTAAACACCCAAAATGTCCAATTGAGGAATCTTTAGGTTACACATTAAGTATAATGCTTGGTCTTCTGAAAGACCCAAAAACATGGAAAAATATTTATGCATGAAATGAGTGAGTTTTATAAACGTGTATATGTTATGTGTTTAGAAAAGACCGTAATAGCTTAAGTTTTTAACTATGTTCTAAATTAAACTTCGTCATCATCTGAGATTGGTATTATCCCCATATTGCAAATAGAAAACTAAGGCACAGCAAAGCTTAAGCAGCTTGCTGAAGGTTATTTGGTAGGAAATGATGTTGCCTAGATTCAAACCCAAGCGGACTGGCTCTAAGAGCGGACAACATGGATTGTTGCTGGGCATAGATGGACCCACCTTCAAGGGAATGAAGTTTAAGCATTAGGGTCCCACACTTCCATGACCCCGTTCAACACCCTGGCTGTGTGTCCTTGTGAAATGTGCAATTTCTTAAAAGACCTGGGTCTGCCCCTCTCTCTACATATGGAGATTGTGAGTGATTTTAACTATTTTCTCATTTTCCAAACTTTCCAAAATTACCATATTACTCATAATAAAAAAGTGTGTGTTTCCCCCCCCAAGACTTAGAACTCTGCAGTGAGCTCCTGCTGGCTAATTCCAGCTTACTCTCAAGTTTCTTTAATTTATAATTGAAGTCAGTGGAACTCATTAACTTAGTCTTTTGTCTTCTGCCGGCTCTATTATAAGCCTATTTTATTTTATTTGTTTCTAAGTAAGCTCTATGCCTGATGTGGGGCTTGAACTCATGACCCTGAGATCAAGAGTCCATGTTCTATGGACTGAGCCAGGCAGGCACCCCCATTACAAGGCTACTTTAGAACTTAAAATCATGGGCGCCTGGGTGGCTCAGTTGGTTAAGCGACTGCCTTCGGCTCAGGTCATGATCCTGGAGTCCCTGGATCGAGTCCCGCATCGGGCTCCCTGCCCGGCAGGGAGTCTGCTTCTCCCTCTGACCCTCCCCCCTCTCATGTGCTCTCTCTCTCTCTCTCTCATTCTCTCTCTCAAATAAATAAATTTAAAAAAAAAAAAAAAAAAAAGAACTTAAAATCATTTTCCTAAACCTCAAATTACTTGGAACATGTTCAATTTCCTACACACCCTGTCTTGTTAAATAATGACTTGACATACTAATTTGGCAGAGTTACTTTCTTTGTCCCTTGAATGATGTGATCTTAGCTCATTGGTACAATAGCATTAAGTTGTTCACCTGTTTGATGTGTTGATGTGGCATCGGCTGAGGGACAAGGTGTGGTTTGGCATAGCCCTACAATGTGCCGCTGTGAATTGTCTATAGTCAGGCTGTCCCGTGCAGTCCTGTAGAACGTGACCGATAGGACCGCTCCCACAGGATTTAGAGGATCAAGCTGAGATAAGCCACAAAGAGTTCAGTACATGCAGAACATGCTTTGAGTAATTGTACTAACGTAACATAAACTGTTAATACAGAGTTGAGGAGTGTGTGTGTGTGTGTGTGTGTGTGTGTGTGTGTGAATCTTCATGAACAAAAGAGAAAGAAGTAGAGAAGTCTCAGCAGAACAAATAGTATGGATGATGTTTTCTTCTAATACAAAATATCTGGATTTGAGCAATTTAAATCATTTGATGGTTTCCTTTCCCTTCTTATGTTGGCAATCAATATTCTTTTTTTTTTTTTTTTGGTCTAAACCGAAGTCTTTTTTTTAAGATTTTATTTATTTATTTGACAGAGAGTGAAAGAGCACAAGCAGGGGGAGCAGCAGAGGGAGAGGAAGAAGCAAGCTCCCTCTGAGCAGGGAGCCTGATGTGGGACTCGATCCTAGGACCCTGGGATCATGACCTGAGCCGAAGGCAGATGCTTAACCATCTGAGCCACCCAGGCGCCCTAAACCAAAGTCTTTTAACAGCACATTTGCGTCTCCAGTCATCTGTGGGGTGCGAAACCCCCTCCTCTCTCCCAATCCCAGCTCCATGGGTATACTCTGACGTCATGGTCCGGCTGTCGGTGAAGGGGTGAAGGTGGGTGCGGGGCTGGCCCATGGATCTGCAGAGTCTGTGCCTGTCCCTTCGGGGCAGGGAGCCCAGCCCGTGGTTGGCCTTGCACTGCTTCAGGGCCTCCCTTGAGCCCTCACACAGGGACAGGTCACTCTGAGTGGTGGAGCAGGCGGGGAACTGCGGGATCTCGTCGGCGCAGGGCCCCATCTGCAGGGGCTGGCCCCATCTGCGCCATCAGGCCAGGCTGGCGGGACCTGGCAGGTGCAGTGGCAGAGGGCGGTGTGGCCGCGGGCGGGTGAACAGAGGGCGCGGTGTCGCAGCTCCCCCAGCCCCGGGGAATGGTGGTGGCGGTGAGACTTGGCCAAGCGCCGTCAGAGAGGTGGCCGCGGTTCTCCGCCATCAGTGTTCTTAAACCATTCAAAATCCAATTTTATACTAACGTGTCTCCTAATTCTTAGGAATCAGATGTTTTCCATAGTGTTAATCATTCTCTAAAAACCAGGCTTAAAAAACTCAGTATGATACATTTGCCACAGTGAATGAACCCATATTGATAAATTCTTAACTAAAGCCCAACCTTGATTCATACTTGTTTCGTTTTCACCTAATGCCCGTTTTCTGTTCCAGAATCCCATGCGGGATACCGCAAATCATGTGGCTGTCATATCTCCTTAGGCTCCTTTGGCTGTGATTTTTTTTTTTTTTTGAACTAAAATCAATAGCATCGAACGAGGAGCTGCTCTGGCTTTGTCTCCCGACAGTTCTGCTGGTCCGTGGTCTCCTGGGGCTACACCTTCCAGGCCGCCGAGCTTTGTGCATCCCTGCCGTTGCCGGCTGGTGGCCTCCAAAACCCGACTTCCTCCTCTGTGAAGTGCATTCGGTCTTTGCTTCCTGGGCTGTTGTGAGAATCCCATGACAATACTTGTGACCTTCTTGGGGATGTGCCTGGAATATAGCAGACACTATTGTTTTTATTTTTATCACCAGCTAGTTTCTTTCTAGCCTTCTCTCTTTTTTTCTCCAAGCTAAATCCCAAGGTAGCACGTGTCCTTTTCTGCTTACTGCCAAGCCACGCCTCATTTTCCGGCATAAGGCCGATTTCCAGAACTTTTCCTAAAAGTTATCCTAAACCATGGCTCCTAGACCATCAGTGCCTCGTTCTTTGCAGTGAGAGGGGGTACGTTCCCTTTTACATCAAGACATGAACCATAGCAATGTATTTACCTTCTCGCAGAGTAGGGACTTTGAAGAAGGAAATCATGATTTAAACTTAGTACAGAAGAGGTGTTTTGAAAATGGAGATTCATAGGTGTGTTGGCTTTGGATGACATTAAGGAATCTCTAGTGATTAGAGGAAACAACCTTTAAATGTTCAGTATTTGGATATTTAAGACCAAAGAAGTTCTCGATTTGGTATCCAAGCACATTGAATAATAGAAGACAAAGCTTTATTCAAAGCTATACTTACTATTTCCAGTAGGTGGCAGCATAGGAAAACTTATGGCAATTTTGTAGCTAAGTAAGTTTGAACAAAATTGAGTCAGGAAGGAAAAACCAATCGTTACTGGTGACTGTGGCCCTTCTGGGCAAATGGAGAAGTGTGATAGTACTTGGGCCTTCATTTTTTTGGCCCAGTGTTTTGGACAGGACTAACCGGTCCTGATATGGATTGGCCAAAGCCAGCCTTCTGATTTGCTCTTTAGGCTATTCATAATTTTACCCAGGTTCTACTTATTTTATCATAAATAGAAATAAGCAGTAGTAAGTTCAAATCACAAGTTCATTAAACAAATACTTTGTCTGCCAATGCTGAGTTAGATGTTATACGAAGTACAATCGATGTGATATAACCAGATCTTTTTTTAAAAAGATTATTTATTTATTTATTTATTTGAGGGAGAGAGAGGAGAGAGAGAGGGTGAGTATGAGCGGGGGTGGGGTAGGGGCAGAGGGAGAAGCAGACTCCCTGCTGAGTGGGGAGCCCGACATGGGGCTCGATCCCAGGACACCGAGATCATGACCTGAGCCAAAGTCAGACACTTAACTGACTGAGCCACCCGGGTGTCCCGATATAACCGATTCTACATCTAGTAAAATCTTGCCTCCAAATCCATCTTAACATTAGAAAATAGTGGAGCTAATTGTATATTAAATTGTTAGATCTTTAGAAAAACATTTTCCTTAACACTTCAGTTAAACAATGTTAATTTAATTTTCAAGTAGTTTCATATAGACTCATTTGACCCTTCTATTACGAGTACTGGGTCTGGTCCCAACATTGACATTAGCTAGTTAGGTGACATTAGCCAACTCCCTTTTCCTTTTTTGGTTCTAGTTTTTTCATTTTTAAAAAATAATTAGACTCAAAATTCACAAAAGTCCCTTCTGTCCCTATGAGTTTATGTATCACAAGCTTCCCTACTCATTATCTCGGCCACTCCCAGTTTCAGCAAGTGCGCAACACTGTAGACATTTGGCTCTTAGTCCTTCTGGCCCCTTATTATAACCTCTGTGTTGTAATGCCCCCTTCACTATCCTGAGGGTTCATAGCTAATATAACCTATGTACACATGTCACTGTAAAAAGTCAACTTAAACAAAGAAAATATGGTAAAAGTTACCACATAGGGAATATAGTCAATGATACTGTAATAATATTGTTGGTGACAGATGGCCACTACACTTGCGGTGATCACAGCATAACGCATAGACTTGTCGAATCACTATGTGTACACCTGAAGCTCATGTAACATTGTGTGTCAACTAGACTCTAATAAAGAAAGAAAAAGGAAAGAAAATGTGTGTTCAACAGGCAAGTGCTTAGGGGTTACCACTATACTGGAAGACAGAAAGTAGGGTGAGGCTTGCATTTAACATAACGTTGCCGGGACAGGGACAGCTACCACCGCAGACAGAAGCGGGGGGTGGCTCATTGACAGTTTCGATTCCAGGCGCCGCCTTGTTACTGGTCATGTGATTTTTCCAAAATGGCTGATGACAATCTTGGTAAAGTCCTCAGCAAAATAACTAGATTATTTCTCTTGATTCACCCACTAAGTGCATTTCTGGAAACTTCAGTACAAAAACTGAGCAAAATAAAATACGGAAGTTCAGAAAATGATATAGATTTGTCATTGACATGAACACCTGGAGGGATGCCCGAAACTGGATAAGATGCTGCCCAATTCCTCCTTGTGGGAGGCCGTCTTCTTGCAACCTGGCCCTGGATACTAAATGCCAGCAGAACCTACCCTCCATCATTACAACAACAAAATGATTGCCCGCGGATTTCCAAAACATCCATTAGGGCTTGTTACCACCACCCCTGAGGATCACTTAGCTAGACTGGAGAGTCTTTCCCAAGTAACTCGCCACAGGCAGAATTCCAAAATGGCCCTCGAGACTCCCGGCCTCTAGTGTATAAAAACCTTCTCCCAGGTATTCAATCAAACACTAATCTAGATGTGGCTTTGAAGGGATTTTGCAACTGTAATTAAGGTTCCAAATAAATTGGCATTAAGATAGAGAGATTATCCCTGTTTGGCCTGACCTAGTCCTTAAAAAGGATTTGGTGTCTCCTGGCAAAGGAATGTGGTTAGCATTTAGGAGCCCCCAGCTGACAGTCAGCAAGGAAATGAACATCTAAGTTCTACAACTGTAAGGAGCCGAATGTGGACAACAACCTGAAGGCGCTCGGAAGCAGAATCTTCCCCAGAACCCCCAGAAAGAAACACAGCCCCCACCTTAACTTCAGCTTTAAGACAACCTCGTGTCATGCTGGACTTCTGACCCACAAACTCTGTGCTATGAAATGGGTGTGGATTTAAGTCTCTATGTTCATGGTAATTTGTTAAGCAGCAATAAAAATCTCACACATAATTTAATAAGGCAATGCAACATACTCACTGAGTCACTGGATTTCCCTGTTTGTCCGCTATAAACCACACATTCACAGTCCCCACCACGGACCCCTGTGGCTGCACTGGGAAGAAATCACATTGATTTTTCTCAGTTCCTTGCCCTCCCCGCCATCTCTGAGTATGGGGGTGTGAAGAATAGGCTGAAATTTTGGGAACCTTATTCTCTATCCTCCCTGGGAGTGTGTAAGGTGACTCGGTTCCCTGGTCCAGCCCATAGCCCGACTTTGCCTTAGAAACACGTTCGTAACTCTGCTTATGGTTTTCATCATGAGGCACCAGGTTGGTGAAATATAAACAGGAAAAATGATGCGTAACCTTCATCACGGATTGAAATCTGACCTACACATTTTACTCATTGCTACAGAAAGTTACATAAATCCAATCTGCTTGAATATAATTTAAAAAATAATGTTCTTAAAATGCTTGGTACGGAACATTCACATTCTGTGTTCGGTGAAGCATTCCAGGCCTTCTGGGATGACCTGCCGCCTCCTTCTCTCTCCTCTCCGAGACTGTTTTCTGCAGCTGCATCCCCCACCCCGCCCCACTTCCCCACCTGATTGTGCTCAGAAATGCCACCAACAGAACCACTTCACTCTGGAAGTTTCCCTTTTTCATTCCTTTTGAAAACATAGAAGCCACAGTTGAGGGCTTTATAATAATTATTATTTTAACATTTAAAACCCATAAAAATCTTCTTTGAAATAAAGAATAACAATTGGCTCAGAGATCAAACCTGTTTTTTTCTACCTCATGTGCTTTTGCTTACTTCTGCGGGAGGCTGTGATCCCACATCCCTCCTTTAAGGACACATGGTGGCAATATAGAGGCCATAATTCATTATTATTTGTGCAAAGGTGACTCATTTCATGAATTTCATGAACACCATTGGGGTGTCTTCTGATAGTATCGAGCCATCACAAAAGGGGCCCTCAAATATATATATTATTTCCTTCCTTCCTTCCTTCCTTCCTTCCTTCCTTCCTATTTTCTTGCTTTATGCTATACTATTTCTCAACATCTCAAACTTTAAATTAATTTATTTTTTTGAATATTTTTATTTTATTTATTTGAGAAAGAGAGAGAGAATGAACCGGGGGGTGGGGAGGGGCGGAGGGAAAGGGAGAAGCAGACTCCCCTGCTGAGCACAGAGCCCGATGCAGGACTCGATCCCAGGACCCTGGGATCATGACCTGAGTCGAAGGCAGACACTTACCCAACTGAGCCATCCAGGTGCCCCATTTCTCAAACTTTTAAAATCACAGAATGCATTTTATATTAATTTTCTTCCTAATCTTTCCCTCTGATTACATTTCTTCCCCATTTCCTTAATAGCTTTATTAAAGTATAATCTATATACCATGAAATTCACCCATTGTAAGTATGCAATTCAATTATTTTAGTAAATAGAGTTGTAAATGCATCCCCACAAATCCAGTTTCAGAACATTTCCATCATCCCTAAGAATTTTTTTTTTTTAAAGATTTTATTTATTTATTTGAGAGAAAGAGAGAGAGAGAAACAGCATGAGAGGAGATAGGGTCAGAGGGAGAAGCAGGCTCCCCGCTGAGCCGGGAGCCCGATCCCAGGACTCTGGGATCATGACCTGAGCCGAAGGCAGTCGCCTAACCAACTGAGCCACCTAGGCGCCCTCCCTAAGAATTTCTTGTGTCTGTTTACAGTTAATCCCTGCTCCCACTCTCAGCCTCAGGTAACCACTGATCTGATTTCTATCTCTATAAATTTGCCTTTTCTGGATATTTCACATAAATGGAATCTTACAAACATAGTCTTCTGCACCTTGCTTCTTTCACTTAGTATAAGTTCATTCACATTGTAGCATGCCCCAATAGTTCTCTTTTTTATTGCTGAATAGTTTCCCATTGTATGAAAATACCTTGTCTTATTTGTCCATTCCTCAGTTGATGGACATCTAGGTTGTTTCCAGCTTGGGGCTATTATGAAGAACGCTGCTTTGACCATTCATATACACGTACTTGTGTGGATGGGTTTTCATTTTCGTGGGTAGACTCTTAGGAGTGGAATTGCTGGGGTGCATAATAAATTTAAGTTTATAAATTGCCCCCAAACAGAGAGTAAGTACATACTATTCAAACAGTGTGATAGGCAATCAATTTTGTGTTATGTATAAAAAATCTTAGACATATTGGCCCACTAGGGCATTTTTTTTTACTTATTAAGAAAAAATTGTTGTGGAGCACCTGGGTGGCTCAGTCGTTAAGCATCTGCCTTCGGCTCAGGTCATGATCCCGGGGTCCTGGGATCGAGTCCCGCATCTGGCTCCTTGCTCAGCGGGGAGTCTGCTCCTCCCTCTCTCTGCCCCTCCCCCTAATCGTGCGCGCTCTCTCTCTCTCTCCCCCTCTCTCTCAAATAAATAAAATCTTTTAAAAAATTTTATAAATATACACCATCTAATCAAGTAACTCCAATTCTTAGAAGTAATCTAAGATCTATGTGAAGATTTCTCCACTGAGTTAAGGAAACAATAAGGGAAATAATAATAATAAGGGGACCGGCTTCAGGAATAGCTACATAACCACAGAACAGATAAAACCCTGGGCCCTCGGGCAAGGCAGGGGGATGGGCAGGAGACAGACAATAAATAATAAACATGCGAGTAAAGCATCTGGGATGATAGTGAAGAAAGCTATGGAAAAAAGAAAAAAATCAGACAGCAGAGCAAGGCAAGGAGATGGGGCAAGGGCATGTGGCAACCAGGATCGATCTCATTGAGAAAATGACATCTGATCAAACTGAGGCATCTGGGGAAGAGGATTCCCCGCAGAGCAAAGAGCTGGAGCCAGGAGGTGAGTAGGGCAGGAGCGAGAGAGGCCACGGGCAGGGAGCAGGTCAGAGGGAACCTTGATGGCCATCGTGAGGACTTGGGCTGTATTCTGTGTGAGAGGATTGATGGGAAGCCATTGCAGAGTTTCAAGCAAAATGATATGATCTTTGTAAAAAAAAATGATCCTTCTAACTGCTGGGTGGAAAATAGACTGCTGGGAAATGAGAGAGGAGCAGAGAGAACAAGTAGGAGGTTCATAATGACCAGGTTTGAATGATATAAAAACTGGTAACTTCACAGTATTGGGCTTGTCCACCTTCCCTCTCAACATCTGCTTCTTTTTCCTCTTCTTCCACACAGGCACACACACACACACACACACACACACACACACACTCCAATATGCACACCATCAGATGTCAGTGGTAATGCAGCTGGGGTTGTGATGGGGATTCTACCTTTCTAGTTCTTTCTCATCTCCAGCAAAACCATGTATGGACATGGCTCTGGTTCTGGAGGCACAGAAATAAGAGAGCACAGTCCCATCCCCTGAGAGAGAGAGAGACAGACAGACAGACACAGACACAGGGCGGGGTGGTGGGGGAAGGGTGTGTGGAGAGAGATAAGCAATAGCACAATGATGAAATGACCCAGTTGCTCATATGGTCTCTGGCACGGCCCAGGGATTTTGGGAGGGGAGAAGTGAGATCTCTAACTCTGGGGCTGGGGAACTGAGGGGCAGGTGGAGCTTCACAGGTGGCTGGGGGCTGAGTTAAGCCTGGAGGAGAAGGAGATTGTCAGGCAAACATGGTTAGCGGGAAAGTGGGTGGCGTGCCAGGCAGAGTGAAGTCCAAGGCACAGGGGAAAATGTGCCTTTCTGGTTCAAAACTTGCAGACAACTGAAGATGGCGTTGACATAAGGGAGAGTAAGGGCTTTTGGGGGACGGGGAGGGTGCTGGGAATACAGGCAGGGACCAGATTAGGAGGGTTTGGGAGCCCCAGCTCAGGAATTCGGGTGCTATCTCTTAGGCAGAGGGGACTTGTTGTGGGTGGGGTGTAAGCAGAGGAATGAGCTCGAATGACTCTCCATGTAACTTCTGTAATCCTAGCAGAGGTGGCAGCCCCTCCCCTTTACCATGGCGGGGACATCGCCCGTTACAGCGAGCATCTACAGCTGGGTGGGGACTCCAGTGATGCAAGCCAGGCTCAGCCAGGCAGGAAAGGGGTAAATGTCCTCCGTGCAGTAACAGCAGAGGCTATATTCTTCCAAAACAGGCAGGGCTAACAATCTTCTACCATTTGTCTGCACACTCCCAGCTACAAAACACGGAGTACAGAGCCCTGTATTTGTACTGGTATTCCCTGGAGCTTAGTAGACATTCAAGAAATGTGTGTGTGTGTGTGTTTTTAAAGGTTAAAGGAGGGTAGAAGGGCCAAAACCATGTTATTGGGAGAAACACCCTTTGCCCTAGACGAGAGCGTCTCACATCGGCTGTGTCACGGTGAGGTGTGCCCTCTTCTTAAGTGCCTGTGAGGAGTCATCTTCCCCTCTCTCTGGTGGGAAGGCTGGGTAGAATATCTGGGTCCCATCTTGTGGGACTGGAAGCACCCCCAGCCCCAACCCCAGCCCAAAGCTGACGCTGAGAATAAGACCCTCAGGACCCTCAGGATCCTCAGCCTATAGCAGGTGCTCGGGAAATATTTATTTGCTGACTGAGCAGAGGAGAGTCCTAACGAACATCTGGTTGAAGTCAAAGCATTGCTCAGGTTTGCAAAATGCAGGTAGAGACCAAGAGCCTGAAACTCCTTTTCCTGAGCAGAGGGATTGAGCTTTCTGACTCGGGCTACCGGGCTGAGGGATTTGGGATGTGGCTCAGGGAGTAGAAGGCAGGTTTGGGAATGGAGAAAGTATTCCTCGAGAGCCCCTAATGCTGAATTCCCTGAGGGCTCCCACGGGTTCTCAGGGAGCGTATTTCAAGACTTCCTTGTAAAATATGCTTCTATTACTATTCTGAAAGTACAGTGAGAGGCAGCATAAGTCAGTAAGAACTTTGGGTTCAGAACACCTGGATTCTAAACGATGTTCTCTTATTAACTATATACATCTCCTTGGACCAGCGGCTTACATGTCTCCTGATCATTGTAA
The DNA here is from genome assembly GCF_004348235.1 of Phoca vitulina. NCBI lineage: Eukaryota > Metazoa > Chordata > Mammalia > Carnivora > Phocidae > Phoca > Phoca vitulina. The sequence continues at coordinate 29,225,149 of NW_022589706.1, forward strand.
GGCAGGTAGAGAATACCTACCTAGCAGGGCTGTCATAAGGACTGAAGGAGAGTACTTATAATGCACTTTTAAAAACTGGAATGAATATACTTTATTGTTTAACTTGTGTTGGTTATAATAGATGACACATACAGAAAGACCATATGGAACAGTCACCCAACTTAATGAATTATTATAAGGCAAACACCCTTGAAGCACCACCTAGGTGAAGAAACAGAACTTTGCTAGTCATCCGAGTCCTCTGTGCACCCCATCTCTGTCACAACCCCCTGCCTCCCCTGCAAAAGTAACCTTCATCCTGACTTACGATAGTCACTTTCTTGCTTGTCATCATTCAACAGTGCATCCCTAGATGCTGTAATTTTCTCTTCTTCCCAAGATCTCTCTCTTAAATCCCTTTTCGTCTACATATATTTTTAAAAAACTGCTTTTAAAAAAAAATAGGCTTTATTTTTTAGAGCAGTTCTAGGTCCATAGTAAAATCAAGGGGGAAAGTACAGAGATTTCCCATTTACCGCTGCTTCCACTCATGTATCACCAACACCTCCCCCCAGAGTGGTACATTGGTTGCAATCAACAAACCTACAATGTCACATCGTCACCACCAGAAGGGCCAGTTTACGCTGGGGTTCCCTCAGTGTGGTACACTCTATGGGTTTGGACAAATGGAGAATGACCCGTACCCATCATTACGGTATCTTACAGAGTAGTTTCACTGCCCTAAAGATCCTCTGTGCTCCACCTACTCATCCTCCCACCCCTGTGATGCACTTTTTAATACAGTGCCTCCAACAGCCTGCTGACATTTTCTGAGAAGGAATTCTAACACAGATGGCTAATCAAGATCTCAAACGTAGCAAGTCCAAACGGGCGCAGCCATATTGGCCTTTTTAGTTTTTTCCTGTTCCTAAAACCTACTGAGACCACCCTTGCCTCGTGTCCTTTGCGAGTGAGTTTGCCTCTATCTCAAATACTCTTCCTCCATATCTTTGAAAGACAGGCTCCATCTCATTATTTAGGGAGCAACTCAGTTATCATCTTGGCAGAGGGGTCAACATCACTGGTGCATCGCCCTCTTTGAGTTGGCTCATACCTCTCACTCACTGGTACTGTCTTGGAAGTTGCCTGTTTTCCCCCAATTAAAATCTTCTTGAGGCCCGGGACTTTGCTTGTCTTTCCTCCACTTACCCCAATGCCTCAGATAGTGCTTGAAAGATTGTAGGATGCAATAGACATGTGTTTAGTTCAGAATTTCCTTTCATAAATTTCTACCACCTTCTAGTCATTTTAGAATTCACGGAAACCAAAAATCCTAATCAGTTTTCTTGGAGGATCTCACATCACAGCTTCTAAGGAATCAGCAAATTTTAGAATAAAGAATTCCTGGCCACAGGTGGGAAGATTTATGGTTGGTCTTTATGGGCCTCCATTTTGTCACCTTACTGTCAGCTGTGGATAAAACCATGGGTCCTTTCTAGCTCACTTACCTCCCAAGGCTGAAACCTGGAGACCCTCCCTCATCTCTATACCTGCTCTTTAATTACTTTCCTCCCAGATGTAGTCAGAATTTGTCTCTTCCCCCTCCATCTCCACGGCCGCTGCCTCAGTTCAAACTCAGCATTTCTTACGTGGATTACACCAACAACCTTGAAAAAATATTTAATTGTGGTAAAACGCACATACCATAAAATTTACTATCTTAACCATTTTGAAGTGTACAGCTCAGTGACATTAAGTACATGTACAATGTTGGACAATCATCACCACCACCCTTCTTCAGAACGCTTCCTCTTGCAAAACTGAGACTCTGTACCCATTAAATAATATCTTCCCATTTGCTCTTCCCCCAGCCCCTGAAACCACTCTACTTTCTGTCTCTATGGATTTGAATGCTAGGTACCTTAGATAAGTGGAATCACAGTATTTGTCTTTTTGTGACTGACTTGTTTTACTTAACATCATGTCCTCAAGGTTTATCTGTATTGTAGCACATTGTCAGAAGTCCCTTCCTTTTTAAGGTTGAATACTCTTCCACTGCATGTATGTTTATCTGCTCATTCATTGATGGATACTTGAATTGCCTCCATGTTTTCATTGGAAATAATGCTGCTATGAACATGGGGGTACAAATATCTCTTCGAGACCCTGCTGTCAATTCTTTTGGGTATATACCCAGGAGTAGAATTTCTGTAGCATATTGTAATCTTATTTTTAGTTTTTTTTTTAGTAACTGCCATACTGTTTTCCATGTAGCTGCACCATTTCCTATTCCCACCAGCAATGCACGAGTGTTCTAATGTCTCCCCATTCTCAACAACCTTGTTATTTTCTGTTTTGTTTGTTGGTTGGTGTGAGGTGGTATCTCAGTGTGGTTTTGATCTGCATTTCCCTGATGATTAGTGATGTTGAACATCTTTTATGTACTTACTCATCATTTGCATATCTTGTTCGGAGAAATGGCTATTCAAGTCTTTTGCCTATTTTCAAAATTAAGTTGTTTGTTTTCGTTGTTGAGTTGTAGGAGGTCTTTATATAGTCTGGATATTAACCCTTCATCAAACATATGGTTTGCAAATACTTTCTTCCTTTGCATATATTGCTTTTTTATTCAGTTGATTGTGTCTTTTTATATACAAAATTAAAATTTTTTGATATTGCCCAATTTATTTATTTTTCTTTTGTTATCTGTCATTTTGGTGTCATATCCAAGAAATCATTGCCAAGTCCAATGTCATGAAGCTTTTCCCCTATGTTTTCTTCTTCTTTTTTTTTTTTAAAGATTTTATTTATTTATTTGAGAGAGAGAGAGAGAAAGAGAGCGCACATGAGCAGGGGGTGGGGCAAAGGGGGAGAGAGAATCTCAAGCAGACTCCATATGCAGAGCGGGATGCGGGGCTCGATCCCGTGAAGCTGAGATCATGACCTGAGCCAAAATCAAGAGTCAGACGTTTAACCAACTGAGCCGCTTGGACACCCCTACCCTATGTTTTCTTCTAAGAGTTTTAGCTCTTACTTTTAGGTCTTTGATGCACTTTGAGTTAATTTTTGTATATGGTGTTAGGTAAGGGTCCAAATTTATTCTTTTGCATGTGGATATCCAGTTTTCCTAATGACACAACCTTTTAACTAATAGGCTTTCCTTACCTTGGCCCACCCAGTCCATCCTCATCCACTGGCCAGGGAGACCTTTCATAAATGTTGAAAACCTTATTTATTGCTTCAGTATACAATGTACACATAGCCCTAATGATCTGGCTCCCACCTTCTCTAGGCTCATCCCTTCCCACTTCTTCACAAGACTCCCAGGCTCTAGCCACAATGAACTGAAAATTTGGTATGACATTCTCTCTCTGCTTGGTGTCTTTCTCCCTCATTTTTGCTAGTAAATTTCCAAAAGTGTTTAGACTCTTTTGATAGGATTTTCCTGAGAAACTCTCTTCCCTTTCCAGTATGTTTTAGATCAGGAGATGGCATAGGTTAGCTCTCAAGACAAATGCAGTCCACCATTTTTTTTGTAGATAAAGTTTTATTGAAACATTGCCATGCCCATTTGCATACGGATTGTCAATGGCTGCTCTGGTTCTACAATGGCTATAGCAGAGTTGAGTAAGTGTAACAGTTGTGTATATCCCACAAAAGCGAAGAAGACCTACTCTCTGGTCCTTTACAAAAAGTTTGTGGACCCTGGTTTGGATGGCTCTCTTTATGTATTCCCACTCTCATCCTGTGTGATAGAATATGTCACAGTATAGTCCATCTTGTCATTTATCTGTCTTCCTTCTTGATTCCCACCATCAGAGTATGGCCCATGCTAACACAATGCTTGGCACATAATTGGTGCTCGATCTATGTTTATTGGATTAGGTAAAACAGTGCTTCCTAAAATATCATTATAAGGTTACTCTAAGTAAGCTCATTCAACTAAATGAGAACTTTTGGGAGCGTAACTATGACTAGGCTCATGGAAGGCATACAAAAGCAATAGGAAACTTGCTCATCATTTCTGAGAAGGACATAAGAATTTAAGGGTCCTTGATGGGGCATAAGAATCAAATTAAGCAGCACCTTGAAAAGAGAATGGCAAAGAGCAAAGTGCTGGTGTACTTAGAGAATGCAGAGTAGCAGCATGAGAAACCCTGGTGGGATTCATTAACAAAGGCTTTCTGGAGCATAAGCATCCCGAGTCTTCTGAACTTAACTGCAAATGGGAATCACCTGGAATGCTTTAGAGAGTCCTGATGCATGGGTCCCACCCCAGGGATTCTCATTTATTTGGCTGGGGTAGAGACTAGGCATCTGGATGTTTTAAAAATCCCCAGATAAATGATGGAACTATTCTGGAACTAGATAGTAGTGATTATTGCACAACACCGTGAAGGTACTAAATAGCACTAACATGACACTTATGTGTAAACTTTATGGTTGAGTCTTGTAACACACACATACACAGAGAGGGAGAGAGGGAGAGTTCCCAGATGATTCTAATGAGAAGCCAAAGTTGAGAATAAATGAGCCTTTATTACCATCTCCCAGATAATAAAATCAAGTGGAGGTCTTTATTAAATCGACAGACTGCCAGATCTCCGAGCTAGAAATTCTGATTCTGTTGTACTGGATGGGGGCAAAGGAATCTGCTTTCCAACTAGAGGTGATACTTATCACAAGAGAAGTTTGGGAAATCTGGCTTAGTTCAGTGTTTCCCAAGCTTGTTCAATCCTAAAAATCACTGGGGACTCTCTTAAACGTTCAGATTCTGGGGCCCCACCCCAGACCTATTACATAAGAATCTGCAGAAGAGAGGGGGGACTCAGTGGGTTTAACAAGCTATCTAGCTCATTCTTTGGATGAGGCAAATTTGAGAAACACTGTCTAGTCCAGTCCCTAATGTCGGCTGTTCTACTAAAATTCCTGTGAGCTTAAAAAGAATCAAATTCCCTTCTTCTAGAGATGCTGATTCTGGGGAAAGATTTAGGTATCCACAGTTTTGGTTTTTATGTTGTTATTGTATTTTGTTTTTTAAGGCATCACCTCTGAGTTTGAGGAATCATGTTGTTGTAGGCTTTTTTTTTTTTTTCCCTTTCACTTCCCTGATTATCCCCACCGGCTTTGTTAAGGTGTAATTGACAAATAAAATTATAAGCTATTTTAAAGTGTCCAGTGTAGTGATTTAATATACATATACATTATGAAAGGAGTCCCCCATTGGGTTAAACACATCCATCACCTCACATAGTCATTTTATTTTATTGTGTGTGAAAAATTTAAGTTCTACTTTCTTAGCAAATTTCAATTATACAGCAATGTAACCAAATACAGTCACCATATTATACATTAGATCCTTAGACCTCATTCATCTTGCAGCTGAAAATTTGTACTGTTTTTTCTAACCTTTCCCTATTTTCCTCACACAACAGACCCTGGCAACCACTTTTCTCTTCTGTTTCTATGAGTTCAGCTTTTTTATTTTATTCCACACATAAGGGATACCATGTGGTTTGTCTTTGTCTGGCTTATTTCACTTAGCATAACACCCTCCAGGTCTATCCATGTTGTCCCAAAGGACAGGATTGCTTTCTTTTTTTAAGGCTGAATGATAGTACATTGTATATAAATGTATAACACATTTTCTCTATGCATTCACTTGTGGAGGCACCCTTAGGTGGTTTCCATACCAAGGCTAGAGTCAATAATGCTGCTATAAACATGGGAATACAGATAACTCTTTGAGATACCGATTTTATTTCCTTTGGATCTATACCCGAAGTGGAATTGCTGGATCATAGGGTAGTTCTATGTTTCATTTTTGAGAAACCTCCATACTGCTTTCCTGTGATGGGGCACACATTTTCCTTCTCTCCACATCCTCCCCAGCATTTGTTAGGTCTTGTCTTTCTAATAAGAGACATCTTAACAGGCGTAAGGTAATATCTCATTGTGGTTTTGATTTGCGTTTTTTTGATGATTAGTGATGTTGAGCACCTCTCCATGTCCCTGTTGGTCATTTGTATGTATGTCTTCTTTGGGAAAATGTCCTTTGCCCATTTTTAAATTTTTTTTCACTGCTATTTAGATGTCTCTTTTGCCCATTTGAAAATTGGGTTATTTGTTTTGTTGCTATTGGGTTGTATGAGCGCCTTGAATATTTTGGGTATTAACCCCTTAGTGGATATTGTAGCCATTCGTTATGAAAACAAATTGTCCTCAACTCCATGGTTACACGTGGAGTCATTGAGCACGCACACTTCTACACGGCACTATATCCAGAAGCTGAGAATTACGAGGTGAGGGACCTGGACCTACCTGCTCAAGGCCCTGAGAAGACAGTCACAGAAGAAGAAGGAGAGGGATTAAGATGTACCCAAACTAAAGAAATAGAATCCTCCATGACAATCCCCCTCCGTGGGAGGAAGTAGAGAGCCCGGGTGAGCTTTGACATCTCCAAGGGGCATGGTTGGTAGAATGTCCAAGGCTGGATCTTGGGAATGGTTCTGCAGGTTGTGTCCATCCTCTCACCTGGCCCCCCTCCTAATTAAGAAGTTTGGTAGTTCAGTGATTACTGCTGACCAGGATATAGTTCTACTTGGGGCAGAAAACCCACAAGAAGATTATTCTTTTCTAGTACCTTTTTAGGCTTGACAAGAATAACATGACTCTGGTAGTCAATTAGAATGAATCGGAATTCATTTATTTCAGTAATTTTTTTTCTTTCTTTTTTTTTTTTTTTAGTATGCTCCATGCCCAATGTGGGGCTTGAACTCATGACCCTGAGATCAAGACTCACATGCCTTACTGCTTGAGCCAGCCAGCCACCCCCTATTTCAGTAATCTTTATATCTACACAAGGAAATCTTTTATTTATTTATTTATTTATTTATTTATTTATTTATTTATTTTAAGATTTTATTTATTTATTTGACAGAGAGAACGAGAGAGCACAAGCAGGAGGAGCAGTAGAAGGAGAGGGAGAAGCATGCTCTGCAGCGAGCAGGGAGCCTGATGTGGGACTCGATCCCAGGGTGCTGGGATCATGACCTGGGCCGAAGGCAGACACTTAACCATCTGAGCCACCCAGGCGCCCAAGGAAATCTATTTAATCTGCCTGTCCAGGTTAGGAGTTTTAAAGAGTCTTTCACAGTCATCATAAATCTTTTCTCTCTGTCCTGCCAGCATCCAAATCCTCTTTTCTTAGGTTGAGAGTATATGGGGAAATAGACATGGGCACCTCTTGTCCCACAGCCCCTCGAACAGTCGTTTGTTAGATCAGATGTGTTACAAATGCAGAGAGAAGTCCAGCCAAAGCTGTGACCCGTAAGGATGGTGCTTATGGAGCTTTGCCTATTCTGGCGCCTAGAATCTTGACAGTCATGGTCAGGTAGAGTTCAACAATCCAGTGCTTGTTCCAGACGTGAAGGAGACAAATTATAATGTATTCTCATTCTAAATTACTTATTTACATGTCTGTCTCCTGCCTGGATGGAGAACTTCGGGAGAAGAGGAGCCTGACTTTATTTATTGTGTATCTTCAGCAATTATTTCAGGGGCTGGCACAGAATGGAGAGTTGTAATTGTTGGTAAAGTTAATGAACAAGATAGACTCTCTTTGGAAATAACAAAATGATGGTAAGTCTAAATTTATTTATTTATTTATTTAAGATTTTTTTTTTTTTTTTTAATTTATTTGCCAGAGAGAAAGAGAGAGGGAGAGTACAAGCAGGGGGAGTGGCAGGCAGAGGGAGAAGCAGGCTCCCCACTAAGCAAGGAGCCAAATGCGGGACTCGATCCCAGGACCCTGAGATCATGACCTGAGCTGAAGGCAGACACTCAACCATCTGAGCCACCCAGGGGCCCCGGTAAGTCTAAATTTAGAAGAGGAATATAAACAGTTGCATAGATAATAAGGTAATAATCCATGCACTTTGATACATACATATCTGTGCTCTGCAAGTAACATCCCAGGGGTCAAGCATTCCTTAAATAAATACTTTCTACTTGGACTTCTGTTGTTACTCACAACTGCTTAGCATGGCTTAATGCACCTTTTATTTTTTGTTCTACTCTCAACTGTGCAATTTGAAGAAAATGTTCATGCTTTTGTCATATGCTGTATTTTGTCAGTTGCCATTCCACCCCCCACATTTTCAGGGGTCCACTTATATTTATTCATGGCCTGATTTCTTATCAAATCAATACATTTGGAACTCCTCTCCTTGCTGGATTTTCCACCTCCAACAATAATCAAGCATGAAGATGGAGCGCACCGAAAGTAAACATTAAATTTCAGTCTAAAAACACAAAACAGAAAACCCCAGAAATCTTCACCTGAATGCTTGCCATATGCAGAGGAAAACTGCCTCAACAATCCCAGTTGCAAATGTTAGAGTCCAGTAGAATTAGCATCAGTGACCGAGCTTGGCAGAGGCAAACCATTGTGTGACCGCATCCCCCCACCAGCATAGCAGCTGAGTCAGCATTTCGGAAAAAAAAACCACTCATTTTCAAAATAAGCTTGAACTTGGACAACTTGTGTTTCATCGGCTTGTTTAACAGGAGCACAATAGTGTTTGCTCCAGCTTAACTTTCCTTCTGAAGAACCTACGTCTCTGGGCTTTTGTCTAAACGGAAATTGACATTATTGTACTTAAAATGCCAAACATTCAGAACCAACAGAGTAAAAAGAATGGGCAGATTTTCATAGATGTCTAAAAGACAAGGGAACCCTCAGAGGTGGGTGGGGGCGATGGGGTCACTGGGTGATGGGCATTAAGGAAGGCACTTGAAGTAATGAGCACTGGGTCTTGCAGGCAACTGATGAATCACTAAATTCTGCCTCTGAAACTAATCATACAGTATTACATTGAATTAAAAAAAAAAAAAAGACAATGGAGAGCACTGACTGTCGATTTATTTGGGACTCCGCCTCACATGCTAGGATTTTGCAACATAAAAAACTCAGGTTTAAGTTAGCCAAAGGCAGAGGACATATTTGGTTCCTAACTTTGGGTCAGTGTGAAGATGGAACAGAAAAACCTTCTCTCGCAAAGATCTAGAAAAGCCATGATGATGTCCATGAGAACACCGTTTGCTAGGGAGTCGGGTCTGATAGAGAACTTCTGCCTTGCATTTCATACCCCCCTCATTTGAGGTCATGGTTAAAGAAGCACCAAGCTGTAGCATCCTATTGGTAAAGTATTTCTCAAGTACATCCTAAATTCCACGCTGGTCTTTCCTCTGGGTTGGAGGCTTCAGCTTCTTTCCAGTGACCCGTTGGCTTCACTGTTGTTACATTGTTTAGTACAAAAGATGTAGAAGGATATTTACTAAGGGTATATGTAGCATTCTCCACCTTACGTAGGTTTTCACTCGGTTGGTGGAGGCTTCAGTGGCTGACAGCCCTAACCCCCACTCCTGTGAGATCCGTGCCCTTCCTCACCCATGTGGCCACTGTACGAGATGCCATTTTCTTATTTGTCCCCACTCCCTCATCCTCACTGGCCGAGTCTCTTCCTCGAATTTATTGTAATATGGAAACAGCCAGAGTACAGAGACAGATAATGGTGCCAAAGGGGAGGGAGAGGCTGAGAGGAGCAATCTAAAGGGGAGCACCGGCTGGGTTTAGGACCCTGGTTCCCATCATTCCCAGCAACAACCCTGCTGGGGTCTGCAAAACAATAAATTCTGCTTTCCGTCTAGCTGCTCCGAGACGTGTTTCTGTCACTTGAACCCAAACAAACACAATAGAAAGAGCAGTAAATGGTCACCTCCAGGCTAAGTTCTTTTTAGGGAATTTACTTGAATGATTTGTATTTCTAGACTCTATTTGTTGCTAGATACAGTGTTAACTGAGTTGCTTTCTTCATTTGAATTTGCTGGAGGAGATGAAATGGAAAGAACTAAGCTCCATAAAGATTTGCTTTTTTCCTTAATACAAAAAGATGTTATTGTGGGTATATGATAGAATGCCTTTTGAATAACTTTTCTAACAGTGATGATTAACATTAATGCAATTGAATTTTAAAAAAGCATACATTGAACCCCCACTATATGGAGGCACTGAGCATACAGAGATGAAAGGCCAGTTCCTTCTCTACAAGAAGTTTATGGTCTAGGGGATGGTGCTTAAAGTGGTTTTTCCAGCTGGCAGCCACAGCATCACCTGGGAACCTTGTTAGAAATGCAAATGAATCAGAAATTCTGGAGGTGGGCCCAGTCATCTTGTTTAAGAAGCCCCCCAGGTGATTCTGATGTAGCTAAAGTTTGAGAACAACTGGTCTAGGAATTTATTACATATACCTGCTTACCCAATCTTCCTTTTCACTAAGGGCACAATTTATGACTCACCTGAACTCTAACACCACCCTGTGCCTTGCTCCCCCCCTCCCCCATTTTAATGGGATTGAAAATGGAAGCCATTTGGAGCTTTCTGAACAACAGAACCAAGGGCAAAAATCCTGGGAAAATCTCTCATCTCTTTGCCCCAGGGCCAACAAGAAAGGAAGGTGTGTGCTCCAGGCCTGTCTGAAGTGGCTCCAGTTTATCTCGGCAGATAAGACGGCGTATGGAAACGACGGGGAAGGGTTAGGCCTGCGGGCCTGGACTCCATCTTGGCACCACCTCACTCAAACCCAATCTACGAGCAGGGAGTCTGTGCCAGGGCTTCTGTGGGAAGGTGTCTGAGGAAAGCTAGTGATACTAGTCCTCAAACCACATCAGAGCCCCTCTTCCTCTATTAAAACTCAGCACTTGGTGGGAAAAGAGAGATAGAGGGATACACGGAGAACTAAGTAAAATCAAAGGGTTTGGAGAACGTAGGGATTCTTCCACCCTGAGGCGTTCTAATTAGCACTGTCTTTCTGAAGACTCTGACTCCTGGCAGTCTTCTCTCACAGAAATTTCTAATTTGTTCTTTTCTGTCCTTTTGCATTCTCATTTCTTAACTTTCTATTTTCCATCACCCAATTCAATTAAGTATTCAGGAAGTACCGATCATGTGTCAGGCTCCAACACAAGCACCACAGGATGGATAAGATTCAGGGCTTGCTCTCAAGAAGCATGTGGTTTGCAACACCCCAGTCAGCCATCATTTGATGGCCGAGGTGCATGCCAGGCATCGAGCTGGGTTCTGGGCATTCGACAATGAACACAATATGGCCCCTGTACTGTAGGAGCTTGTTATCTGTCGGAGGAGACTGGCACGAGCTACACACCACAAGGGCCGTAATGGAGGTGAGAAGGTACACAGAGACCGGAGTGATTGACTCTGCCTGATGGGGCTGAGGAACGCTGGAAGGAGAATCTGCCCTTGGAGTTGGGTTGGCCATGTGAAGAGTGGTGGCCAGGGGATGGCATGTGACATTATGGTGCGTCCAGAGAAAGAGAAGCTCATGGTGGCTAGAGTTCAGGTTTCATGGTTGAAGACTAGGTTGTGAAGGATGGCATACACCAGGTGAAGGAGTTGAGAGCTGATTCTATGAGTAGAAGTCCGTCAGGGTTTTCTTTTATTTTTTTAAGACTTTATTTATTTGAGAGAAAGAGACAGACAGAGAGAGTGAGCATGAGCAGGGGGAGAGGCAGACTCCCTGCTGAGCAGGGAGCCCTGCACGGGGCTTGATCCCAGGACCCTGGGATCATGACCTGAGCCGAAGGCAGACACTTAACCGACTGAGCCACCCAGGCGCCCCTCATCAGGGATTTCTTAAGCAGGGAGGCTATGGCCCAATTTCAGGCTTTGGAGAGAACTAGGAAGAAGTGTGGAGGATGGATTTTGGGGGATAAAAGCAAGAAGTGTGTGTTTTAGTTATCCATCACTGTGTACAAATGGCCCCAAACTTCATGACTTAAAGCAATGACAAGGTATTATTTCTCATGATTTTATGGATTAGTTGGGTGGCTCTTCTGCTATTCTCGCCTGGGCTCATTCACGTGGCTGCATTCAGGTGCTGGGTCAGCAGAGGCCTGACCGGGACTCTTTTTCCATATGGTCTCTCTCCATGGTTGCTCATCACTCAGTGTCTGTCTAGACCATGTTTTCTCACATCGTGGTGAGAGCATTCCAAGAAGACAAAAGCTGGCGCTTGGAATCTTCTGAAGGCCTCCCTTGGAGGTTTGCACAGTGTCATTTCTGCTGCAGTTTACTGGTCAAAACCGTGTAGGAGGGAAGACACAAAGATAGAGAGCGTGGTTCATTAGGGGGCACACAACGAGGAGGTTATTTTCAGAGGGTCGGCGATAGACAATGGGGCGCTGAGCTACGTTAGCAGCCATGTGTCAGTGTAGAGGAGAAGATGTTTAGGAAATGCAAGAATTAGCCATACAACAGGACTTGTGTTAAAGCTCAGGTGACATCACAGTCAAAGTGCATGTGAATAACAGCTTGCAGGTGTCGTGGATGCTATTGGAACTCTCTCCCTCATCCTTTATCTGCCAACCCCCAGCCCCCCACGATGCTTGCTGTGAGTGTTGGCTGATAACAGCTCACAGCTTTGCCTTTCTCCGGAAAATTCCCCTTGCCTGGAGAGGAGCTGTCTGTCTCGGGGTGGGGGTGTGTGTGTGTGATGTGCCCCCACCCCGATGATTGGCTGCCACCGCATGCAAAAGGCCGGCCCAGTGCCTCTGGGCGGGACCTCCTGTGGATCAGTCTTCAGGTGGGATGGCCCCACTGCCCTATGCTGCTTCCTTCGCTCCCTGAGAGCCTTCCTCGGCTCTGCTTCGGGGACCCCAACCTAAGCATGGAGGAGAGAGAACATTTGAATAGGTGCTGGAATCTCTGATGGCCTTGCTCCTCTATGCTTTCTGAGTTGTACCCTTTTTCCCCATCTATTTTCACTTCTCAGTTCTCTCTCTACTTTCTGTCTTCTTCCCTATAACTTAGTTTCTCTTCTTAGTTACAGACTTTTCTGCACCACTGGGCAGATTTTTTTAAAGAATGCTTAAGTGATTCTTTCTGTGAGCCTGGATAGACAGATCTATCTGCAAAAGATATGGCCTTTACAGAAGTGAAGCCAATAAGATAGAGTTAACTAAAAAAATAATGGCCTTCATCTTATGAAGTAAGAGTGGTCCTATGGACAAAGAACATGGTCTACGGGTTTGAAGTCCTGGCACAGTAGACATCTGGTGTTTTTGTTCTTGTGCCTTTTGCACCCTCTGGCATAGAGCCTGATGCCTCCCCTAGGGACCAACCCTCTCCTCAACCCTGAGTCCACGTTCCTCAGGTGGGGCTGCGTTTCTGATTCGGGGGAGAGTGTACAACCTAGATTTAAAGCAATCAGAACATATTACCCAGGAGTTCACAGATCTATACCTCAAGTTAGGCCAGTTAGGGGCAATCAGATATGATTTGGGACTGTTCTTTGAGTTCTCAGAGAAGGAGTTTCCTGCTTTTTTTCCCTGTGGCTGTGAATGGGGAAGTATCTCACTCCAGGAGCTATGGCAGCCATTGTTTGTCGGTGAGGGGAGACTCGAAGCCGGAGGGAGTTAACACAGAGGAAACAGAACTTAGAAGTAGACAAGCTGGTCCTGATTTAATCGTAGGAGCTTCTGTATCTAGCTGAGCTTGTTATTCTTGGACTCTGCAGCCACATGGGCCACCACACACTTTCTCTGGTTTGTTTTCACTTAAGCTGGTTTGATTTGGGTCCTGACACTTGCAAGCAGAAAAGACCCAACAAGAACACATGGAATTTTTTCTTTAATGAAGCACTCAGTCGATTACACGCAGACATGTACTCCTCTGTTTGTCAAGCATAGGCAGTGGATATGAAGAGTTTATAAGGACATTCAAGCAGGGCTGCAGCTTCTTAATTGGAAAGACCATAGATAAAAAGGAGACAAGTGTTGTCTGAAATGAAGGAGGATTGACTGGTAGGGGAGGAAAACAGGGATTCCCATCCCGATCCTGCCACAAATCACCCTATAGGGCTCCTGGTCCAGTGTCCATTTTGTCACATGGCCACTCAGTTCCAAAGTGTCTCTCTGCTTCTGCTCCATTTTCTCTCCTATTTCTATTGAGTCTTTGGATATTTTTCTTTCCCTCTTTTCCTTTTTATCTCTATTAAGGGGATGGAGCTACGAAGTTGAGGCATCCCTGCAAATGATTAGAGCCCTTTGCAGATATAAAACCCACGGCTCGCATGTCCCTGGCCTTGTTTCAGCTATTTAACCTCAGAGTGCTCCCCAGACTTTACCAGAACACAGCCATGCACACAGACCGCTTCACCACTAGTTTCTGAGTGCTCACATAAGTGACCATTAGTCTACATATGTTATGCCTTCAATTCTCAGAGGAACCTTGCAGGGTAGGTATTCCTGTATCCATCTTATAGGTGAGAATATTTAAGTTCAGAGTAAGAAATTTGCCCAGGAAAAAAAACAAACAAACAAACCCAACCTAAAAGCTTGTAGGTGAGAGTCCTAACTGAAAGAGTTCTAACTCCATGTGCCATGATCTTTCCACTCCCCTGCAGGAGAATCCAAGGCTTTCTACAGCTGTACCAGGGAAGACAGATAGTCTTGGGCACCCCTTCCCTGACCCTGAAGCCCCTTTGAAGGCTCTCTGTGAGATTAAAGCTGCAGATTCATTCCCTCAGTAATTTAGGAGAAAATTACTGAGTGCCTATCAGTTGCCAAGCACATTCCAAATGCTGAGAATACAATAGTGAGCAAGAGAGAAAACTTTCCTGGTCCTCAGAGAGCACTTAACATCCCAGTGGAAAGGACAGATAATAAGCATGCGAACAGATGATATATATCCTGTCAGGTGGTACTAAGTCCCAGGAAGAAATAACGAAGCAGGATAAGGGTGTTAGAGAGTGATGAGGTGCTTTTTTGCGATGGAGTGGTCGAGGAAGACATCTTTGAGGAAGGACATTTGAACAGACACCCAAATGGAGTGACAAAGTGAGGTATGCAGTTTTCTGGAAGAGGAGTGTTTTGTGCAGACACTTTTTCACCATCATAGAATATCATCCGCTGTCACTGCTTCTCTGTCCTATTATCCCTCCACTAGACAAGCTCCCTGGATGTGGGAAAGCCCTGCAGGAGAGCAGAAACTCCACTGGTGTAGGGAGTGACCAGAAGTGGAGCCACTCCCAACAAGCAGATGCTGACAGGAACTTGCCTCCTAAAAATTGCTAGCCACCTAAAGCTATGTGGTAGCCTGAATTGGATCCTGGAATAGAGAAAGAACATCAGTGGGGTACGTGCTAGGAGTCTGAATATAGTCCATAGTTTAAGTTACAAATATTTACCAATGTTAATTTTCTCAATTTTGATAAATGTACCATGATGTTAACATTAGGCAAGAGTGAGTGATAGATATGTGGGAGCTCTGTACTATCTTTATAACCCTTTTGAAAATAAAAAATTATTTTCAAATAAGAAGTAAAAAAAATAACAAAAATACCGAAAGCTATAAAATATTACTAAAACAAATTAAACAAGACCAAAATAAATGCAGAAATATGCCATGCTCATGAACTGATGGACTTCATACTGTCAGGTTTTCCCAAAATGATCTATAGATTTGGCGTAATCCCCCCTAAAATCACAGTAAGTTTTGTGTGTGTATGGAAATTTTTGATTTTAATTTATATGGAAGTGCAAAGGACCAAGTTAGCCAAGGCAATCTTGAAGAAGAACATACTAGATAGCAAGAATTACCATAATGAAGACAATGATGCTGCAGAGAAACTGGAACAGAATAGGCAGTCCAGAAACAGACCATATATAGTAACTAGATTTATGACAAAGGAACAAGAAAGTGCTAGGAAAGGAATGGATTTTAATAAATAGCACTGAATCAATTGGATATCCACAGAGGAAAAAATGAATTCTGACCTCTGTCTCACACAATACACAAAAATCAATTTCTTGTGTATTATAGGAAAACAAAGCTTCTAAAAGAAAACAAGGAGAATATTTTCATGACCTTGGCGTAGGCAATTATTTCTCAAGACAAAAAAACATAAACAACAAAGAAAATAATAAATTGGACTACTTAAAACTAAGAACTTTCTCCATTAAAAGATCTCATTAAGAAATTTAAAAAACCATAATAGGAGAGAAGATATTCATAGTTTAAGTATCTGACAAAGGACTGGTATCCAGAATATGTAACTAACTCCTACAAATCAATAAGAGAATTTGACAAATACTTTCAATACACAAAGCAATATGGATGAATCTCACCAACATGGTGAGTTCAAAAAGCCACACACAAAAGGATGACTATACAAGTCCTTTTATATCAAGTTCAAAAGCAGACAAACTCTTCCATGACCGTGCTGGTTGCCTTTAGGAAGAAGGTGGTTATGTAATTGGTAAGGGGCATAAGGAATCCTGACAATATTTATTTCCTGGTCTGGGTGCTCTATAGAGGAATGTATTCTTTTAGGGTTTGTGCACTTTTCTATATGTGTTATATTTCAATAAAAGTTTATTTGAATGCTATGTGGCTTAGGAAAGTCTAGGTTAGGATTTACATGAATAATTTTTTGATGAGCTGGTGAACTTGTTATTATATTATTTACAGCTATATACCAATTATTCCAACAGTTAGTAGCTTGACACAACAAATATTATCTCCCACAGTTTCTGAGGGCCAGGAATCTGGGAGGGGATTAGCTGGGTAGTTTAGGCTCAGAGTTTCTCATGAGGTTGCAGTCGTCTGAAAGCTTGACGGGCTGAAGGATCCACTTCCCAGCCCACTCACCTTGTTGGCAGGCCTCAGTTCCTTGCTAGCTGCTGCTGGGTCCTCAGTTTCTCATTCTACGGCCCTTTCCATAGGCTGCCTGAGTGTCCTATCAAATGACAGCTAGCTTCCCCTGGAGTGGGAGAGCTGAGGGAGAAGAGATTCTAAGATGAAGACCACAGTGTTTCTTTACAACCTAATTATGGAAATGACATGGCATCACTGCTCCTGTATGCTGTTCACCATACAGACCCATCCTCGTAGTGAAAGGAGACTACCCAAGGGCATGAACACCAGGAGGTCGGCATTGGGAGCCATCTTGTTGGCTGGCTCCCATACCCATCTTCCTCACCACCCCTTACTAGAATATTTGTAGAAATTCTAAGATTCCCAGACTTCCCCCCATCTTTTTATTTTGGTACAATTTCATCAACATGCACAAAAATTTCCAGCTTCTTGTAAACTGGTGACTCTGTTGGAAGAACTTGCTGGTAGGAAGGAGGAGAAACTTGGGAAGAGGGACAAATTCTCCCCTTGCTGTCTCACAGGACCTCTGTTCTATGAAGATGGATGTTCAGGCCTGTGATTACAGAAATTCTAGCAGGCTTCCCTGTCCTATTACCTCCACCTAACTTTTTCCTGTGATCTCTGATGCCTGAAATACCACCAGTTGAAACCCATACCATTAGCAAAACCTTTTTTTTTTTTTTTCCTGGTCACATGCAAGCACATTAATCAGAACACTACAGCAGTGGTTCTCCCACTCGGCTGCTCATTGGCATCTTTTGGGGAGCCATGAAAAATGCCAATTCCCAAGTCCACCTACATCCACTGGTTCAAACACTTCTGAGGTGGGCTCCCAGAATCCGTACTTTGAGAAACCTCCTAACGGGCTCTGAGAGAGTTGGCCAAACATCTCACAGCTGATCCTGCAGTGGTATTTGGAAAGCACTGATATTTACCACTAATGTATGTGGATTTCAGAACCTTTCTGGAGGGGGAGTTTCAATGAGGGCAAACCATTTGTTCACAAAGAGCCCATTTTCCTTTCCACCTCCATCTGCCCAATGTGCTGAGTGAGGTAATGCTTCCTGGCCTCTTTGAACGCCCTTTGGGTCCCCTGCTGCTCTTTGGTTCCCATCACGTCAGCCTGGCGGTGGAGTGGCCTGTCAGCACCGCCGGCTCATGAGCAGAGCCGCAGAATCAACTTTCTCTTCTCAGATGCAGACTCTGTGTGAACCCATGCCAGGAGGGGGCCAGGGACCTACCTTTACGAGAACACATGGCCATCTCTTGACACAGATGGGAGATGTTTCCTTTTTGGCAACAAAAGGATGCGACGCCTTCTAGAGTGTCCACTTAAAGCACGTGAGATTACAGTTTGTGGACTGGATGAAGCTGCAGACTCTTTTCTCACCTGTGGGAAAATATATGAGTCGTGTGAAAATCCTTTAAAGTGAATTTTAGGGGCACCTGGGTGGCTCAGTCGGTTAAGTGTTTGCCTTTGGCTCAGGCCATGCTGGGATCAAGTCCCGCATCGGGCTCCCTGCTCTGCGGGGAGCCTGCTTCTCCCTCTGCCTGCCGCTTCCTCTGCTTATGCGCTTTCTGACAAATAAATAAGATCTTTTAAAAAAATGAAGTGAATTTTAAAAACAACTATTTGTTTTTGCATTCATTTTTTTGACAAATACTGATTGAGCGTTTCTGACCTATCTTCTGCTCTCTTGCCTACCCTACTCCAGCCACACTGATCCAGCTGATGTTCCTCGAACAAACCACGCACTCTCCTGACTCAAAATCTGCTCTAGCTGCTCCCTTAGCCCAGAACACTCTTCCCCAAGTATCTGTTTGGCTAATCTCCTTATCTCCTCCAAGTCTTTGTTCAAATCCTACCTTCTCATTGAAGCTGAACCTGACCACCCTATATAACACTGAAATCAGCTTCCCTTTCTAAACTGGCTCTACCTTTTCTGCTTTTTCCATGGCATTTTTCAACTTTTAACATGCCATATACTTTATTAGGTTGATCATTTATTTTTTGAATTCTTGCTCAGGGCAGGAATCTTATTTTTGTTCACCGTGCATCCCAAGTACTTAACGCGGTGGCTGACACATGGTAGACATCTGATAATGCAGGCATACCTCAGAGATATTGTGGGTTTGGTTCCAGACCGTTGCAATAAAGCAAATGCCACAATAAGTGAGTCAAATAAATTTTTGGTTTCCTAGCGCATATAAAAGTTATATTTATACTATAGTCTACTAAGTGTGTAGTAGTATTATCTCTAAAAAACCAATGTACATACCTTAATTAAAAAATATGTTATTACTCAATAATGCTAACCATCATTTGAGCTTCCAGTGAGTTGTAATCACTGATCAAAGATCACCATAACGAATATAATAATAATAATGAAAAAAATGGAAATATTGCAAGAGTTACCAAAACGTGACACAGAGACAGAAAGTGAGCAAATATTGGAAAAATGGTGCTGGTAGACTTGAGGGAGGGTTGCCAGAAACTTTCAGTTTATGAAAAAAATGCAGTATCTGTTAAGTGCAATAAAATGAGATTTGCCCATGTTGACTGAATTGATAAATTGGGGCTGGAATAGTGGCAAACAATACAAGTATGATCATTGTTGTCACAGAGCTTACGATGTATTGGAGGAGAGCATTAACACAGAAATAATTACAAAAATGTGTATTGATGATCATTGTGATTGCTAGGATGGACATATACGGAATTCTATAAGAGAGTATATGAGGAACCTTACTTGGCAGTGTGTGTGTGTATGTGTGTATCTGTGTGTGTATTGTCCACCTGAGGGAGTGACATTTACCTTGAGGTTGGGAGGTTGGGTGGAGTAACCCTGTTAAAGGGAGGGAAGGCAGAAGAAATAATCTACATTTTGAATAGTTTACAGTAGTCCAGCCACTTACAACAATTGAGTATGCCTACAACCTCATCTGGAGTTGCCTCTCTCTTCCCTCAAAGTATCTATTCAAATTAAGTTTCTAAAAATCTGTAGACCATTTACCCCATTTCTTGTGAGTATCAATATCTGAATATCACTTCAGAAAATTTCTCCTGCTGTGGGGATATTCTTTGATGATATTCTCTATCTTCTGGACTTCTTAATCAGATGGAAACACAATAAATAAGTTTTCAAACCTCATGGATCTGGGGGCGCCTGGGTGGCTCAGTCATTAAGCATCTGCCTTCGGCTCAGGTCATGATTCCAGGGCCCTGGGATCGAGCCCCGCATTGGGCTCCCTGCTCTGTGGGAACCCTGCTTCTCCCTCTCCCACTCCCCCTGCTTGTGTTCCCTCTCTCACTGTGTCTCTCTCTGTCAAATAAATAAATGAAATCTTAAAAAAAAAAAACCTCATGGATCTGTCCATTGAATAAGTAGTTTAAATATAGTTGGCAATGAATCAAGAGTTTTAGAGATGTTGTCTCAGAAACAAAACCACATAAAGGCTGAGGTAAAAGTGATTTACACTGAGGTGAAAGCCTTAGTTGAGGAGATGAGTAATTCTCCAGGTATTCTTCCAAGAATTTGAAATAAGGTACTTGGCAAAAGGCAACTAAAAAATATGTCTGTGGGAATTTGAAGGTCAAAGTTATAACAGTTAATCACCTGTTAGAGATGACCTGACTGCATTAGGCAGTTTCTTTGCATTTCTTAAAAGAACAAACACATTTGTGAGAAAATACACAGGTATGGAATAATGAGCAAGTGGCCAATACTGTGAAAAAGATTAGAAAAGTTCATAAGCACTAACAAAAAGATTCACTTGTTGGCCAAGATGTGAAGTAAAAAAGAACACTAGCGCTCTGTTGGCAGGAATGTAAATCAGTACAGCCACTGTAGAAAACTGTATGGAGGTTCCTCAAAATATTAAAAATAGAGGGGCGCCTGGGTGGCTCAGTCAGTTAAGCATCTTCCTTCGGCTCAGGTCATGTTCCCGGGGTCCTGGGATTGAGCCCCGCATCGGACTCCTTCCATCTGCCGCTCCCCTTCTTGTGCTCTCTCTCTCTCAAATAAATAACATATTTTTAAAAATATTAAAAGTAGAGCTATCATATGATCCAGCAATTCTACTTCTAGGTATTTATCTGAAGGACATGAAGACACTAACTTAAAAAGATATCTGCACACTCATGTTCACTGCAGCAGTATTTACAATAGCCAACACATGGAAACAACTTATGTGTCCATTGATGAATGAAAGGTTGAAGAAGATGTGATACACACACACACACTGAAACATTACTCAGCCATTAAAAAAAAAAAAGAAAGAAAATTCTGCCATATGCAACAATACCTTGAGAGTATTATGCTAAGTGAGATAAGTCAGACAGAAAAAGATAAATACAATTTGGTCTCACATGTGGAATCAAAGAAAAAACAAAAACCAAAATAACCAAACTCATAGATACAGAGAACAGATTGGTGTCTGCTAGAAGCAAGGGATGGGGGGTGGGCAAAATGGATGAAGGTAGTGAAAAGATACAAACTTCCAGTTATAAAATAAATAAGTAATAGGGATATAATGTACAGCATGGTGACTGTAGTTAACAATATTGTGTTTTTGAAAGTTGCTAGGAGAGTAGATCTTAAAAGTTTTCATCACAAGAAAAAAATGTAACTGTGGGTTGAAAGCTGTTAACTAGACGTGTGTGTGTGTGTGTGTGTGTGTGTGTGTGTATTGTCCACCTGAAACTAGTATGATGTTATAGGTCAATGATATCCCAGTAAAAAAAAAAAAAAAAAGAAATATCCACTTGTTAACTCACCTCTGGGGACCCATTCCCGGAACTTGAAGGAGGAGGAAAACCAGTTTCCTTTCTTGAGCTCCCTGTTCCCTGGTTCAGAGGTACCCTTGAGATTAAGCCACCCATAGTATCTGAACTGACTCAATGCTTGCGGGAGGAACATGTGGGCTCCTTCTTCAGAGGACTATAGCTCTATTAATAGGGCTTTTGGGGACTGAGTATGCTTCTTGCTTTGTTTCTGTTTTATTTTGTTTTGGTCAAGTTTTGGAGAGGAATGGTGTAACTTCATTTGAGGGTTGTGGTGGTTGTGATCACTTCAAGGGAATCAGTAACTCTATCTCAGGATTTCCCTCTGTATCAGTCAGGAAAGCCTAAGCTATGCTGCTGTAACAAACAAACCTACAATCTCAGTGGCTTAAAACAAGGTAGGTTTCTTTTTCGCACGACACTATATGTCCATTTGGGGTTGGGCAGAAGGAGTTGGCTCGTGATGACTAGGAATTCCTGCTGATGGAGCAGCTCCCATCTCTAACACTGTGGGTCACTAGACTAGAGGAGAGAGACTCTGGAAGCCCTCCCACTGGCAATTAATTGGTCATAAATCATCGCCCAGAACTTGTTATGTGGCTCCACCCAACTACAAGACAAATAGGACGTTCAATTCTACCATATTCCTGGAAATGAGGACAGTAAGAAATATTTGGTGAACAATTTTAATAACTATCATGCCAATCCTTGACTTGGCCACATATCAGTAGGTGCATGACTCTCTCTGAAAGAGATGGGAGTGCTTCTCTGCAAGGATCAAAAAGATGCTAGAAATTGCTGTCCTGGTCTTAAATGAGAATGATAGAATAAGTCTCTGCTAAGTCATGGAGGGAGTACCTGAAAGGGAATTGAGAATCCACATCCTGTTATATACCTATTACCTTTTATTCTTTTTTTTAAAGATTTTTAAAAATTTACTCAAGTGAGAGAGAGAGAGAGTGGGGGGAGGAGCAGAGGGAGAGGGACAAGTAGACTCCATGCTGAGTGCAGAGCCCAATCTGGGGCTCGATCTCAGGACACTGACATCATGACCTGAGCCGAAACCAAGAGTTGGATGCATAACCAACTGAGCCACCCAGGCGCCCCTATTACTTTTATTCTTGATGAAGACTTGTGTTGTTCTCATCCATCCATTTCTTTAATAAATTTACTACACTGATTTTAGACAATTGTATCTGTCAGGCTAACCTTCATTTTGCTGTGGTTACAAATAATCCCCAAATCTCAGGTACTTACGATAACAAAAATTTACTTCATTCATGCTACAAGTCCACTGTAGGTAGATTCTGTTCACCTTAGGCACTCAGAGATCCAGGGTCTCTGAGGCTCCATCACTACACATTTCCACAATCACCCTGCCGTTGTGAAAGGATATGCAGATTCTCCAAATGCTCTTCAAGTTTCTTCTTGGAAATGACACATATCGCTTGTGTTCAGAATTCATCAGACAGAGCAAATCATATAACCATATCTAATATCAAGAAACAGGAAAATGCACTCTTACCACATGCCTAGAAAAGGGGAAAAAACAGGAGAAATTGAGAAGCAACTCCAAAGACTACCCTCCCACGCATACATGGAATACAGGAAAGACACACTCTTGGATCGAATCACATTAATCTTTAGGCAGGCCCAGGATCGGTGCCTGATTCATGGAGTTGAGGAAGAACTTGACTTTCCCAAAGCATTTTAAGGTTTGAAACCATCTTCATACTCCTTCTATGGTTTGTTTGTTTGTTTGTTTTTTGGCTTTGCAAGAATGCTGTGAGAGAAACCATGCATGAGTTATCCCCATTTTAAAGAAAAGAGAGGCCCAGAGAGATGACATGATTTCCTAGATTCCTCACTGCCCCAGGTGACAAAGTCAGTATAACCCCTAGAGCTCTGATTCAGAGCTACCTCCCAGCTCTAGGTGCCAGCCACCACCCTGGGGGCTTTCTTGGGCATTACTCCTGGACCCTAAACTGTGTGCCAAGGTAAGGAGCAAGGTGGGAGTTTAGAGGGAGCAGTTAGAAAGCAATAATTCTGGCAATTAGTTTGATGCTTTATGTGAAAACGTGCTTAGTTAATCAAAACCCAAATTCAGTAGCACTTTTAGAATAGATTTTTAGATCATGTAAACAATATGTGGTCATTATAAAACTTTTATTTTTTTATTTTAAAGATTTTATTTATTTTTTGACAGAGAGACACAGTGAGAGAGGGAACACAAATAGGGGGAGTGGGAGAGGGAGAAGCAGGCTTCCCGCGGAGCAGGGAGCCAGATGCGGGGCTCGATCCCAGGACCCTGGGATCATGACCTGAGCCAAAGGCAGGCACTTAACGACTGAGCCACCCAGGAGCCCCTAAAATTTTTTTAAATACAAAAATATTCAGAAGAAAATAAAAATCACACACCCGGACATAAATACTGTTTTTAAAAAATTTCTTGTTCAAATGAAATTTTTAGCATGTGTGATAATGTGATTTATAATAAGAAATGTATTTGATTTTCATCCCTCTTTCTGGCACAGAGCTCCTAAACATTTGGAATTTCCTAAATGATAAAAGTAATAAAGATGTCTTAATATTCATAACAAACCCCTTTCAACCACCTCTGAGTGTGCAGTAATGAGGTTACTTTTGGAAAGCACTTCAAGATGGGGGCCAGTTGCCATGTGATTGGAGGGTTAGAACTCCCAGTCCCACCCCACTGAACTCAGGGGAGGTGGGAGGAGCTGGAGGTTGAATCAGTTGCCAATGGCCAATGATTTAATCAATCATGTACTGACACCTCCATAAAACCCTAAAGAACAGGGTTTGGAGAGCTTCCGGATTGGCAAACATGTGGAACCTCTGGGAAAGTGATGTGTTGGGAGAGAGCATGGAAGCCCTGCCCCCTTCCCCCATATCTTGCCCTATGTTATCTCTTCCATCTGGCTATCTCTGAGTTATAATCTGGGAAGTAAAATGTTTTTCTGAGTTCTGTGAGCCACTCTAGCAAACTAACTGAATCAGAGGAGGGGGTTGTGGGAACCTCTGATTTATAGCTGGTCGGTCAGAAGCCCAGGTGACAACTTGGATTTGCAACTGGCATCTGAAGTAGAGAGTAGTCTTTTGGGATTGAGCTTTTAATCTGTGGGATCTGATGCTATCTCAGGGTAGATAGTGTCAGAATTGGGTTGAATTGTAGGATTCCTAGCTGGTGTCAGTGAATTGCTTGGTGGTGAGAACATCTACCACTAGCCCCCACTACCCCTGCTCCCTGGTCCATGTTAAAAAAGAAAAAAGAAATGGGCCTGAAATGGAGTCACTTGTGCTAAGCCCATGACAACAAACCAAGACTTAATACCTAACCTAAGTGTAGTTTCACCCTCTCTTGGGAATGTGATTTTCAGCCAGTCAATCTGGAATCACCTGGTCAGCACTAGTCAAGTAATCTGCCTGAGGGACCCCTGCCTTCCCCCAAAGGAAGGTGAGTGACCTTGCCTGAAATAAAAACACTTTGCAAGAATATCTTCCTGGCCCCACGTCCTTCTGCTTATAAAAGTCCTCCATTTGTCCAGATCCTTTGAGCTCCTTTCTATCTGCTGAGATAGGATGCTGCCCAATTCATGAATCATTAAATAAAGCCAATTAGATCTTCAAATTTCCTCAGTTGAATTTTGTGGGTTTTTTTTTTTAACACCCCTCCCCCTATGCATACATCAGAATTGGGTACCAGAATCATTAGCATGTAAAAATTAATGAAAGAAACCCAAGTGTACTTGTCATGTAGCTTCAGAAAAATATAATCATTAGAATTGCAGTTGAAGCCCCTCTATAGCTTCCTAATCCTCTCCCTCTTTCTCCAGAGATTACCAGTATCTGGAATTTGGCATGTATACTATTCCCTAGGCATCCGATGTCTAGTACATACAAACACATTCATAAAAATAGATAGCATTATTGTGTATGTTTTCAAGTTTAATATTTAAATGACACTGTATTATTCTAATCTTTGGCATCTTGTACTTTTTTCTCTGAATATTATATTTTTAAGAGTTATTCAGGTTGACACAAGTAGCCCCAGGTCATTCATTTAACTGCATAGGACAGCACAAACTTTAATTGAATGAATTACCAGGATCTTGTTAAAATACAGAATCTGGTGGGTAGGTCTGTAGCTCTCCAGTGGAATCAAGGCTGGTCAGGAATCTCATTTTGGGGAACAAGGCTATAGTATCCTTTGAGTACACCTGGCACAATTAACTTGTCTAGTCCCTTGTTGATGGACTTTTTGCTTGTTTTTATTTATTTATTTTTTGCCATTACAAACAATCTCAAAGTGAGCATCCTTTGCATATCTCTTGGCACACCTGTGCAAGCGTTCTCTAGGTTATATGCATAGGAAGGCAAGTGCTGGGTCATAGGGTCAACAAATGTTCAATTTTACGTATGTATGTATGGATGTGTGTATGTATATGTGTGTAGGCATCGTTGACATACAATATTATAGTAGTTTCAGGTGTACAACATATGGTTTGACATTATATACATTATAAAATGCTCTCCCATGATGGCCGTCGTTACCATCTGTCACCATGCAAAGTTATTACAATATTATTGACTATATTCTCTATGTTGTACTTTTCATTTCTGTGCCTTATTTATTTTATAACTGGAAGTTTGTACCTCTTAATCCCCTTCACCTATTTCACCCATCCCTCCACCACCCTGCCTTCTGGCAACCACCAGTTTGTTCCTTGTATTTATGCGTCTGTTTCTGTTTGTTTTGTTCTTTTAGATTCTACATATAAGTGGAATCAGATGGTATTTGCCTTTCTCTGACTGGCTTATTTCACTTAGCGTAATACCCTCTAGGTTCATCCGTGTTGTTGCAAATGACAAGATTTCATTCTTTTTTTATGGCTGAGTAATATCCCATCACACTTATATATTACGTCTTCTTTATCCATTCATCTCTCAGTGAACACCCACGTTGCTTCCCTATCTTGGCTATTGTGAATCATGCTGCAATAAACATAGGGGTGCAGATATCTCTTTGAATTGGTGTTTTTGTGTGTGTGGTTTTTGTGTGTGTGTGTGTGTGTGTTTGGATAAAAAAATTGTATAGATTGTACAGTAGTTCCATTTTTAACTTTTTGAAGAAACTCCATATTGTAGTCCATGGTGGCCACACCAATTTACATTCCCACACAGTGCACAAGCGGTCCCTTTTCTCACCATCCTGCTCCATTTCATGACGTGTTGCTAACTTGTACTCCAAAGTTGCTGTTTTCATTGATTCCTCTTTCAGCAGTTCAGAAGGCTCCTTTTATTCCATATCCTTGGTCCACATAGTATCGTCAGCACTGGGTTTCTTATTCATGTATTTATTGGACATTTGCCTTCTTTAGTCCTTTTTCTAATCTTGTCTGGTAGGTACCAATCTCAGCGCATAACTCAGAAATACAATTTTCTTCACTTTGCCAAAACACAACTTACTTTCAGTTATAAGCTTGTATGTTGCCAAAGTGGTGGGAAATTAATCAGTTTGGGGCGGGACAAATGGGTGGCTCAGTAGGTTAAACGTCTGCCTTCTGCGCAGGTCATCATCCCAGGGTCCTGGGATGGAGCTCCATTTTGGACAGGGAGCTTGCCTTCTCCCTCTGCCTCTCCCTCTGCCTGCTACTCCATCTGCTTGTGCTCTCTCTCTCTCTCTCTGTCAAATAAATAAAATTAAAATCTTTAAGTTTGGGGTTCTCTTACCGCTTCTTCCCCCTGAGATTAAATCAAAGCCCCAGAGGTTTATGCAGTTGCAAGGTGTGAGGAGGTAGGCCCTGGATCCTTCCTGTCGACATTGTCACTGAGATGTCCCTCATTCCTGCTAAGCTGGCCCTTCTGTGTTAGTTTTGAGTGCAGTGGAACCATCTGCTCTTCTCACCACACTGGGTGAGGAAATGTCTACAAGATTCTCTCAGCACTCGGGGCCTATGTTTTCCAGCAATTTCCTCCCTGAGCCTCGTGGACTCTACTCACTAAGGAAAGCATGCTGCCCACCCACCCAACAACCTTCTGGGTCCCAGTAACTGTGTTCTTGTCTTTTTCTCTCCCGACTCCTGTTTTCTTCCCAGCCCTGAAGGGATAGAGGATGGGGTGGAGTGGAGTGCACTGAGGGAAGTCCTCTCTCTAATCCCGTCTGTCTATTCGGCCAGTCTTCACTGTTCCCCTGAGGGTGGAGGCTTTTGGAAATGAAAGTCAGAACACTCCTTTGTTTCTTCTTTCAGCAGTGACATCCTTCCCTGGTGGCAAAGGGAGAAGAAAGGCCTAGCTGCTTGAATGGAGGGTCCTAGGAAGGAAGGGGAGATTTGAGCCATGTGAAATGTCGCAGCCAATTTGGAAACCAGTTTGGCAGTTTCTCAAAGGTTAAACAGAGAGTTACCACACGAGCCAGCAATTTTACTCCTGTGCATGTACCTGCGAGAACTGAAAATATATGTCCACACAAAATCAAACATTCATAGCAGCCCTGTTCATACTAGCCCAAGGTGAAAATAACCCAAACGTCCTTCAACTGATAAATAGATAAATAGATAAATAGCATACTCATATCTGTACAATGGAATATTATTTGGCAATAAAAATGAATGACTTGCTGGTACATGTTACGACATGGATAAATCTTGAAAGAAATGAAAGAAGCTTGACACATAAAACCGTATATTGTGTGATTCTATTTATAAGAACACCTAGAATAGGCAAATCTATAGAGACATAAAGTAAATTAGTGGTGACCTAGGTCGGGGGGGGGAAGGGCTTGGGGAGAAATGGGGAGTGACGGCTAGTAGTTGAGGTTTCTTTTTAGGGTGATGAATGTTCTAAAATTGATTGTGGTATTGGTTGCACAACTCTGTGAATATACTAAAAACCATTGAATTGTACACTTTAAAAGGGTGGATTGTATGGTATGTGATTTATAACTCAATAAAGCTGCTAAAAAAAAAAGCGAGCCAATTGAAACAATACCGGTTACTCCCCACCAAGCTACTTTTCAACTATATGCACATCATATATATTACGGATATTTTAAAAGTTGGAAGCAGATCCTATATACAGGTTATCCTACTTTCCCTCCTAAATATGTATTAGGCACCTACTTTGATTAAAGTACTACCGTGGATACTGTGGTAATGATGGTAAAGATGGATAAGGCATGCCCCTTCCTTTGAGAAGCTTACAGTATGATTGTTTCCATCCGCTGGACTTCTAGCCGCTGTGGTCTGGTATCAATTATTCTTTTCACCTGCCCAAATTAACATCACAAACTTGAGTGAGTTGAAAGCAGCAGTTAAAATAATCAAGAGGCTAGAAGGATGCTATAAGTAGTCATACTAAAAAGGGTTCAACTCTGCAGCCAGTAAAGACATGTGTGGAGAAAGGCTAAGTTGGATTGAACTGAAATGTATGCTCAAAATCTAGGAACCCTCAACTTTTGAACCTTTAAAGAGGTTGCACCCTATGTTTATTAAGCCAGATTCTGGGGGTGAGATGCAGGCATAGGTTGGTATTTGAAATGTCTCACTTGATAGGCGCCTGGGTGGCTCAGTTGTTAAGTGTCTGCCTTCGGCTCAGGTCATGATCCCAGGGTCCTGGGATGGAGCCCTTCGTCGGGCTCCTTGCTCAGCAGGAAGCCTGCTTCTCCCTCTCCCACTCCTCCTGCTTGTTTTCCTGCTCTTGCTATCTCTCTCTCTCTGTCAAATAAATAAATAAAATCTTTAAAAAAAAAAAAAAAGAAATGTCTCACTTGATTCCATGTGCAGTTTGGAGACCCCTGGCTTAGATGCTTGAACTAAGTAGTTTTTTGTGAATAAGGGAAAGTGTTACTTTATAAAGGGGAGGAGCAGTTAACCCAAGGCATGCATTACTTCCCAAAGAGTGTGTCTGGAAGGTTGGGCCATACCCAACCCAATCATACTGTAAGCTTCTCAAAGGAAGGGGCATGCCTTATCCATCTGGGTGAGGTGGCTGTGTAAATATAGAAGGTGACTCCCAACATCCTGTTTGTGATCAAAAACTGTCAGAGGGACATAGGAGGAGTTTCCAAACCAAGAAATAGAAGGAACCTTGGGTTAGAATCCAGAGGTGGTCATCAATTCATTAAACTGGAGATGTCAAGCAAAAAAAAAAAAATGTGCTGAAGGATGTCCAAAGGGGGATTGAAGGGGAGGAAGTAAAAAGCGGGAAGTTCAGGAGTTAACTCCATGAATGCTGAGTGATGACCTTATAACATGAGTCAGTCTATTTGCTTGGGTTCAAGGTGGAAGTGTTATGACTGCTTTAGGCTTCTGAGGCCTTGCAAGTTATAATTAAGAGCAACTAGAGATATTTGGGGTCCATCGATACCTTTGGGGCTTTACATCATGAAGGGCAATTATACTATTCCTTAAAACATTCATTAGTCTCCACTCTTAAAAAAATATATATTGGGGGTGCCTGGGTGGCTCAGTCGTTAAGCATCTGCCTTCGGCTCAGGTCATGATCTCAGGGTCCTGGGATTGAGCCCCGCATCGGGCTCCCTGATCAGTGGGAAGCCTGCTTCTCCCTCTCACACTCCCCCTGCTATATATATATATATATATATATATATATATAGGGTTGAACGGATTGCCCTCTGCTCTGGCTCAGTGATTCTGACGTCCTAATGTCTTACATTTAGTCCCCCCCCCCCTTTTTTTTAAAGGATTGATTTGTCCAGAATGAGAAGAGAATTGTGACTGGAAGTCTTTGTCCACCATATGATACCAACAGGGACAGAGGTTTCTGTGTTTGTTCAAGGCTCTATGCCGAACAGGATGCACTTTAGACATCATGGTTTTTTGCAAAGCATTATCCCATTAGTAGCAGTGGAATTAAACACAGAATGTCAAACTCCATATGATTGTGGTCTTGGCATTGGGTTATAGTCTTGGCACTAGGAGCTATTTCCTGGTACAGGAACCTAGAGGAACTGCTTTCCTGTTATGTTTCAACTGTCCAATTTGACTATCTTCTCTTCCAGAGTATCCATAGAAGCAGGATAGCTCAGTTGTAGGGAAACCCCACCCAGGCTTTTGGGACGGATAGGCGGAATTTCCCATGGCAGAGAGGCTGTCTGCGAAGCAGGGGATAGCGCATGCATTGGAAGGGTCCGACAGAAGGTCAGATCAGTGCTATGGAGGACGCTAGCATTCATTTAGGCAGCCCAAAGTGTATTCGGTTTAGGATCAAGCCAGGATTTTCTCAGCATCTCTGAAATAACCCTAAACTGAACACTGACTAGGTGAAGAGGTCTTAAGGGTGGGAGGGGAGGGGGGGCGGCGGTGGGGATGGAAGGGGGTTGGTTGTTCACTTCCTTCTTTGATTACATTTTAAAGTACATTTTTACCCAAGTTCCAATTGCTTATAGGATTTAGCCCTGGAACTTTGAAAAAGTCGAGTATTTGAGATTTGAAAACCCATGTGCTGGGAAAGATAAGGAGTCCTAGAATTTCAGTTCTGTTAATGCTGTCACAAAAGGCGATGGTAACTTTTGCAAAATAAAATGGGCTTTTGGCTGGTTTTATTGTGATTTTGATAGAGTGAATTGATTATTGATATTAAAATTGGAGAAATGGGTGAGATTTTGACAGAAGGGATAATGGACTGGTATTATCTGTTCTAATAGCTCTTTATTTGGCTACTGGTCACGTATTTGAACTGGAAAACACAAAATTGTTAAAGACTGGAACTGTCTCAATTTTGGTTTTACTTTTATATGTTGACACTGTTTGATTAAAGCCTTTACACATTCAGTTTATTTTCTTAAAGTTTGTTATAGAAGCAACAAAAGTTCTGCAGATCTGTAAATAAATTATATCTCACTGTACATAACCTGGGTTACATTCTTGGGTGAATCATATCAACATTGGCAGAGCGTTTAAATAAACATTCTAGAGAAGGTTAAACAGAGGTTAAACAGTTTATGCTCCCTTTCATACCAAGTTCCTTAGGCATTTCAACCTTAACGTTTCTATTTTATGCAACAAAAATTTCAAGAACAAAAATTTTCATGATCAATCTCAGTAAAAAATATTAATATTCCTTAATATGAAAGCCTATTAATCTTTTACTAATCACTCAATCTAAACAGGTCCTTAAAAAAATCACCACTCCCCAATGTCACAATATAAAAAAATGTTTGTTAACGAGATTTTCTCACTATAACATCAACAGGAGTTTCAACTTTTAACAAAGCTTCTGCACAGAGCTGGCATTGGGGTAAAAGGGACATAAATACGTAAGTTAGAATGTGGGAATTCCCTTGTGTTTCTAGCAAGCCCGAAACCCCTAACTTCTTTCTCTAAGAGACTCTCCCTTTGAACACAGGGGTTGACGTATGACCCAAGTTGGACCCTGTCC
This sequence comes from Phoca vitulina, assembly GCF_004348235.1. NCBI lineage: Eukaryota > Metazoa > Chordata > Mammalia > Carnivora > Phocidae > Phoca > Phoca vitulina. The sequence continues at coordinate 29,257,065 of NW_022589706.1, forward strand.
TCTTGGCCTCAGGGATTGATCCACGATGGACATGTGATCCAAGCTGGACAAGTTTTTGTCCTTCCTTGGAATATTTCAGCCTGGCGTTGGAAGTAAATAGTTCTTTTTCATTCCTGATCAGGGAGCTATTGGGATGTGAGTCCATCGCCACAGGCCACCATATTCCGTATTCCTCTTTGCATGGAGAATGAACTTCTGGAGTATCAGAGAAAGAGAACACCAGGCAAGTAGAAGCTAAGAGAAACAGATATGGGTAGAGTCATAGGAGAATTGTGAAAAATGGAAGACACTAGAATTACTCACGTCCAAGTTGTTTCTTGGTAGTAGTGTTAGGAATGGCAGAAAACACTTGTGTTTATTATTTGGATGCTATTGACGATGCGCATCTATTAAGTCACTCGGTGTATTCTTTGTAAAGGAATACATTCCCCACTCTTCCTCTTTCCTTGTGCAGAGAGATCCTTCATGTCATACTCTTGGCCTCTCTTGCCAATGCTTACTCCTCCCCATGGCAAGAGGAGTGCTGGTTCAATTGGTTGTATGGGAGAAGGAATCGGGCATGCCCGGCTAATCTCCTCCCTCTTTCCTCTCTAGAGCCCTGCCTGCCATCAAAGAGCCTGTGTTCTGTTCTAGTTTCACGTTATGCATCCCTGAAGTACTCAAGGGGAGAAACAAGATGTATTCATGGATCGATAGCATGGATAGATGCATAATTACAGAATAAAGCAAGAATCGTAAAATATTATATAGAATTTAGGTAGTGATATAGAGGGTATTAATTACACAATTCTTTTTTTTTTAAAGATTTTATTTATTTATTTGACAGAGAGAGACACAGCGAGAGAGGGAACACAAGCAGGGGGAGTACGAGAGGGAGAAGCAGGCTTCCCGCCGAGCAGGGAGCCCGATGCGGACCTCGATCCCAAGACCCTGGGATCACGACCTAAGCCAAAGGCAGACGCTTAGCAACTGCGCCACCCAGGCGCCCCTACAAGTCTTTCAAGTCTGCTGTATGTTTGAAGTTTTTCATAACAAAATGTTGGAAAAAAACGAGTGTGCATTATGATGGTCTAGATGGACACAGGCATTTGATATAAGTTGGGAAGCAGACAGAGATTATATTCCTTGAAAAGAGCCTGGTATCAGGTATTGAGTTTTGTAGATCAAATAGGTATTACAACCAAGTGTAAGTCTAGCTGTAGGGCTTCAAAAAGTGGCCAAACAGGTCATACTAGTAATTGCCTAGGAGAGGCACTTCTTCCTCACAGGTGAAAGCTTTTGCTCTATTCACTGGCCAGAATTTTGAAATGCTACTCTCCTTACCAGAAAGCAAAGTGATGGAAACTGGATATTTTAATAGTTGATGGGATGTGGAGGGGTAGGTTCGGGGAAAGAAATTTTGTAACTTAATTGAGATAATGCTTGTAAACTGCTTACTATGTTGGCTGAAAAAGTTCTCAATAAATGTTAGCTGTGATTATAATTAGGTTCTTATTTAAAAAGGAAATCATATTAAGTGTAACATTGTAGTCGGTTGAATTGTGTCCTCCAAAAAGATATGTGCAAATCCTCACCCCCCAGGATCTTGAATGTAACCTTATTAGGAAATAGATTCTTTGCAGATGTAACTAAGTTGAAGATCTCTTGGCCAGAGCATGCTGGATTTAGGTAGGTCCTAAATCCAATGGCAGGTGTCCATAGAAGAGAAAGGAGAGAAAGACACAGAAAAGAAAGGCATTTGAAGATGGAGACAGAGATTGGGTTATGCTGCCACAAGCCAAGGAGCCCCGGGAGCCCCTGGATAGGAAGCCACAAGGAAGGATTCTCCCCTAAACTATCAAAGGGAGCGTGGTGTTGATACCCCCAAGGTATCAACCTGATTTTGGCTTCCAGAATTGTGAAAGAAGAAGTTTCTGTTGTTTTAAGGCTCCACATTTGTGGTGATTTGTTACAGCAGTCCTAGGAAACCAACACAAATGTTAAACCAAGAAAAAGGATGTGACAAGATATTACATGGTTTGTTACAACTGAATAGTAGATCGGGGTGGGAGTGTTTGGGGGAAATGTATCAGAATCACCTGGAGGAGGTGTGAAGTCTCAAATACGTCTTTTCCAGGGAGGAGGGTACTAGATGGGGAGCAGGTTCTGCTTTAAAATCACTACCTTGTTGTTGGGAGTACATGGGGCCCTCAACTGGGCTGGATCTGAATAAAAGGTAGGAGAACCAGTAGAATAGATAATAACTGTGGTATATCAGATGGAGAGCAGATGATTATCACCTGAAAGACATGCCACTCTATTTGGTTGCCTAGGCAACATAGGCAAAGGGAAATAAATTATATTTAAGCCATTTACATGAGATTTAAAATGTTAAGATATTGGCTTTAGTATTAATTCTCAAGGCTCTTGGTGCCTGCTGAGAGAAATAGCTCAGTCATTTTTACAGTTATGTTGTTTACTGGAATGTTGAAAAAATGCCTCCGTGGTGTATAAGGCGTAACAAATATCTTTGAGCTTATGATCTGAATCTTAAGTACCTATCCATTTCTCACTCTTATCATTCAAATATGGTCATGGTATGTTTCAGCCATCCTCATTTACATTCCTTTTTAAAAAATCAAATTAAAAAAATAATAACACAAGCAATACATGTCCATTGTAAAATAATTAGAAAATACAGAGAAGTCACATCGCGGGGGGACGGGGGGCCCTGGGTGGCTCAATGCGTTAAGCGCCCAACTCTTGATTTCGGCTCAGGTCATAATCTCAGGGTCATGATCTCAGGGTCCTGAAATCAGCACCACGTGGGGCTTTGCGCTCATCAGGGATTCTGCTTGAGATCCTTTTCCCTCTGCCCCTTCCCCCCCACTACCTTGCTTGTGCATGTGCATGAGCACTCTCTCTAAAAATAAATAAACAAATCTTTTTTTTTTTTTAGATTTTATTTATTTGAGAGAGGGAGACAGAGATAGTGAGAGAGCACAAGTGGGGAGGAGAGGGAGAAGCAGGCTCCCCACAGAGGAAGGAGCCCAATGCGGGACTCAATCCCAGGACCCTGGGATCATGACCTGAGCCGAAGGCAGACGCTTAACCGACTGAGCCACCCAGGAGCCCTAAATAAACAAATCTTTTAAAAAAAGAAAATACAGAGAAGTCAGATGGAGACAAAATTTAAATTATTCTTAATCATGTCAATCAAATATTGTCACTGTTAACACATTGGTGCATATCCTTACAAAATTTTTCTATGCAAGTATGTGGTTACAAGAATTTGTTTATGATATACACACTATTTGGAAACTTGCGTTTCTCCCCTTTTGCTGTATATTATAAGCATTGAATATGTTAGTAAGCATAGAACCACCTCAATGATTTTTAATGGCTATATATTGTTCCATTTTAATAATTTATTATAAATTACCCTTTATTGAGGGATCTGTTGCTGTGCTTACTATTATAACACTGAAATGAACGATCTTTATATATATTAAATTGCATGTCCAGTGATTTCCTTAGAACTGGTACATGGTTCCAGAATGTCCTCAAGATTGTTTTTATTGGCTTAATCTCCCACCAATGGTATTTGTGAAGACCTGTTCCCCTGCAATCTTACAAACTGGTAATTATCAACCTATTTCATATTTATCAATCTGCTAGGCAAAATAAATGGAATTTTGTTATAATTTGTGTACCTCTGCTTATTAATGATTTCTAAAAGATGATATGACACTCCACAATTCAGGAGTGCAAAAGGCACTATTTCTTTATTTTTCTGTACTCAGCCTCTTTTCTCAGCCTTCGAGTCGTCATTCCACTGGAAGGATGGAACCAATCTCAATTCCACACACTTTTCCCTGGGATTGCAGCCAAATTCCAGGGGACTAAGTGTGAAGGCATTGGGTGTGAGTATTGGTGTGTGTTTTGGGGGCTCCAGCTGACTGGCAATGTCCCTTTCCCCGCCCTCATACCTACTGGAATAAGATGGCCATCTATCCATTTGATTCTTGGTCCTCTATCTGTCCCTGAAGGATAAGGGACAGCAAGATGTCAAGATGTCCAGGAAGGGCTTTCCGTTCTGATAGCTTACTTTGCCATTTCTGAGGCCCCCTTTGGGCACAGGCATCCCTGGGCTGCTCTGTGCCAGGCCGGCACTTGGGAGGGATTGTGAGGACGCCTGAGGCACCCTCTGCCTGGACCCACCACCACTTCCCTAAGGCAGTCAGTACGGAACACAGAGCTGTTGAAATGCAGGGAAGGAAGGGCAGAGGGAGAAAGTAGATACCCAGTTAAAAAACATCTGCTAATATTTCAGAGTATTATCTTACACTATTATTAGCCAATTGTACTAATCCTTTTGTGAGATGCCTGTTCTTGTTCTTTGCTTATGCCAACTATTTTCAATTTTCTCAGAGTACCAGACTCTCTTGCACTTGCAAATGTCTTTGTGCATGCTTTTTCTTCCGGTTAATTCCCGCTTCAATTCTTTGTATAATCATAGTTCTATCTCCCTCTAAATGAACATTTATCATGCTATATGTAATTGTATATTTATTCGTTCATGGGCTGTGTAGACCATAAAACCTGCTAAAACAATTATCCTTCTCATTGAAATACTGTATTCCTTGAACAAAAGGACTGTGTCATAGACCTCTTTTTTCCTTTCTGAATATATTCTAAAACAGGTTTGGAAAAAGAGAAATAGTTTAAGCTCTTGATGAATACACTTAACTAAAATGGAGATAAATAAGCAGGAGTGGTTTAAGGTGCAACCTCTAGAATCAGAAAGAATTGAGTGAAGCTGGAACTTGTTATTTACTAGCTATAGGACTTACGGCAAGTTATTGATCCTCCTAAACCTCAGTGTTCTCATCTATAAAATGGGAAGCATTATAGTGACTTGATATGGAATTGCTTTAAAGCACAGTGCCTGCCACTTAGTAAGCAAACAACAAATACAGGTGATTATTATTAATGAATATCCTCAGGTGGAGAACGGAAAGGCTGACATGCTTATAGTCTTCTACTTTGCTGATGCCTGATGGCCAGAACTGCAAATTATTTAAATCAAGTAATTTATACTAGAGAATTAGTGCTAGAGAAGCAAACAAAAGTGATTAATATTTTTGATGATTAGTGAATACGACTGTTTATTTTGCTACTTTCTGTTGGGCTGGTAAAAACATTGTATTCCGTGAGCTAAAACGCGATTGAATTTTTGAGTTTACATATTACTTTTTAGGAAGTGAGAGTTACATGGATTTGAGGCAGAAATTGTAAATGCAAATGCCGTAGAGGCAGCTACTACTCATGAATGAAGCAGGCAAAAGTGAAAGGATCAGGAGTGACAGGGATTGTGGCAAATGGGAGTGCCACGCCCCTCCCAGGGGACTGCAACCCCTGCGCTCCAGCTTTGACAATGCAGGAATGCGGAGCCAGCCACATCTTCCGAGTTTTCAAGAGAAGTTGGAAATCTAGAGGTTTTTTTTTTTCCTTCCCCATGAAGTTTCTGAATTTCTAGAAGTTGGTAACTCATTCAAGCATTGTTTTAAAACACTGTGCAGGCCAAAAAAACCATGTCTGCAGGCCAGAGCTGATTCATCGGTCACCGGCTTGTGACCTTTGATTTGAGATATCATTAGCATTTTCAAGAAGCACATAGAAATGTGGCAACTTTAGAGTTTAAAGTGCTGATAAAACATTACACGAACTTTGTCCAGTGTGAGGTGAACTATTTCTAATATCCCGTCTAATCAATGTGTATTAAACATAGGTTAATAAAAAAAAAAAAAGAAACAACAGCAAAAAAAACCCTGCACGCAGGAGTTTTTAACTCCTTTCATCCTTCAGCTAATTCTGCGTTGAGGTTCGGCTGGATCTGTTTTCAATCTTGACCTCCTGTGGAAATAGACCAGGGAGTTTCTAAGTAAACTTCATTCTCCTAACAGGCCTCTGCATGATATCAGCTGGAGAAAGCCCTGTAGCTCAACAGGCAGATGGCAGTAAGAAATTAACTTGAACTTCAGCAAGGCCAAGGTTTCCATGGGAACAGAGGAAGCAGCCCTACTGCCTGGCATTTGAACTGAATAGGAAACAGGCTCCCCATCAGCATAGTTTTAGAAATGACTGCAGCGTTCGACCATTCTCCCCAAGTGCTTTAACTTTAGCTAATAACCAGATAATAAATGATACTCAGGTACATGCTTAAATAGGTTAAAGTGTCTATGGGCATCAGACATGAGAAAGTGTAAGCATCTAATTGCTGAAATCCGAAAATCATTTATAAGCTTTAGCAATCTCCATCACAAAAACTGTATTCTTTACTAAATGAGCCCATAACATGCAGAAATCATGGCTTTAATCTTATTTTACTATAAGGAATTCAAAATTCAAATAAATTTAATTTTTCTGTCAATGTGGGGTTTTTTTTTTTTTAGGAATAACATTTACCAGTAATATGTATTTTGTCTGAACTTCCGGGCATTCAGCATGTGAGGAGTAAGTGACTCTGGAGAGAGCGATGCTTTTCTGAATTATGACCGAAGAGGGTTCATTTCGCTTTGTGTCTCTCACCCAGGGACGGATTAACCTGGAAGCTGAGGAAATTTAAGCTTCGTTTCCCCTCACTTGAGTTGGCCTCTTCCAAGGCCCTCGGGTGAGCTTCCAGGCTGTTCACATCGCCATATATTTTTGTAAAATTTGTAAAAGATATTTTAATTGCAATGGTTAAGACTAATGTCCGTTTCCACTCAGACTTACCCTCCATCATAATCCCCTCATGTTGAATGATGATGAATGGCCACAGGTATTTTTGGGCTGTGGGTAAGGGAAGTTGAGTTAGGGATATATTAATTATGGATTTAGTGGGATATGTGTATGTGGGTCACAGTTTTGTGTACGGGCATGTTACTGCCAGTTGTCCTGGAGTAGGAATAGTTTTTAGAAATATGCCTACTGCCCACTCTGTTAATCCACAATGTGTCGGTCCCAGGATACCAAGGTGCCAGCTCAGAGGCTGGATGGTGACATGGGTATGTGTCCCATGGTGCCTGGCACTTGGGATGTAGGTGTGGGGGAGAAACAAAATTGAGTGGAGTCAGGATCTAGCCTGTGGAAAATGCTTTCCATCACCAGACAGGTCAAGTTATAAATGGGAGATTTGGCTCTCAATGGGTTCTAGACAAATTGGAAGCTCTAGCCTATGAGAAATAGTCTTGACAATGGAGGGTACACAGTTATAAACATGTGAACATTTCTTTTTTTTTTTTTTAAAGATTTTATTTTTAGGGCGCCTGGGTGGCTCAGTTGGTCAAGCGACTGCCTTCGGCTCAGGTCATGATCCTGGACTCCTGGGATCGAGTCCCGCATCGGGCTCCCTGCTCGGCAGGGAGTCTGCTTCTCCCTCTGACCCTCCCCCCTCTCATGCTCTCTCTATCTCATTCTCTCTCTCAAATAAATAAATAAAATCTTTTTAAAAAAAGATTTTATTTATATGACAGAGAGAGACACAGCGAGAGGGGGAACACAAGCAGGGGGAGTGGGAGAGGGAGAAGCAGGCTTCCTGCTGAGCAAGGAGCCCGATGCGGGGCTCGATCCCAGGACCCTGGGACCATGACCTGAGCTGAAGGCAGACGCTTAACGACGGAGCCACCCAGGCGCCCCTTTGCTGAACATTTCTTATGGGCATTGTGGGATATGGAATTTATCAGAATTCCTACAATTAAATTCCCCTCTGAATGACCATGAAACACTGTTGACAAAAGTAATGTAAAACTGAATACATAATTACCACAGGAACGTTGGTGACAAAACGGTTAATGAGAACTGTTGATCCAAAGAGCATTTAAGATGCCTCATGACTCCAGTAACTGACTTACAAGAAACTTGCAAGGCCTGAAATCTCATAACTCATATAAAAAACTTGATAGGTTTTCCTAAATTTGATAACAATTTTGAAAATTTATCTCATTTTGTCAACAACTGTACAGCTGAAAGAAACTTTCTGACCTATCAGTAACAAAAATCCAGATTTTAATATTGCCACAGGCCAGCAACTCCTAACGTTGTTAGTGATAAAATATTCTCCCACAAAATCATCTGCTGGTCTAAGTTCAAAACAGTTACTGCTGTTACTGTTGAGTTTTTACAACATAATATGTGTAATATGTTAGTTTAAATTAGTCCATCTCGTGTTACTTGTTCTTTAATGAGCATTATATACTACGGTGGAGTTGTGTTCGATAAACTCCCAGTTCTGCAGTCAACCCCAGACACACATTGATGCAGCTACATGCTATTTTCTTTTTTTCTTTTTTAAGATTTTATTTCTGTATTTGAGAGAGCAAGCGAGCGAGAGAAAGAGAGAGAGAGCGCACGAGAGAGGGAGAGGGAGAAGCAGGCTCCCCGCTGAGCAGGGAGCCTGATGCGGGGCTCGATCCCAGGAACCCAGGATCATGACCTGAGCTGAAGGCAGATGCTTAACCGACTGAGCCACTACGTGCTATTTTGAGAGTAAGTTCATAATGCTTCAGGATTGTTCCAATTTACTTCAAATTTTACTTAGGTATATCTCTAACCTCTGTCATAATACACACTCTCTGCATGCAAAACAGTAGCTGCCAAATAAAAAATGATAGCACGACAATTGTAAATATGAAGAAATAGAACCTGAGTTACTTCCATGCTGTTATTCTTAGTGAAAATCAACCTCTGAACTTTGCAGAGTTTACTTTTTGGAACCACTTTTACATGTGTTTTCTCCCCCCATTTTAAAGAATATAGTAGTGTAACTAAAAATATTAGTCTATTACTTTTGTCCTTTCTGTCTTTTCTGTAATGTATTTTGTGATTTTTATTATTTTATTTATTCTTATCATGAGTATATAAAGTCTAATAAAAGAAAATTTCAGTGAAAAAAAAAAACAAACCAAATGTGAATTTACCATGTAGGACACAAGACGGAATAGTCTCTCTCTCTCTTCTCTCTACGGAAAATGATAATACAAAATGTCATATGAAGTAATCAAAGATACAACCCAAAAAAGGTAGGAAAAAGCCTTACAGAGATGTGTCAGGCAGGCAATTAACAAAAATAATTTTATTTTTCTGGATTTTGTAATGGTTAGAGTATTTGATAGCCTCTTAAAATTTATAATTTGTTTTATTTCTTTTATCATTCTAAATAAATATTCACATTCAAACCCATTTTTGTATTTGTAATTTGTAGAAGCTTCAGGCCCAGTAAAACCTAGATCTACCCTTGTTCTCATTCCCCCATAACAGCAAAGTCAGTTTTTAGAGAAGAATTCACAGAGAGTAAAATGCACAGATCTTAAATGTACAGATTATTAAATTTTTACCTATTTATATGACTGTATCACCAGCATCCATGAAGATGCAAAACATTTCCATCACCTCAAAACAATGAAAATTTCTAATATACTCAGGTTTAAGAAATTAATATATCCATTAAACAAGAATATTTTGCTAAGAAAAAGCAATACTCAACACGAGCAAACTCTTAGTGATAAACTTAGAGTTACTAAAATTAAAAATTCAACAGAAAGACTAGAAACTCAGGTTGAGGAAGTTGCCCAGAATATCAAGGAGAAAGACAAAGAGATGAAAAATCTGAGAGAAAAAAATGAGACATAGGGAACCAGGGAGAGGAACAATTCCAACAAACAGGAGTCCCAGAAGAAAGAAAATGGAAGGGAGTAAACTTTGAAAGAAATGAACATTTGTAGACTTGATGAATGACACGACTTTTCAGATTTTAAGGAGTTTCTCACTACCCAGAAGATCAATAGTTCAAAAGTGTTTTTACTTGCATTTTCTTACAAAATCTTCTTAAAATTTTGTGAGACAAATGCAGTTGAAAAATTAAAAAGACTAAAAATGAATATGTCAGAAGTGTATTTGACTTTCATGATAGATTGGCTCAACCTATTTGTTCTAGGTCACAATTGGCCATTGTCATTCACTCATCCATCCATCCATCCTTCCATCCATCCATCCATCCTTCCATCCATCCATCCATCCATCCATCCATCCATCCATCCATCCATCAATCCATCCATCCATCCATCCATCCATCCATCCATCCATCCATCCATCCTTCCATCCATCCATCTATCCATCCATCCATTCGGCACTTACTTGGTGCTAAGCCATGGCAGTGCCAGTCTCAAAGGAAAGGACTGATTCTTACTGTACATTTAACCACAGTACAGTATTATATGTGCTATGGTGGAGGTATAAAGAAGCAGCTATCCCAGTATTTCTCATTGCCATTAAATAATGTCTCATATATATATATATATATATTTTTTTTTTTTTTCTGGACTTATTATGCTTTCTGAATCTAATGATTCATGCATTTCATTAATTCTAAAAAAAATTCTAGCCATTATCTTTTGAAATGTCACCTCTCCTCATTTTCTCCATTCTCTTCTTCTATAATTCCTAGTGATTATTTTGTGGGAAATTTGTATTTTCTTAACCATTCTTTAGTACTTTTTCTTATTTTTCTCTGCTTCATTCCATATAATTTCCAAAGATCTGTTTTCCAGTTCACAAATTTTCTCTTCGCTTGTGTCTAACCTATACTTTACCCCATCCTTTGTGTTTTAAATTTATGACTATAATTTTCTAGTTGTTCTTCTCATACTTGTTCATATCTGTGTGTCCTTTTTACTGTGTCTTGTTACTTTCTTCTGTTTGGATTCATTATCCTATGTCTTTAATCACTTAAAAATTTATTTTATAACCTCTACTGATAGCCCTATTAAATGAATTTCTGGGAAACCTAATTGGGTTCTTTGTCGTGCCTCTTGAATTTTGTTTAGATTACATGGTTTCTGCATGCATTTTGTACTTTTAAATTGAAAACTGATCTTCATTAGGGTTTATCTGTGAGAGTCCCATGAGGCTTAGATGGAAGGCATTTTCTTCCAAAGGGATTTTACATTCACTTCTTCTAGGAGCCCAAGAGGCCCTAGACCAAATCATAAGTTACTTTTTTAGCTTGAGGGGCCTTGGATCGTGGGTATGTTGTCTATAAAGAGGATTAGGCTTTTGTTTACACATTCTCAAGGGAGGTTCACCCATATCTCCCAACCCAGAGCTGAGGTCAAGACAAAGAAACGTCCTTATCGTCTCCCTCTGTGGTGGTGGAATATTTTCTGGTCCAGTCTCTCTCTGTGGGATTAGTGTGTATACGTGCATGTACGTGTGCATGTGTGTGCGTGCGTGTACATGTATGTGTGCATTACGGCTCAGTTGCATTCTCCATGTGACACAGGCACAGGCCCTGAACTTCCAGTACTATAGCCCTAGCCCTAGGTTTCTGAGTCTAGCAGCCACTGTGCATTATGTCTCTCCATGGGATGGCCAAGGGTCAAATCATGGATTTACTGCTCTAGTTTTATCTTTCCTTTCCATTTTGCCTCCTGGGGAATCTCTGTTAGTCTCTTTTGAGCTTGGCTCTTCATGTAAAGAATATTTTATTTATTTTGTGTGGCCTTTCTAGGAGTTGTGTAGCAGGGAAGTTATTCAGTCAGTCATAGTCTGGGAAATTGAAATTGTTATTCGCATTCTTTTTTTGATTATTATTATGTCCAGTTAGCCAACATATAAAAAGCTTCTGCACAGTCAATGAAACAGTCACATTCTTTTTAAACGGCTTTAAAAATCAAAGCAATGACAAATTGAGAGTGTTTTTCGGAACCCTCCTTAAAGATTTCCATACCTACTTTGCTGTGTGGAGAACCCACCACATTATGGGAAGACAAAAAGAGAGGTGACTAATTTTGACTTGGTTGCTAAGGAAGTGGCCAGAAAGGTGACAGTTAAGTCAGACTTTGGGGAATGAGAGATTTAGTTACCTTATTTACCACCAACCATTAGTCTCCAAACTATTTTACACGGTGAAATTTAGACTTAATCTTTGTCCAATTGATTTACCTCGTTTTATATATTAATAGATATACATATTTTAATACACGATGTCATCAAAGTTATTATTATCCACTGATTTCTAAGTGGCAGGCAAGGAAGCCGATGCTTTATCGATAAAACCGAAAACCCAGAAAGGCTAAATAACATTTTCACTCATGTAACATAATGAGTGACAGGGCTGGATTCAAACTTGAGTGTAGCAACTGTAAAATGTGCCCTTTGGGGAGCTTAAGTGACCAAAGGCCCCCGCTGCTGTGCTCTGAAGTCCATTGCCATGTCTCCATTGAGCCCGGCTTTCCACTGGGCTGCTCGCAGCCAGTTACTAAATGTGGCAGGCATACTAAGGCAGGCTTTTCCTGGAAGACCCGGGACTCCTCTGGCGGGGGACTGGCTCACAGACCTCCTCGCCAAACCTTTCTCAGAGTGAACGGCAGCCTTAGATGACACTCTGCCTGACCTTCCTTCCTTCTCTTTGCTTGAGGACAGACTTGCATTGTGCTCTGACTGCTTCCTCAGCATTTTCTCTCAAAGTCACGTCCCCAATAAAATCCTTGCACGTTTAACTCCATCTTGGTGTCTGCTTCTCAGAAGACCCAGACTATCACACCTAATTTGTGTGACCTCAAAACCCATGCTTTTACAAAAAATAACTAAAAACGGACTAAAGATCGAAATGTAAGAGGGACAACTGTAAGACTGTTAGAAGAAACATAGGCATCAATCTTCATGACCCTGGATGAGGCAATGCTTTCTTAGATATGACACCCAAAGCACAAGCAACAAAAGAAAAAATTGATATCTTAGACTTCATCAAAATTAAAAGCTTTTCTGCTTCAAAGGACAGCATCAAAAAAGTGAAAAGTCGGGGCGCCTGGGTGGCTCAGTTGTTAAGCGTCTGCCGTCGGCTCAGGTCATGATCCCAGGGTCCTGGGATGGAGCCCCGCATCGGGCTCCCTGCTCCGCGGGAGGCCTGCTTCTCCCTCTCCCACTCCCCCTGCTTGTGTTCCCTCTCTCGCTGTGTCTCTCTCTGTCAAATAAATAAATAAAATCTTAAAAAAAAAAGTGAAAAGTCAACACATAGGATGGAAGAAAACATTTGCAAATTATATATCTGATAAGGGACTCCTATCTAGAATGTATAAAAAACTCTTATAACTCAATGATAAAAAGACAAACGACTCAATTAAAAAATGAACAAAGATATGAATAGACGTTTCTTTTTTTTTTTTTTAAGATTTTATTTATTTATTTGACAGAGAGAGACACAGCGAAAGAGGGAACACAAGCAGAGGGAGTGGGAGAGGGAGAAGCAGGCTTCCCGCAGAGCAGGGAGCCTGCTGCGGGGCTCGATCCCAGGACATCATGACCTGAGCCGAAGGCAGGCGCTTAACGACTGAGCCACTCAGGCGCCCCATGAATAGACATTTCTCCCAAGAAAATGTGCAAACGGCCAATTGTACGTGAAAGGGAAATACAAATTAAAACCACAATGAGATACCACTTCACATCCACTAAGATAGCTATAATAAAAAAATCAGAAAATAGCAAGTGTTAACAAGGAGGCGGAGAAATTGGAACCCTTCTACCCTGCTGGTGGGAATGGTAAATGGTGCAGCCATTTTGGAAAAATGGTCTGATAGTTTATCAAAAGGTTAAATACAGAGTTATTGGGGTGCCTGGGTGGCTCAGTCGGATCGGGAGTCCGCCTTCGGCTCAGGTCATGATCTCGGGGTCCTGGGATCCTGTCCCGCATCGGGCTCCATGCTCAGTGGGGAGTCTGCTTCTCCCTCTCCCACTCCCCTTGCTTGGGCTCTCTCTCCCTTGCTGTCTCAAATAGGTGAACGAAATCTTTAAAAAAATAAAAGAATAAATAAATATAGAATTATTGTATGACCCAGTGATTCCATTTAGCATTTAGCAAGACAAATGAAAACATGGGTCCACATAAAAACTTGTACAGGAATGTTTATTGCAGTATTGTTCACAATAACTGAAAAGTGAAAACAACCCAAATGTCTATCAACTGATGAATGGATATACAAAATGTGGTGTACCCATACAATGGCATATTATTTGCCCATGGAAAGGAATAAAGTACTGATACATGCAGCCACATGGATGAACCTTGAAAACATTAGGCTAAGTGAGAAAAACAATACACAAAGGACCACATATTGTATGATCTCATTTATATGAAATGCCCAGAAGAGGCAAATTTATAATGACAGAAAGGAGATTAGTGTTTGCCAGGGCGCAGGGGCATGGGAAGTTTGGGGGATGACAGCTAAAGACTATGGAGGACGACGGGAAATCAAAATGTTCCAAAATTAATTGTGGTGATTATTGCACAATTCAGTGAATATACTAAAAAACAGTATGTGAATGATATCTCAATCAATCTGTCACTAAAAAAATCCATGCTCTTTGAATACACTATATCCTTCATTTGGCATTTATCCTAGAGTTCCTTGTCTTATGATTATTTTTTTCCAACCCAAATGTTGCTTCAGACCATCCAAATAGTGATGATCTTTGAATTGTGGCATTTCTTCTGGATTTGGTTTCTTCATTAGAATTTTTTCAAATTTCCTCCAATGGACGCATGATACTTTTATATTTGAGATTTACATTATACAGAAATGAAAATGTTGTGTCATTAACAAAATTATTAGCTGCTAAAGAAAAAAGTCTCTGTCCCTTTGTGGATTCCACTGATGCTAGCACAGAAAGTAGGTGCTTAACAATAATTTGTAGATGTTCTTGATAATGGCACTAGGTTTTAACGCCATTATGGTTGTGAGTCTTTGGGTCTTTGGTAATCTATGTGGATTTCTTATTGGTAATAGAGTTCGGGAAAAGTAGGTATTATTTTGTGATTATAAACCTTAAAAGACTTGAAAAGTATTTTCACTGAAAGAAAAAAATGTTTTAGTTTGAATGCCAGTTTCAATAACAGATATTTTACAGATAGGGTAGATTTCACCTTCATGAAAACATTTTCAAACATTTGGGTCAGCCGGCTTCCCCTCCTCCTAGTTGCTCCCTGCAGGGGAACCTGCCCAAAGGGGTGTCTTCCGATCGTGTGCTGGAGTCCGTGTGTGAATTATTGACTTTGCCATGTTTCTTTATGGAGACAAGGTCATCCTCTGACAATATTTCATTAGCCCTTTTCTTCAGCTTGTCTTCTTTACTCTTCTTTGTAATTTCTCCCCACCCTCCTTTTTGGAAAGCAAGAGGGAAGGGATGCTCAGCTGGCTTAGACTGAGCCCTATTTGCCAGCCCCAACGTGGGTCTTTCACATTCAGAAATCCTGTTTTCTCCTCACAGTGGATCTGCTGAAAGGTTGCCATCTCAACCTCATTTGAGATGAGGAAACTGAGGCACAAACTGTAAGCAGGAGCGTCTGGACCGGGGCTGGCAAGGCAGCGCGGTGCGTGGCTAAGGGCAGATCTGGCGCCAGGCTGTCTGGGCTTGAATCCGGGCTTCAGTGCTCAGCAGCCGTGGGGACCCTCCTCCCCCTTCCTTCTCTCAGTTCCTTAAGGGGTTGATAATAGTCTATGTTACCAGGCTGGAATAGGGAATGAGTTAGTCAATGATCTGTAATGCACTCAGAGCAGTGCCTGGCACAATGCAAGTGCCATGTAAGTGTCGTAAAAGTAAATAAACTGAAAGCTGTCTGACTCCAAAGCTGCTAATGGTGGAATTTCAGGCCTGCTTTTTGTTCTGTTCCCCTATTAAAGCAGCAGAATTGGGCAAAAGCTAACCTTGGACTCTGAACAGGGAACAGAGACTTTGCTGCGGAGGCACCCACGGACTTCCTGCTCTGTCCAACCCCTCTTGCCATCAGCCGTTCTAAAATGTGAATCCATTTGCTTTAAGTTAGCCGAGAGCACTGAGCTCTTAGGTGCCAGCCCTGGGCTCACCAGTGGATGCCCATGCACTAAACCCCAGCCGAGGCCTGCGGCGCCCCCTTCCCCGCCTCAGGCCTGGCCTAGCCCCAGGCCTCCCCCGTGTTGTCATTCCCACCTGGTTCCTTCCTTACCACACTCCAGTCATGCATGCTAGCCTTTGTGGGTTCCTCTCTCAAGGCCTTTGTACGCATCTGGAAATACTTCCCCGGATTGCTGCGTGGTTAACGTCTCTCCCATTCATGTCATCACATCACCCCGCCTTGTCAGAAAAACCTTCCGTGATCATCAAATTGGGCTCCCAAGCAAAACAGGAGGCATGCTCAAGGAGAGTGGCTGAGAGTTTATTAGGACACCATTAGGAGGAAGTGGGCAGGGAGGGGAAACCACAATAAGATGGGGAGGCCTTTACCACCACCTGGCCTGAGGCAATAGGTTGGGACAAGAAGAGACTGAGAACTTCAGAGAACCCAAGGACAGGCCCCAGGCAGAGCTGTAGGCCTCAGAGGATTGGTGCGGCAGCCAGTCTGCTAGACTTCTGCAGTAAGGGGCAGCATAAATACCCCACCTCCCTCTCCTCCATCCCCCTTGACCTCCTGCCTGCTTCCCATTCACGGAGCCTGGACGGCACAGATCAGATCCACCTCCCAGGAGAGGGGTGGAGAGGTAATCGGAAGTTAGCGACCACTCTCTCTTCCCAGGTCATAGTTTATTTTCTCTTTTATCTTCTTAACATACATGACTCTCCACAATCACCTTCTTTTGTTTTATATGTTTATTGTCTGCCCGCCCCTGCCATCCCCTCTAGAATGTAGTTCTCTTGAGGGCATAGACTCTGGAGTTTTCTATTTTTCTTTCTTTTTTCATCTCCAGGTCCCCAGCGCCAACCTCAGGGCCGGATGTATAGCAGGCGCGCTGTAAATATGGGTTGAATGAATCAAAGGACTGGGTCATACATAGCTTGAAGAGAAAAAGGCTTATAAGGGTGGTTTTTCTTTTTTTCTTACAAAAGGATCGGGTGACTGAACACTGCCTGGCGCCGGGGCCGAGGCCTGCACCTCTTGCCCACAGTTCTGCGGCCGGGAGGCCGGCAGGTGCGGCGAGGCCCCGCTGCGGCCCCGCCGGCTCCCCCGGGGCTGTGTACGCCGCGGTGTGCGCGCGTCTCCCAGGTGCCGGCCGACCCGCTCGCCCGTCCGCAGCGGGCCCGGCGCGGGGACGTGCGGGGCGGCTGGCCGAGTCCCTGTCCAGGCCCCGCTGCGGGCAGGGAGGGAGACACCCAGTGCTCGCTCGCGGTTATTTTTAGTCGGTAGCTGAGATCCTCCCCCCCCGGGGGGGGGATACGGAGCGGCCAGAGAAAGTGGGGAGAGAGGGAGCTCCCGGCGCCTCCACGCTCGCTCCCGCCGGGACTCGAGGCGCGGCGGAGACCGGGCGGCGCAGGGAACAGTTGCCGCGGCGTCCTCCGGCGGCGCGCCGCTCTCCTCCGAGACCTGCGCCGGGCGGGGGCGGGGCGGGCAGGGGAGGGGAGAGCGAGCGGGCGGGCGGGAAGGGGCGGGGAGCGCGCTCCTGCGGCGGCGGCGGTGGCGGCGGCGGCCGTGCTCATCCCGGCGGCCCAGCGCTCGAGTGCACGCGGGGCTTCGCAAATGGCTTGTCCCGCTCTGGGTCTGGAAGCTCTTCAGCCTCTGCAGCCGGAGCCGCCCCCCGAGCCTGCTTTTTCGGAGGCGCAGAAGTGGATCGAGGTAGGTGCCCCCGGCTGGAGGGAGGCCTTGCAGGGGCGCCCGAAGCCACCGACCCGCGCACACGGACGACAGGTCCAGCCTCGCCTCCCCCCCCCACTTTCTTTTGCCAGCTGCTCCGAGTCACCCGCCCGGGCCTCGTCGGGCGAGCTGCGATGCCCTGGCGCCCTGGCGCGGGTCTCGGGCGAGGGTGGGCGGGAGTGAGGGACGCCGCAGTCTCGCAGTGCGCGTGGGGGGCACGAAGCGCTCTCCTGCTCCTGCATCCCTCCTGCTCGCCAGCCGCGCAAATCTCAGCTCCCGCCGCTTCCACGCGGGGCCAAGGGAAGCGCAGTGCCCGCAGAAGCGCCGCAAAGGCGCAGGAAGCGCGAGACCCAGAGTGCCGCGGACACCGCATTTGGGGGGGTCCTGCTCCCCGTCCTACCTTCCGCCTTTTGACACCCCCCCCCCCAGCTCCTCCCGAGCGGAGTTGGCAGTGTCTCCACGGAAGCGCGTACCCACCAGAGCTTCTGGCTGTATTCCTGGCAGCGGGTCAGGTGTGAGGCTGGCCCAGCGCACAGGGCCGGGGAGCCTGCAAGACCCACCTGCGAGCGCGCCATCCGCATAGCCGCTGCCCAGCCATTGGCAGCCCCCACTCCATGGCGGAGGCGGCGGGGCGGGCTCCCAGGTGCCGGATCCCCGGCCCCGCTGGCATATTTCACTTCTTAAATGACTCGGTGGCAGGCCAGGGAAATCACTGGAGCTCTCGGCTCAGTCCAGGAAGCGCTCGCTGGGTGATCCTGATTCTCGATGTCTATCTGTAGATAGATGCAGCTTGGTGGTTCTGCGCTCCCCAAATGACGCGTCTGCCGGGGATCAGGACGCTTGGAGGGCGCGAGGGGGGAAAGGTGACCCCCTGTGATCCGTGCAGGAGCCTCTATTTCGCCCAGAGGGCCTTTCTTGAGGCTTAGCGGAAGGCGAATTTGACCCTTTTCCTCAGGGACAGGCAGCCCTCCTTGCCCATAGTTCAGAGGAAGAAATGCACCGTTAAGTCATTGGCCCAGCAATGGTGAAGCCTGTTAGTACTCAGGCTGTCACTTGGTGACACCCTTCCCCCCCCACCCCCGTTCTCAGGATGCTTCAGAGGTAACAGAGCCTAGGATGGAACAGATTTGAACCTGCTGAGTTGCCTGCAGAAACCACC
Source organism: Phoca vitulina (assembly GCF_004348235.1). NCBI lineage: Eukaryota > Metazoa > Chordata > Mammalia > Carnivora > Phocidae > Phoca > Phoca vitulina. The sequence goes on from NW_022589706.1 coordinate 29,275,841, forward strand.
CTCACTTACTGGGGCTCTAATGCTCCTGCAAGAGGCCTGCCCTTCCCAGGGTTAACCTGCTCCAAGCAAGAGTGTTTGGCAGAGTTTAGAAACATCTATTTAAAAATAGGGTGAAAGAAACAGAAGACCAAACTTGAGGCTCTGTTGATAAAAGCCCCAATCATATCTCTCATAATTTGATGGCTCATGACCAGACGAGAAAAAGACCTTGGCTTTTAATTTTTGATTTGTGGCCGGAAAGGCTTGGGGTCTGACAGGTGCTCTCTGTGCTGCATACTCAGGCTCACAGGACACACAGGAGACGTTTGTATTCACCGGCTTAGTTGAGAGTTGGAGAGCTGTATTTTTCATGTTCTTGAACTTTAAAATTCTCAGGAGAGATTTTGGATGTGGATAGTAGGTGAGGGGAGGATATCAGAGCCCAGCAATCTTGCAATTCTTGAAGGCAAGTGGTTTATCCTCAATATCCTTAATTGTAACATTAATATAGTCTACTTAGAAAATGGGTTGTCCTATAAATTACATGCAGGAAAGTGCACAAATCTTAAGCGCACATCTCCATGAATGTTCTTATATGTATATGTACAATGACAACCCCCACCTAGATCAAGATCTAAAACATCTCCTTCAGCCCAGGGGCCCACAGTCTGTTTTTAAGTGGTGGGATGTATTAGGCTAGATATTATGCAGTACAGGGTATCAGCTTTTGTCCTGGTTCCACTGGTTTAAAAAAAAAAAGAAGAAGAAGGGCTTCCTTAAGAAAGTAGAGCCCCCATTAGGTGCTATAGACGGCCTGGCATTATTCGTGATACCTTGCAGGTATGCCCGTTTGAGAATGCGAAAACCGTGGGGCGTGCGTGGCTTTAGGACGGGGCGGCCTTGGCGCTCTGCTCTGCGCGTGCATTATTGAAGCGGCCTATCTCCTTTCAGTTGCGGAGTTTGGTTTCTGGGAAAGGAGAGCTTCCCCTCCCAGGCTGTATAAAAAGGTATTTGCTCCCGGGAGAGATAGTGACCTCCCTTTTTCCTTCCCGGAGGTCCCTCTTGAAATGTAAATGCCGCGTCTGCAAACCGGGGAGACCCGGGAGCCTTAACAGATGGTTTTGCGCGCAGTTGCCCGGTGAACAAAGATTCCGCGGCTAATATAGCAATACTGTAGTACTTAGAGCGAGCTGAATTCCTGGGTGGATTGTTATCTCGAGACAATTGCATCTCCTTTAGGGGCCCCATTGTCTTCGGCAACATCCTCATTGGAAGGGCTTTGTTTTTCACTTTTGTTCCGTCGGTGATTAAATTTCCCACAGGCTCCCTCCCCCCCCACCCCTTTGAGTAGTCAGGAATTTCACCCTTTCAGAAAAATGTTCCCTTGGGTGCAGCAGGTTAATAAACAAACTTTGCAGCTTGTCTTTCCTCCTCAGCCCTTGGTCTTCCTTGAGTCATGGGTTGGCCCGAAAAGATTCATTCTTAATAACGGCTCAAGGAACAAGCTCCCGGAGATCACTTGTTAGTGAGGAATTTCTCAGCCTTGGCTAGGGGAGGGGGGTGCGACTGGCAGGAAACGTGGGCCTGGGCACTGATATTCCCACCTCAGCCCACTCCCAGCTTCTGCCTTGGCTGGCAAAGGTGAGAGCCCAAATGGAGGTCACAGACCATGTGGGAGCAGCTCAGTAACACAGAACTTTTTTTTTTTTTTTTTTTTTTAAATAGCTGCAGAAGCAGGCTGCATGTCTTAATGTGGGTTCAGGAGACTCCTAAAGGAAACAGCGAACTTCCAGTATTAATTGTGGCCACCAGCAGGCAGGGGCCTAACTTCCTTCCACATTCCTCTTCTAGAAGGCCTTCCTAAACAAAGGGGCAGTAAGGACTGCACAGGGATTCAGACTTTGGAGCGGGGCAGCCTGGGTTTGAATCCTGGGTCTGTTGCCTTCTAGCTGGGTGACCTTGGCCGGGCTGCGTTTCCTCCCCTTTTGGTTCTAAATTGTTTTCTTTGAAAGCTAGCTCTAGTCGTTAACAACAACAAAAATCACAAAGATACTGTTGAAAGCATGTGTAAAACACGGGCACCAAGAATAGCTTACCTACCTCTAGGAGTGCTGCGAGAGTTAAATAAGTTAGTATATTTTAAATGCTCAGAAGAGTCCCCAGTATTTAGGAAGTGCTGTCTAAGTGATAATGGTTGGCATTATTACCATTAACAACACTACTGCTATTCTTACCACCATCACCACTATCATCATTAACACCCCTGTGATTGCCATTATTACTGTTGTTCCTACAGCTGTTGGGAAAGAAAATCTTCAGAACCCTAAGTTTCTAACTGTAAAAAAATATAATTCAATTACCTACTCATCTCATTCCATTATCTTACCTTATGAGCTTCAGATACCTGGCCTAGAAGTTTAAGTAGATGCTATGTTACCTTGCATTAAAAGAGATTTAGGGGTCAGAGCAAAACCAGTAATATCTACTTATAAAATGATCCTGGTGGTCCAGTCCATTAAGGCTTAGAAAATGATTCCTCAATATTATGTTGAATATTTACGTTTACTGTAGAGTCTTTGTTACTGAACTCCAAGCAGAGCGCTCAATGCCTCTCCTCTTGCTGACGATCCAGCATTAAGTCATTATACAAATAGTGGCTGTCTGAATATTCATCTCAAATGTAGCAGTGTTTTGTTCACTAAAGTTGTATCTGCTACTGCTAGGAAAAAGAATAATTCCCCCCTTTATTTCCCTTCCTCCTCCTTCTCTTCCTTCCTTCCTTTCCTTTTCCCTTGATGATATCTATTGAGTTACAGGAGTTTGTTAGTGGGTAGATGATTCTAATTTTCTTGGTAACCACTGCCCCCTCCCCCCCCGCCTCTCTGCCCACAACAATATTTATCTGTTCTAATCTGTAGTTCTTCTCTGCAGTGCCAAACACTTTCTGGAGAAACAGATGTCCCTTCAACTTAGTTTCAGTTGTGATTTGGAACAGGTTGCCAGGCCTTTGGGGAGGGGTTGGAAATTTCAACCCAACTTAGCCTTGCTTCTCAACGTGAGAAGTCTCTGGACTCTTTAACCTTAATCATAGCATGCCTCTGGGGCTTGGTGCTGAATATAATCTTATTTGTGACCTAATCCATATTTCACATGAGTGGGGAGTTGTGCCGGGAGGGATCAGTTAATCATTTTGGGTCATTTCCACTTGCCCATATAGAATTGTTTTCTTATTCAACTGGGACCTGATTTTGAAGATTAAAAGCACCGAGGGTACCTTCGCTCTCCAAGGCTGAACGGATGTTGTATTGTTTGGCAATAGGGAAAATTTGTGAGTAGTCTTTGAGAACCTAGCATTTAGTGTCAGGTAACATACGATATTTGCAATGTCATGACGAGTGAACATGTGCCATAAGTTAGTCATTCAAATTCTCCAGCTCTGGGGGGACTTGATGATTCTTACGTGTTTTCAGTACCACGGAGATGTAAGTGGGCATGTGCCTCTCCAGCATCGCGCGGGGAGCTGAGGAAGAGGGAGAAAACCTTTTCTGGCTGGACCATGGAAAGGAGTAGTGGTCTGAATAGATATGTAAATCAGAGCAGGCAGCATCTTTCTCACAAGGACATTTAAATAATCTGGCCTGTTTGTATACAAGAGCCGCTATGACACAATGCGGTCACGTGGTAGGAGAACAGTGCGGTCCCACAGATTTGGGGAAGAGGGAAACGGAATGGGAGGAGGAGCCGGCACTTCTTGCCCCAGCATCTCCCTGGAAACCGAGTTTGTAGTGAGCCAGCTCCGAATGCGAGACTGAGCTCTGGCCACCAAGAAGGGGCAGGGTGGGGCCTGTGTCCCCAGCAACTGGATTTCTTGGCCCTCTGCTCTCCGCCGAGGGATGACAATGGAGCCATGATGCAGACATCTGGCCGTGATTCCGTGGGTGGCAGTCAGTGCTAGGTGGGACCAGGCAGCTCCTGGAAATTGGCCTGGCAGCTTCTCTTTCTGCTCTGAACCATTCTGAAATTTAAGAGTGTAGTTAGGAGTCACATGGTAATGATAATGATGGTAATGAAACCGATGCTCATGATGATAAAAGCTGATATTTATTGAGTGCTTACTGTGTGCCAGGCACTGGGCTAAGAAGTCTATGTCTGAATGAATCCCTTATAAATAAGTACTACTACTATTATCCCCATTTACAGATGAGAAAATTGAGGCCCTGAGAAATTAAGTATCTTGTCCAAACTTTCAAGTAAGTGGCAGAACTAGGACTTAATTAAAGCACACTTTCTTAACTTTTATGAATATATACATTGTTAGATACCCCAAATCTATAGTTGAGGAAATTGGGGCTTTCAGGAATTAGGAAACCCCCCTAGAGTCACCGAGTCAGTGAGTACTTGTTAGAGTCAGGATTTAAATCCAGGCTGTCTGACTTTGCAGCCCTTGTTATCTGATCCCTTATATTTCTTCCCACATTAGGACCAGGTGTAAAAACTCCGGTAAGGACTGAGCTTCCTATTTCTCTGACTGCAGAGGCTTCCCCTGTTGTGGGTTTCGAAAGGTGTGAGTCCCTAGACCATTCCCCAGGGCTTGTCTCTTTCAAATATGGGTGCGAAGCGGTGTCTCTTCTCCGCGCTGATGTGTTTAAGCGCCGTTGGTGCATCTGTCTGAGGCCTTTACCGCAGCTCCTTCACCTTCACCTGAGAGTGTTCCCGTCTGGCCAAGATCTCACCTGGGAACAGTTTTGTTGTTGAGTTCAGCCAAGAGGCATGTCCTTCCAAGAGAGGAGATTGGCAGTCTCTCCTGCAGGTATCCACGTCCCATCCTAAAGAACTGAAGGGTCAGAACAAAGCAGCTCTGTGACTTCTGGGAATCTTGGCTTGTACTCGGCATCCCAGTTACCTACCTTCCAGTCTAACCTTAATCATTTGGGCCTTTATTTTCATGGTTGAGAACTGAATCAGTTAACACTAGTTGACAAAACAGCTCTCACTGGAACTAGATTTTCTTTCTTTCTTTTTTAAAAAATATCTTATTTATTTATTTATTTATTTATTTATTTATTTATTTATGAGAGAGAGAGAGAGAGAGAGAGAGAATCTGAAGCGTACTCCCCGCTGAGCACAGAGCCTGGTGCAGGGCTCGATCCCACGACCTCGAGATCATGACCTGAGCCAGAACCAAGAGTCAGTCACGTCACTGACAGAGTCACCAAGGCGCCCCTAGATTTTCTTTTTAAGCCCAGTTTACTCTTCGGTGGTTCAGAAAAATGTGCAAAAAATTTTATAATATTTCCCCTCATTTGTTCCTAAGTATGTGTGTGTGTTTACATTTGAAGCAAAAGAAAGGTATCAGATACCATCTCTTTGGGGTGGAGAGTTGGGTAGGAAAAAGGATGACTTCAGTGCAGTCAAATGAGGAAAGGAAAGGATAAAAGAACTTTGTTTTTAAGTGATTGAGAAATATAAAAATAGTCTAAATTAGAGGGTTACTAGATGATACAGGAAAAAAAAATAGTCCTTAAAAAAGTGACAAAATATTGGAAAAACTTCTGCCTGGGACATGAGGAGATGTTCTATCTCTTTCTGCAAGGAAGAATGATGTCATGCAGTTCAGTTCTGCTGTGGTAAAATTCCATGTTTGCAGTGTTGAAAACAACACTCCCAAAGAGATGTCCTCATGAAGCTAACCCTGATGGGATGGCCGTTGTATCTCAGGGAATTATCTTTAACATAGGGAGAAAAAATGAGGTGACATAGTCTTGTGACCTGCACCTAAGGAATATCTTGGTGGATATCTTTCCCCACTAAACTTATGTTGTCAGCAGAACTGCATCCTTGTATCTATGATGGGACCTTAAGAACAAAGTATTGGTTAGGCTGAGAAAGCTCCATGTTTCCACTGCTCTGCATTCTGTGATAGTTACCATGCTGTAGCTAGTACAGGATGCAGCTTGGCCACCTGGTCAACCATAGAATTTAGAGACCTACCCCACCCACCTATCCCTAAATAGCCCATTAGGAGGCTATGTAAGAATAGACCTGCACTTGTTTTTTTAAAGTAAATGTCAAGGGCAAAGGCTTGTGGCATTTTTATTTCCATGACCCAATACTGTTATAAAAAAATCCTCAGCCTGATTTTTCTTACCAAGGGATTGAAGTTTTATTTATTGTGCTGAGTACACAGCTCTCTTTTCCTTCCCTGATAAACATTTAAAAAGAATGACACTCAAACCATTATCTTCTTCTAATGGGAAACTGAAGGAAGGCTAGAAGAGGCTCAGCCGAATTGTTTAAAATATGAAAATAATTATTTGGGACACTTGGTTATCACTCATTTGTAAGTTCACTTCAGTGTAAACACTAAAAATAAGCATACAGTGAAAATAAACATTAATGTGTGAACGTGTTTTAAACAAATTAAAAAATCTGTTTCCTGGAAAGTAGTTACTAAGCCCCAACAATGTGCCAGGCATAGTGCTGACAACCAGGGTTAGATGGTGAACAACAGAAACCTAATTCCCACCCACATGAAGTGCACAATGTCGTATGTGTGTATGTGTGGGAGCTTAAACTAAAATACGCAATTACAAATTGGGATACGTACTATGAAGACAAAGAATGGGGGGCTTAAGAGAAAAGTACTTGAGGCAGACAAGGACTCAGTGAAAGTAGTATTTAAGCTAAGACCATTGAAGGGTGCTGAGCCGGAGAATTAGATGGATGCAGATTTATTGAGACAAGGGCTTGCATGTACATACAACACAGGTTTTATTATGATTATGCTTTTAAAAAAAGGTAGAATAGGAACACCGTTAAAGTTCTCCAGATGTATTGAAGGTGTGTGTATGTGGGTGGGAGGGGGCAGGGAAAGGGGCTGAGTCAGAAGTTCTTGAATATTCTTGCAAGCCACTCAGAGTAGGGTTTGCATCATGATCCACTGCCCCTCTTAGGACCCAGGCACAGATAAATCAAGACCTCCTCTTCTAGGAGAAATGGCAGAGAGGATCTTGGGATTTATTTTTTGAGCATGGACTCTGGGATTAAAATTCTTTTTTTTTTTTTTTTAAGATTTTATTTATTCATTTGACAGAGAGAGAGTGAGCACAAGCAGGGGAAGCAGCAGAGGGAGAGGGAGAGGGAAAAACAGACTCCCCGCTGAGCAGGGAGCCTGACGCAGGGCTCGATCCCAGGGCCCTGGGCCAAAGGCAGATGCTTAACCAACTGAGCCACCCAGTCGCCCCTGGGATTAAAATTCTTATACAAAATAGGGGCTATAGAAGCTGTACTCCACTCCGAGGTAAGAGGCTTGCAAGAAGCCTGCCTGCCTTTCAGTGAGTGAGCAGAGCGATTTTGTATAAGACTTTGGGTGATGACCTATAGATGTCCTCTAATTTGGGAACTTGCCCCAGATGCCTCTAAAAGGAGGGACTTTATAAGCTAATAAAGTCATGTGCCATTTGGGAACCCCAGAAGTTGTAAACTCTGGAGGTCTGTGACTTTGGTTTCTTTCAGCACTTGAACCCATCACCCCTATACCCCCCTTCCTCATGGTTCAACATGGCTGCTAGAGACTCATCATCACATCATCTTTCAAGAAAGTAGGATGGAGGAATAAAAAACAAAGACTACATAAGACACCTTCTAGAAAATTTTTCCCGATACTTCTGCTTATGTTTTATTGCCTAGATTTTCAATAACATGGCCACTCCTAGTTGCAGGGGAGGCTTCAGTGTCCTCAGGTCATACTCTGGGTTCTATTCCTTGGAAGAAATGGGAAAATGGCTGTTGAGCTAAGGGGACCCTGGGATGTCCTTTCTCCACTTCTCCAGGGACAGATCCTTTCCAGACAGAGCTTAAATATGTCTGCCTCTGAAGCAGACTCCCTGATTCCTCTAAGCCCATTAATCCCTCCTCCTCTGTGCAAACCTGGCATTTAGTATCCACCTCTGTTAGAAACGTTGTCATATATCATTGTAACGAATATATTGTTGGGTGGGATCTGCCCCCCTTTGGTAAACCCCAGGGCTCTTGTGGCCAAGGACTGGGACTTAGTCATTGTCCCCATTCCTCCTCAGTCTGCTCCCCACTGGAGCCCCATGGCTACATTACCCATTGCCCGAAAGGTTTCTCAGGGAGCCTGTGCTCAGCTACAATGGCCTGATTGGCACTTGGACTCTGCCATGGCAGAGAAAATAGACTCTGTTGCTGCCCTGACAGGAAGCAAAGTTGTTTTTTTTTTTTTTAAAGACTGATTAAAAAAAGCAGTTTACCCGGTGGTTGCCTGGAGATAGTCAGTGATTGGACGCTTGGAAAGTGATTTCACTGTTGGCTCTTAGGCAGGTGATATCAGTTGAAGGAATGACTTAAGAGGCCAACTTTCCCCTCAGGTTGGACTGGTGTGGGGCTCACAGTTCCTGTCTGCAGAGTTGGAGAGCAAACATCTCTGTTCTTTAAATAAACATGCCCCCCCCAGCATTTTCACCTGGGACTCTCACCTTTTTTGCTCCTACCTCAAAGCAGTCAGTTTCTTCTCTCTTACCTGTTGTGGGGGTGCAGATAATTCCCACCTCTTAGTATGAAAGAGAGATCAGAGTACTTCAACTTACAAGATATCCAAAAACGTTGCTATGGCCGAGGTCACAGATGTTGCTGCCTATGTTCTCTTCTAGGATTTTGATGGATTCCTGTCTCATATTTAGGTCTTTCATCCATTTTGAGTATATTTTTGTGTGTGGTGTAAGGAAATGGTCCACTTTCATTCTTTTACATGTGGCTGTCCAATTTTCCCAACACTATTTGTTGAAGAGACTGTCTTTTTTCCATTGGACATTCTTTCCTGCTTTGTCGAAGATTAGTTGACCATAGAGTTAAGGGTCCATTTCTGGGTTTTCTATTCTGTTCCATTGATCTATGTGTCTGTTTTTGTGCCAGTACCATACTGTCTTGATGATTACAGCTTTGTAATAAAACTTGAAGTCGGGAATTGTGACGCCACCAACTTTGGTTTTCTTTTTCAACATTCCTTTGGCTATTCGGGGTTTTTTTCTGGTTCCATACAAATTTTAGGATTATTTGTTCCAGCTCTGTGAAAAAAGTTGATGGTATTTTGATAAGGATTGCATTGAATATATAGATTGCTCTAGGTAGCATAGGCATTTTAACAATATTTGTTCTTTCAATCCATGAACATGGAATGTTTTTCCATTTCTTTGTGTCTTCCTCAATTTCTTTCATGAGTGTTCTATAGTTTTCTGAATACGGATCCTTTGCCTCTTTGGCTAGATTTATTCCTAGGTATCTTATCGTTTTTGGTATGAGGAATTTTTATTATAATGGTAACCTGTATGAGTTCTTACTAGATAAGTATTTTTTAAAAGGAGAATATTCCATAAAAGCTAATGGCCAGTAACTGGTATTAATAAATGACCACGGCTATGACCACCAATTGTCATGACCAAATGGAAACACTGAGAAATAGCATCCTTTCTGCCTTTCCTGCAGAAAATTTACAAAGGAGCTTTTGGAGCTGAATGTTGTCATCAACCAACAGATGTGGTTGCCTCCTGTTTCCGCAGAGACCTTGCAAGATGTCATAAATAGGAGGGGTGGGTGACAAGTGGAGCCTGATTCATCGTGTTGCAAGAGTTGACAGACTGTGATAACATAAAGTGATAAAGTGGCTAGTTCAGTGCCAAATAAAAATAGTAATAGTTAACATATTTCTAGACCACTTATGTGCCCTTGCTAGTCTGGGCCCTTGTTTCAGTTAATGGGAAGATCGACCGATCTATCTATCTCACGCCTGGCACAGTGCCTGGTACATAAGGTAAGCACCGTTTTATGCCAATTTTACAGATGAGAAAACTAGAATACAGTTAACTGATTTGCCTGGTGTCATGTAACTAATAAGTGGCAGAGTTGGAATTTGTACCCAGGCAATCCTGTTCCAGAGCTTGAGCTTGGGCTGGTGACTGCTGTGCTTTAGAAGTAAAAACAAAACCTCTAAAAATCATGATCCCAAGTAACTCTCTAACCAAGCAGATGACCTGCCCCTCCCTCTCTCCCTCCTCTTTCCCTTAACAGCTGTTTATTGAACATCTTCTTTGTGCGTGGTACAAAGTTGCTAGGAAACAGTTTTATCTGTGCTAGTAATTCTCAGTGTTCTTTCTGCTTTTGTCAGTGTTCTGGTTACAAAATTGAATGGGATTTGAGCCTTCTGCCTGAACTCTATATTTTCCATAAGCCCTGTTATTTTTTAGTGTGTGATTTTTCAAAATACAAGGTTGTTGGTTATTTGTGTTACTTTGGGACATTGTTTATTCATTTTCAGGAATGTGTGTATTGTTTTATAGTAGAGATACTTGGATTTTAATGTGTTTTGCAGACTTACTGTCTTCCACTCTCATGTTCATACGTACAGCTGTAACCTGGGAATCTGGGATCTTGGTCATAAGGAAACTTTTTAGGAACGTCACCTTTCCTATGCACTGTCAGAAGACCTCGGGCACCCAGTAGTATGTGAGGTAACTGTGGCTCCTGCCCTTGTGGGGTTACATGCCGCTGTGAAAGATAAAGATGGACCCAGAACAGGGAATTCCATGTGGGGATACATGTTCAGAAAGGGGAGAGCAGGTTGTGTGGACTGTGGAGAGGCTGGGACCATCTTTGGGCAGGCCTCTGAGGAGGTTCTGCTTAAGCTGAGGCCCAAAGGATGAGCGGGAACTGGCCAGGCAAAAAGGAACAGGATGTGTGAACACTCTGAAGGAAGAGACAGAGGAGCCGAGTAAGGCAGGAGTGTTGGGAGTCAGGGTGACCGAGGTGCGGAATGTAGTGCAGTAGGGAGAGGGAGGGCTGCTCAGCTCTCGGGCAGAAGGTGGGGGTCCTCAGTGCTGCCTGGCCTGAGCCTGGGGCCACACATGGCTCTCTCTCTTGGAGGTGGGATCTTCTCCAAACTCCCTCAAATTACCATAGTCCATGACAAGTTTTTGAGGGCTTGTAGCCTGGCTGGCCCTGTTCTAAGCATTTCACTTCTTACCCACCCTGTGAGCTAGGTGCAAACTCTTTTCATTTCCACTTTATAGAGAAACAAGTAAAGTCACATAGTCATTAGATGGTGGAGCTGACCTTCAAACCCAGGCAGCCTGGCTGCTTGACCTGTGCTGGTAACCACCGTGCTATGGGGTGTGATGCAGGCTCTTCACCAAGGGCATCCTTGAGGGATGGCGGTGAGGGGAAGCATGGTGAGGAGTGTGGGGTGGGGTTGGCGGATGCCTAAGGATGTGGGAGGCCAGTGTTGGCCTTAGACATGCTTTCAGTATTTTTAAAGAAACCCCCCAAAATGAATCTCTTCACCCAATACACTGCTTGATAGTTGCTGCCACCAGGAAAGGAGAGAAATCTTACCCAAAGGAGGCTCTAGGCATGTTCCCAGCCCCACATTCTAATGCAGAGGGGGACTCTGGGCCCCAAGTGGCCGGATGGACCCTGTTGTTGTTCTGATATGGTAGGTCACTGACTTTTAACTACCATCAAGAGTCATGAATTGTATGATGGTAAAATTTTTTTTTCATTCATTTGGCTTTATATGAGTGTATGTTTCATAATTTTTTCATTCAAATTTTTTTTGTGTGTGTTTTAGTTGGTATTCTGATGGTTACAACCAACAGAAATCCAACCCAAACTGGCTTTAGAAAAGAAGATGGTTTATTGGCTCATTGGGAGTCTGGAGGTAGATCCCTACTTCATAAAAAGATGTCTTAGCAGCAAAATGTTATCCGTAAGGACAAGGATTCTCTCAGCCATTCACTGAGCTGTGCATTGTGGGACTTTGTGCTCAGGATTTACACAGTGCATCGACACCTGTCCTACCCCATCCCGGAAAGTCTAGACTTCTCCAGTTGAGGGCTGGCTGGGCAAGAACAGTTCCAGTCCTCATATTCTCTTTATACCCTCTAGGCAAAAGAAGGGGACACATCCCCCTTCTGTGATCAACAGGGGAACAGACAAGTTGATTAGCTTAAGCCAAACAGGGTCCACCCTGGTCCATCTCTAACAAAGATTCTCGCTGGTATCCAATAACAAAGCGCTGAGTTCCCTAAAGTAAAATCTGGGAAGTAGACATTGAGGAGGCCAACAAAATTACCAACACTTTAATTAGAATGTGATAGTATATAGGAATGCACACACAGGGGTGGTAAGACTATAGAGGAAAGCAAGGAAATAATTAAAAAACTCAGAACAGTGACAACTTCTTGGAAGTGAGTTTGAGGGTTATAATCTGGGAATGGTTAAAAAAAATAGGGCATTAATAGGTTGTTTTATTCCAATTTTTATAAGACTAGGAAAGGGTCAGTTTTAAAGATGTCATTGAATGCCAGGTGCTCAACCAAGCACCTAATTGGTTCTACTACGTATAAAAATGCGATTGAATGAATCAGATTGATTTCGAAGTGTTGTTAAAAAATAATACAATCCACGCAACTCAATAGCAAAAAACCCAAAAAATCCAATTAAAAAATAAGCAGAGGACCTGAATAGAGACTTTTCCAAAAAGGACCTGCAAACAGCCAACAGGTACATAAAAAGGTGCTCGACATCACTAATCCTCAGGTAAAAGCAAATCAGAACCATGATGAGGTATTACCTCATACCAGTTAGCATGCTATTGTCAAAAAGATAAGAAATAATAAGTGTTGGTGAGAAAGTAGAGGAAAGAGAACACTTGCGCACCTCTAGTGGGATGTAATATGAGAAACAGTATAGAGGTTTCTCAAAAATTAAAAATAGAATTACCAGGGGTGTCTGGGTGGCTCAGTCCATTAACTGTCCTGACTCTTGATCTCAGCTCAGGTCTCAATCTCAGGGTTGTGAGTTCAAGCCCCACGTTGGGCTCCACACTGGGCATGGAGCCTATAAATGAATGAATGAATGAATGAATGAATGAATGAATGAACTGGGCATGAAGCCTATAAATGAATGAATGAATGAATGAATGAATAAATAAATAATAAAAAAATAGAATTACCATATGACCCAGTAATTCTACTTCTGAGTATATACCCAAAGAAAATGAAAACAAGATATCAAAGAAATATCTGCACTCCCATGTTTAGAGGAGCATTATTCACACTAAGGAAGATATGGAAACAATCCAAGATAAAGAAAGATACGGTGAATTAAGGAGGGCACATGTTGTGATGAGCACTGGGTGTTATATGCAACTAATGAATCATTGAACACTATATCAAAAACTAATGATGTACTAAATGCTGGCTAACTGAACATAATAAAAAAAAGAAGAAACAAAAGAAAGATATGGTGTATTATATATATGTAAGTGTGCATATATATATAGTGTATATATGTATTATACACATATCTAGGTTTCTATATGTATATTATACACACACATACATACATATAATGGAATATTATGCAGCCATGAGAAAGAAGGAAATCCTGCTGTTTGTGACAACATGGATGGAGCTTGAAGGCATTGTGCTAAGTGAAATAAGCCAGACAGAGAAAGACAAATACTGCATGGTATTACTTATATGTGGAATCTTATAAAAGAAGAAAAAGTTAAAGTCATAGAAACAGAGAGTAGAAAAGTGGCTGCCAGGGGCTGGGGGTAGAGGAAGTAGGGAGAGGTGGTAAAAGGGTACAAACTTTAGCTGTAAGATAAATAAGGTCTGAGGATCTAAAGTATAACATGGTTCCATAGTTGATAACACTGTGTTGTATCACTGAAATTTGCTAAGAGAGAAGAATTTAAATGTTCTCATATATATATTCTCATATATATGTTCTCATATCTACCATGTATTTGTGTTTCTGTAATACATAAAAATAAATATGTGAGGTGATGGAATGTATTAATACCTAGATGAGAGGAATTCTTTTACAATGTAGATATATATCAAATTATCACATTGTACACTTTAAATGTCTTACAATTTTATTTGTCAGTTATACCTCAACAAAGCTGAAGAAAAAAGAATCTAGAAAGGTCCATCCTGGGTACTGCAGTTTTCCTTTCTTCCCAATATATATGGACCTTTATACTTGGCTAAGTTATCAAACAGCAGCTTTTAAAACATGTTCGAAATGACAATATTCAATAGTAGAATCTGATTTGTTTTCCCCCAGGTAAGCATGTCTTTTTTGAAGCCCGAAGCCTAGAAATAGCCAAACCACACAGTTGCTGTTCACTGGACGCGCAGGCCCGGAGCACATTCGGCTCTGGGCCTGTGCACTCCCCAGGCATGCGGGCCCTTCTAAAAGTGGATACGGCGGCTGTCGCCCACTGATCCTCTGGTTGAGTGACCCAGATTGGCACAGCGCAGCTGGGTCCTATGCAAAGCCAGTGCGGGAAGGAGGAGGGTAAAAATAAAAACTGGTTGGGCAGCTTAGATGGGGTCAGGGTACTTGAAAGCTCACTGGTTACTTTGCTGGTCCTTGGTCAGATTTTCACTTCCTTGCTATTGTTGAAGGGGGTGATGGTATTTAGAATGATGGGTTTCTCATTTCTTAGATTGGGTAAAATAGTTTCATACAGCACAGCAAAATAGAGTCTGGGGTGCTTTTTCTTTACATAGAAAATATGTTTTTTGAGTTTAGAACATTTGCCCTTGATAGGAGTTTCTTATTTATCTCATTATTCAAGATACATGTCTTCAATAAACTTTTTTTCCAAAGGCATCTCTTTTATGGAGTTACTCTTTGACATAAGACCCCCTCCTCCCTTTTTTTTTTTTTTTTGGTTAATACAATGAAATGAGCCTGTCATTATAGAGTTTTTTTAAAAAAAATATAGTTTTCTTTGGAATCTAAAAAAAAAAAGAGTAACTGTTTAAGTATGATGTCAATGATCCAACCAGAATAGTATTTCAGTCCTGCCGTTCTTTGGAATTTTGACCTTTGTGTTTTTAAAGTATGATTTGCTAATTTGTAAGACTCTGGTCCCTATTATTAGAAATATTGAGATTTTATTTTTGGCGTTTGACCAAGAGATTTTTTCTTTTAGTGCTAAAGCAGCTTCCATATCATGTTTTCCTCATTACTGATAGCTTTGAACTATGTGGATTTTTTTTCTCCCCTCCTCCTATATGCTTTGTGGCTTTTAAGGTAAGCATCTGTCTGGGATCTGTAGACCGAAATTAAATCCCCAAATGGCCTTTGCCTTACAATAGCCATTATAAGGGATATTAAATATTTATATTTAAAATATATGAGAAATATGGCTATAAGTTATTTTAAAAAATGATCTTAAAATACTTAATGGAGAAACATTTCTAAATTCTTTTCCTGCAATGTTTATATCATCCTGCTAGTTTGGAATAAGGGTTCTTCTAAGAATTTTCTTACATTTTTATTCATTAAGTTATTCATTTACAAAAATCTACTAAGAGACTGCTAATAGCACTGGGTTTCTTTTTGGGCTGATGGGAATATTCTAGAATTAGGTAGTGGTCATGGTTGCCCACTCATTTATGGTACTTAGTGAAAATACTAAAAATTTCTGATAGATAACACTTTAAAAGTGTGAGCTCTATGGTATATGAATTATATCTCAACAACGTTAAGAGTTCTTAATGTTCTAAGCACTGTTCTTAGCCTTTAAGATGTGTAAATAAACACACGAAATGAAGACTTCTGGGTATATATTAGTCAGCTCTTGGTACAACAATGCAGTGTAACAAACCACCCCCAAAGCTCAGTGGCAGATAGTGATTGTTTGTTGTTTGTTTTTTTCTTGCTCACAGATCCAAGGGATAGCTAGAGTGGTTCTGCTTCAAGCTCTTGGTTGGCTGCAGTCAGCTCAAGGCTGTGGGTTGGGTTCAGGTCTGCTTCATGTGTCTCTGTGTTCTCCTTGGACCAGAAGCAAGTGGAGGGGATGTCGTCTTAAGGGCAAATGAATGACAGGTGCACCGGAGCCCAGTCAAACCATAAATGGATTGAAAGTCTCCACTTGCTTCACATCTATTCATGTTGTACTGTCAGAGCAAGAAATGTGATCACATCCAGAGTCGTGGGATGGGGAAGGACATTCTAAACTCACAGTGGGAGCAGAGAGGAGTGCATGTTTTTCCAATAATATTCCAGTCTATCACAAAGTGTTAGGAAACAAGTTTGTGTAGGTTTCCTTAGAGTCACAAAGGAAGAAGTGAACATTTCTCCCTTGGTAGGGATTGGCATCTTTGAGGAGATGTGTGTTGAATTGAGGCTTGAAAAATGAGCAAGTATTGACATTTGGATGGGGAAGGTGAGAGTGAGGAGAGGTAAGAACAAGGGCTGGAGAAGAGCCTTCTAGACTGTGAGAGCAGCTTGAGCAGAGGCATGGAGGTTTGTGGGAGCAGGGTACATTTAGACAGCTGCCGAGCTGGAGCATAGCATTTGCTATGAGAAAAGACTCTGGGTTATACCAGTGAAGGCCGTGGGCATCATGCATTAGGGTTTGGAGCTGGAGCTCAAAGGGCTGACAGAATCAGACAGCCTCAGTTAAAAACTTGCCTCTGCCATTTACTAGCTCTTCGACCATGGGAAACTTACTTGGCCTCTGTGGGACTTTAGTTCATCATCTGTGAAATGGTAAGGGTATTCTCAGTGTCTGCCTCATGAATTGTGGTTAGTGTTAAAAAATTAATACACGTAAGGCCCCAATAACAGTGTTTGACAATTGTGGTCAAGTGCTCAACAAGTGTTAACTGCTATTAATATTTTAAAATAGAATTTGGATTTTATCCATAAGCAATGGGGAATAACTGAAAAGTAAGGAAGGGACGTAATTATAGCATTTTCAGGAGGATGACTTTGGTGGCAACACAGGGAACGATGACAGTGGCCAGTCCTAAAGCAGAGGGGCCGTAGGGTTGTTGCAGGAATAAAGATAAGAGGTAGTGATGGTAACAACGGTGGAAGTGCATGTCAAGGATGCAGAATTGATGAGATTTAGTGACTGAATGGATGTGGGAGAAGAATGGCAAGATGGAGTAATTGAGGGTACTTCCTGAATTTATGGCTTTGTCCCTGGGGTGGAATAATTTCCCGAGACAGGAAAGCTTGGAAGAGGAGTGGTGTGAGGAGAGAGGATGAGTTCAGGCTCGCGTGTGTACTTTGAGGATCCTGTGAGATATTCAAGAAGCGGGTCTGTGGCTGTGGGAGTGAGGAGGATGGTGGGAACTGCTTTGTTATTGAAGTGGTTGCAGTGGCTCAAGGCTTGTGGGAGGTGCAAAAACAGAGAGGGAATATAGATTATTACTTCAGGGTACTTGTCAGTGAAGAAGGGGAGTAGTAAAGAGCAGGAAGAGAGGAACACAGTCACAGCTGGATTCATTTGGTTCTGTATTTAAGGATGGGAGAGACTGGAACATATTAGAAGGCTTTCAGAGAAGAGAAGGGGAGATACAGATTATATAACAGAGGGAAGAAAGGATTGATAAAACAAGGTTCCTGAGACACGCAGGGAGGGTATTGAGAGTATGTAGAAATGGGAGAAGGAACACTTCTAGATATTTGTCGGGAAAACTTAAAATATTGTGGTGGTGCATTAGTTACCTTTGCTGCATACCAAATTAACCCAAAACATAGCATCTTAAACCAACAAATATTTATCATTTCATAGTTTCTGTGAGTCAGGAATTTGGGAAAGATTAGATGGGCCATTCTGTCTCAGGGTCTTTATTGAGGTTGCAAACAAGATATAGGCTGGGGTTGCAATCATCTGAAGGCTTGACTGGGGCTGGCAGATCCTGTTCTAAGATGGCTCACTTGTGTGAGCGGGAGCTTCAGTTCTTTGCTGGCTGTTGGCAGGAGGTCTTAGGACCTTACCATCTAGCCCTCCCATGGGTCTGTTTATGTGTCCTTATAACATACAACTGACTTTCCCTCTCACTTCCTGAGTGAGTGATTCAAGAGAGCAAGGAGGAAGACACAACACCTACTATGAATCAGCCTTAGACTTCATATGCTTCCATACCTGCCACATTCCTTTCTCTAGAAATGAGTCACTAAGGACAGTCCACACCTAAGGGGAGGGGAGTTAGACTTCGCTTAAAGGGAGGAGCCTCAGAGAATTTGTGGACCTATTTGAAATCCACCACAAGTGGCTATAGAATCAGCACGTACCATGTTTCATATATAAGGGATTCAATATTAGATATGCTGATATAGAATCATTAGTCCTAATCTAGTCTATTTGGATAAATGCTAAATTCTCTCTAGATGTATCTTCCAAAGTGAATCTAGTCTTTTAAATTATTAGATTATAGACAGCAACAAACAATAGAGGAATAAAAGAGCTTCCAAACCCGAGTCTCACCTGATGCAGGTAATCACTGGTAATATGCGCCATTTACACCGAAATCCATCTTGCTTAAGATTTTGCTTCATTCTGGAGCCTTTAATTCACCTAAAGTCTTACAGAAATTTGGGGTTTTCTCAAATTTTATTTTTTAAACTAAACATTCAATAATAATTCCTGCCGCTCTGCTAGTGGAGAGCTCGAGCTCAGCAGTTCTCAGCTCTGGCCACAGATTTCAGGCATTTAGGAGCTTTTGATCTAAAATGATCTGGATAGGGTCCTGAGCATTGTTAGTTCATAACAGTTTCCCCCAAGTGGTTCCAGTGTGCAGCCAGGGTGGAGAACCCAGCAGATGACAAAACAAGTAGGTTGTACAGGGCAGTATTGGCAGATGTAAGATTTAAAACTTATTTTAATGATTATTTCTGTGGGGGTGTGTGAAGGGATGTGCATTCAGGGAATAGTATATCCTCTGCCAACAACATCATTCCTCGCTCATGTGATGGAATAAAGAGTCAGTATCTCATGGTGGACTCTAAAGAACAGTATGAAATTCTGAATATCTGAGCCAAGTTTCTTTAGGAGAATCTTCTTCTTTTCTGCATTGTGTCACACATGTCCCAGGGTATGTGCTCACATCCTTGTCACTGTCCTTTCCATGATGTTCATTTATTCAATAAGCAGTTCTTGAATAGCACCAGCCAGAGGCAAATGGTTTAGTCCATACCAGCGATCACCCCTAGGTGTAGGGAACACAACGTACGGTATTTTAAGTACCCAAAAAGAAATGTCAACAAGAGGGAGCGGAGAGAAAGGAGCACCTCTAGAATTCCAAATTCATGTTTCCTTTGTAGGGGGAACAGAATTCGTATGGTTGCTTGCACCAGGTCTTCATTCTGTCCCCTATATGCATCCTTTGCCACGTGACTGCACTTCGTACTAGAGAGGTGGAGTCGCTTTCCCTACCCTTGGACCTGGGCAGGCTTGGTGACTTGCTTTTGCCGACAGAAGCTGGCTGAAGGGATGATGTACCGTTTCTAAGCTTAGACTGGAATCGCCTTGCAAAATTCTGCTTGTTCTTGCTTCTTCTCTGCCACCACTATGACAAGGTGCCCATGACAGCCTGCTGGAGGATGAGGGACCATGGCCAGAGCCAGGTGCCTCAGTGGATGGAGGCCATCCTAGATCAGCTGCCAGCCAGCCAACACCTAGAGCAGGGTTTCTCAACTGTGTCACTATTGGCATTTGGAGCTAGATAATTCTTTGGAGGAATGTCCACTTCAGGATGTTTAGCATCATTCCTGGCTTCTACCCACTAAATGCCGGGAGCACCCATCCCCCTCTAGTTGTGACAACCCAGAACGGCTCCAGATATTGCCAGATATCTCCTGGGGGACAAAGCTGCCCCTGATTGAGAACCACTGCTCTAGACTTAGGAGTGTGTCTATCCAAGTTCAGCAGAACTGCCTAACAGCTGACTTCAACTCATTGAAGTTGTGGTTGTTTGCTGGGTAGCATTATCATGGAATAGGTAGCTAATACAACGAGTTACGTAAAAACGTGGAAACATGAACATGAGAGGTGGAACTGGGCAATAGTGAGTAGTGCAGTGTGGTGGAAGCACGAAGAGTGGGTTTTTAAAATAGAATGGGGGTCAGTGTGAGGTACAGACAAGGCTGAAAGTGGGTTGGGGGCTGTATCCATGGAGACTTTAGGTGCCTTACGAAGAATTGTGGACATGATTATTCGGGTGCAGAGAGGGGCCATCAGAGGTTTTATTTATGTATTTATTATTTATTTATAGCAGAGGGAACAGAGTTCTCGGTCTATACTTTAGGCAGCAGTAGGGAAAGGGAATTGGAGGCTGGGAGGAGGCTTTTGCAGTAGTTCAATGGACCGGTGCCGAAGGCCTGAATTAGGAGGATGACTGTGGGTTTGAAAAGGAGGGAATGGCTGCCCATCCCTGACTGATGCAACTTGGTAGCTCATACACTGCTGTCTGCAGATTTGGTTCCCTGGGTGTGAAATGTCCCCTCTCCTCTGGTGATCCTTTACTCAATCTTCGATACTTTGCTCAACACCCAGGGAGGTCTTTTGGTGAAGTCTTCCATGTCCCATGAAGGGAGAGCTCATATGGCTCTTACCTCTTTTTTTTTTTTTTTCTTCCCCATAAGACTGTGTTAATTACCAGTGAATTTTCCATCTGATAGTTTAATCAATTGTAAGTCTGTCTCTTCCACACTATTGACTGCCAATTCCCTTATTAAGTACCTACTCTGTGTTTGGCTTGGTGGTTGGTGCTTGGGCTACAGCTGTGACTTAGAGAGGTTCTTGAGGCTTATGGTCTAGTGGAGTAATACACAGATAAACAGGCAATCACAGTACATACTGTGATGAGGGAAGTAAAGAAGGGTAGGGGGGCATATAGGAGAGATACTTAATCTGGAACAGAGGGTGCCATTGAAGGCTCTTTGGAGGATTGAAATGGCAAAGAGGTAGGGTATGGTATAAAGCCAGGGCACTGTGGCTTTTATGACCCCTGATTGAAGGAAAACACACACATTTGGGAAATATAAAATTGAGCATAGCTTAAGAAGACATGAGCAGACATTTCTCCAAAGAAGACATACAAATGGCCAACAGACACATGAAAAAATGCTCAACATCACCCGGCATCATGGAAATACAAATCAAAACCACAATGAGATATGACCTCACACTGGTCAGAATGGCTAAAATTAACAACTCAGGAAATAAAAGATGTTGGTGAGGATGCAGAGAAAGGGGAACCCTCTTATTACACTGTTGGTGGGAATGCAAGCAGGTACAGCCACTCTGGAAAACAGTATGGAGGTTCCTCAAAAAGTTGAAAATATAGAGCTAACTTAAGACCCAGCAATTACAGTACTAGGCATCTATCCAAAAGATACAAACATAGTGATTCGAAGGGGCACCATGCACCCCAATGTTTATAGCAGCAATGTCCACAATAGCCAAACTATGGAAAGAGTCCAGATGTCCATCAACAGATGAATGGATAAAGAAGATGTGGTGTATATTACAATGGAATATTACTTAGCCATCGAGAAGAATGAAATCTTGCCATTTGCAACGATGTGGATGGAACTAGGAGGTATTATGCTAAGCAAATAAGTTAGTCACAGAAAGACAAATACCATATGATTTTACTCATGTGGAATTTAAGAAACAAAACAGATGAATGTAGGGGAAGGGAAAGAAAAATAAGATGAAACTTGAGAGGGAGGCAAACCATAAGAGACGCTGAACTCTAGGAAACAAACAGGATTGCTGGAGGGGAGGTGGGTGGGGGGATGGGGTAACTGGGTGATAGGCATTAAGGAGGGCACTTGATGTAATGAGCACTGGATGTTATATGCAACTGATGAATCACTAAATTCTACCTCTGAAACTAATAAAAAAAATTGAGCATAGCTTGGGCATGAAGGGCTTTGTAAGTTACGATCAGAGCTGTGTTGGGAAAAATCACTTTGATTGATTTTCAATCTTGGCTGCACATCATAACCACCTTACAGAGCTTTGAATAATACGGATATTTAAATCCCACTCCAAACCTACTGAATCACCATTACCAGAGCCTGTGGTCTGTATATGTAGGTATATATACATGTCCATATGCATGCATGTATGTATATATTTTAAAGCTCCATGGGTGGTTCTAGTGTGTGGCCAGGGTTCAGAACCCTAGGCCTGCAGTAGAGAGGAAGGAGTGGAGGGAAGGGGCAAGGTCGGAGTCAGGGAAACTAGGGAGGCATAACGTAATCTAGGTGTTTGATGATGGTGGCTTGAACTAGAGTCATTCAAGTGGGATTGGGGAAAACATGTATGCATGAAGAGATTTAGGAGTTAAAATCAATGGAACGTCGGGTTGATTGCTTGTAGGGAGATGGAGGAGTGGGGTTCACAGATGACACCCAGCATGACCACAGAGTGATAGGTAGTATTCTTCACTGATCTAGAAAATATCACAGGAAGAGCAGATTTCGTGAGGAAGGTAAGGCTTTTAGTTTTAGCTGAGTTTGAGAGACTCAGTGGAACCTTCACATAGAATTGTACCCTAGGTAATTGTAGGAATCTGGAGTTCAGGAGAAAGATCTAGCTTGGAGGTAAAGAATAGCTCATCACTATATACCTGACTGTTGAGCCCATGATAACAGGTGAGATTGGCCAGGGAGTATGCGAAAAGTAAACAGAGAATGGGAAGAACCACATCATTTACAGGATGAGTAGAAGAGGAAACTACTGAGAAGCTGGGATAAAGAAGTCAGAAAT
The DNA here is from genome assembly GCF_004348235.1 of Phoca vitulina. Lineage (NCBI taxonomy): Eukaryota > Metazoa > Chordata > Mammalia > Carnivora > Phocidae > Phoca > Phoca vitulina. Next base: position 29,298,435 of record NW_022589706.1, read on the forward strand.
GCTGGTGCACAGCTAAGAGGGTGGAGTCTCAGAAGCTACTGGAAGACAAGTTTTCAAAAAGCAAGGGGTGAGAACTATGGTCAAATACTACAAAGATGGCAAATGATGACTGAAAGTGGCCAATAGACTTGGCTCCTGAAGGAGATCTTGGCTGGAGCACGGCGTGGTGGGGTAGAAACTAGGCTGCAGGGGGCTGAGCAGTGAGTGGGAGAAGAGAAAATGTGGACAAAGGTCCTTCGCGTGAGGCTCTGCCTTCTTGGTCATCCTAGAATCGTCAGCACCTAAAATCGTAATTAAGTGCAAGTGTCAGTAATGGGAGAGGAAGGGATTAAAGATGATGCCAGATTGTAGCCTGATGTTTGGGCCCATGGTAATGGCATTTGCTGAGATTTACAGCCAAGGGGGAAGAAGAGCCTGAGTTTGGTTTTGTGTTTTAGGCGTGCGAGGGAGAAGAGCGCACGTAGGCTTTTGCGCATGTTGAGTTTGATGTTCTTCTGAACGTTCTAGAGGTATTGTCTTCAAAACCCATTCTCAGTACAACCAGGGGCTACTTGCAGTTGACCCAAACTAGGGTCAACTTGACCCTCAATTTTATAAGCTTGGGAATATGACAGAACTTGCATTGAAAAAAACAGTAAGAAATCTAGGAATTTAAGAAAAAAGGGAATGTAACAATTCATTTCTGGGTATAAATGAACTAGAACTGATGAAAGGGGCACAGTCTTCTTTGGATGACCAAGCTGGGCTAGCTCTGTTATATTTTCAAACCGTGTATTTGGTTTTTCAGTGTCTTTAACTTCTCTCCTTTTGAAACTGGGAACATTCAGTTATACTCCGGACCAATGGGTAATTGTGATCTGGCTCTGTTCCACTTGGGTAAGCTTTGTTTCCTTACTGAATGCACTTCCTCATCTGTTAGTGATAAGCGGGCAAGTGAAGAATTCTTATCTGCATATACGGATTGAACATCTGTTTCTGTTCCACTGTGTTTCAGTTCAGACTTCTCTACTAAGAAATTAATGCAAATAAGTAAGTCTCCTCTTGTGTGAAGCCATGTGGGATTGTGAATATTTATCTGAGCACCTTATGTGGATTAAATTGATAATTCAGAGATTTTTTTTTCCTGATATTTTGAGTGATGCAGAAATCATTGCCATGGTTTTCCCTGTCTGCTGCAACACATTTTTTGAAAATGTAATTTTGTGGATGATAACTACCAAGTTTATCCTCTGGGATAATTCGAATTTGTCAGAGTGCTATAAAAATGTTCCAGAAAGGAGAGAAAAAAAAAAAAAATCACCATGGAAACTTGATAGAATGCTCTTATTTGTTTTTCTGAAAGTAAAATTCTAAAACGAGGCAATGGAGTATAAAAGAGCAATGGAGAGCGTGTAGCTGGCTTCCAGGAAGTGAGCTCAAGAAAGAATGGATTTGGTGCCCTATGTGGGTCAGTGTCATTTAGTATCTCATTTCCCTTTTCTCATGGAGAAGAACTATGAAAAGGTCCACCAGACAGCCTGATGCATTTTTCTTTGCAATACAATCTTTTAGAAGTCACCTGCAAGGATCAGGGCCAAGAATGGGTCAAGAGCTGCAGGGGTTGGTGGGAGAAGTTCCTCAAGATGCCAGAATTACCCAAGCTGTCTACTTACCAGAATCGTTTGAGAAGTTAAGAGTCCTGGGCCTAGAGCCCAGCCTTGGCATCCTTGCTTTCTACGGTCCTCCAGGTGGTTGTGACGGCCAGCTAGGTTAGAAACCACTGTTCTGTGAACTACTATAAATACTAGATCATGAACTACTATAAATACAAGAACATGCGTAATCAATGGGTGTCGATTTCACCTTTCCTTCCAGTCTGTGTTAGATAGATGTCCAGTCCCACCCTTAGAGCCCCATGGCTTGCCTTGCAGTCTTTCTTCTCATACTTAAAGCCAGACGTGGTTAATTTCTTTGCGTTCACCATGGGGAACTGACTCACCCCTGAAGCATCAGCACATGGATTTTTTTTTTTTTCACTTTAAAGACAGAAAAGTAGCATTAGCCACAGAGCAAACAACATTCCTATTCCACCTAAATCCTGGGTGTCCTATTTCTGTGACCCTCTGCCAACCTGCTGATATATGCCTCTTTCTCTACTACTTTCCAGAGCTTGGCTGACTCCATATGCTCCTGCTCCCCCTGCTTCTCTCAGGGAGAGAAGGCTCCTTAGTCTGGGCAGCCTCGGACTCGCTGGAATGCTGGGGCATACAGTTGTCTTCATTTTGTTGACTAGCTGTCACCTGTTCCTTTTGTCTGTGTATGTGCCCTGCTTAGTTCAACTCAGGTCACCAAATGGCTCCAGAGAGAATGTGGTGTGTAGGAGCATCTGCCATGTCCCGGTGTGTGATGTTACTCTGCCATGAATTATCAGATGGTATCAAGGTACCTATGCTTTGGAGTCTAACGACGGTTGCCAGATTTAGCAAATAAAAATGCAGGGTGCCCTGTTAGATTGGAGTTTCAAATAAATAACAAAATTTTTAGTTAGCAATACATTCTTTTATCAGAAATTCAAATCTAACTTTGTTTCCTGTGTTTTATTTGGCAACCCTAAACTTTCCATCAGACCTGGTTTCACTCTTGGCTTCTCCACTTGACTAGTTAGAAATGCAGCAGGTTATTTAACATCTCTGCACCTTGGTTTCTTTCTCTGAAATTTAGGGTAAATATTACTTGTAAGTGTGGGCCCCTCTCCTCCTCAGTGGGCTTCAAGCTCGCAGGCAGCAGCGTTTTTTTTTATGTGCTGAGCTTTATGTGCTGAGTTTAGAACTTCTGTTTACATTGTAGTGTCTAGAATTTAGTCAAATGGCTACACATTGTTCTGAGGGTGGCTTGGATTAGGTCTTTATTCTGAGCAACCACGTGCCTAAGCTATAAATTGAGGATTCTATTATATAGGAAGAACTTGGGGACAATTCACAGTCTTGCCCACATATTTTGTTTTCTTTCTACAATACTGTTAAATAAATGATATTGATTAAACACAATTATTAGAACAAAGAGTATTACCCAGTTGCAACAATCAAGAAATTGTTTGGGTCATTGCCAAGGACGCAGAAAGGGGGATTATGCTGAGATTCAATTCACTTGCTGTTTTATTCTGCCATGTTGGGGAAATATTTTAATCCTTAAGTGCTCTACTTTTCTATTCCTGTGGTCATACTCTGCCTACTTCCCCTCCCCCCACCCCAATCCATGTTGCTTGGGCCCACAGAAATAATCACAATATATGGCTTATTGTTGATCCCATATTGGGGACATGCCACCTACATTTTATAGACCTCATCTTGTCTTGGTGACTGAAGGAAAGTGGAGGTGCATTTTTGCAAGAATTAGCTTCTAAAGTCAGCATGTGAAGCAAACATCATGTGTAGTTAAAAGCACCCCTGAGCGTGGGCTGACATAGTGACTCACTTAGAGCAAATAGAATGTGGAAAGGGAAAAACAGTAACTTTATGGTACAGGAACCTGGTAGTACCACCTTTCCCAAGTATTCAAGGTTAACATTACCGATGATAATAATAATGATAGTTGACACTAGATGCCCTTTGATATGATGTAGGAAGAAGGCTGTTTCGAATCTGTGCTATTCTCCGAAATCTATACCCCAGAATAATCATGTGAAAGCATCAGACAAACCCCAAATGAGGAACATTCTACAAAATATCTGACCAAGTGCTTTTCGAAAGTGTCAAGATCATGAACAGCAAGGGAAGACTGAGAAGCTGTCACTAATTGGAGGAGAGTAAGCTGTCAGGCTGGCTAAACAGAATAAGGACATTATTGGGGGAATAAACTCTGGTTTAGTTCATAGTATTGTACTAATGTTAATGTCTTAGTTTTGGTAAATACGCCATGGTTAGGTAAGATACTAACATTAGAGAAAGCTGGGTGAAGGGCATATAAGAAGTCTCTTTGCAACTCTTATTAAATCTAAAGTTATTTTTTTAATGTTCTTTTAAAAAAGTACTCCTGAAATTCTCTTGAGAATGCCCCATGTTATGAATGAGAACTAATGTGCCACCTTCAAAGAAGATTAGCACGTCTGTTTTTCTTCCTGTATTAGTGCAGATTACTGTTTTATCAGTAGATATTTACACATGAATTTTTCTGGTACTAGGCATACAGCAGCCAACACAACAGTAAACAAAAAAAAAAACCCTCTGCCGTCAAAGAACTTGTATTCTAGTAGCAGAAGATAACAAACAAGATAAGCAAAATGTATAGGGCATTAAATAGTTTTAAGTGCTGTGGGGAAATATAAAACAGAGAAGGAAGAAATAAAATGTGGGAAGATTGATAAAGTTTAGTTTGGAGGCTCAAAGAAGACCTCGCTGAGAAGATGACTTTAAGGTTAAAGACATGAACAAAGTGAGGAAATGAGCCATGGAGACCATATAGATGTTTTGGGTAAAAGCCTCCCAGAGAGAGGAAATCGCATGGGCAAGGGTCCTGAGGCATCACCCACTTGATATATTTGAAGAACAGCCAGGGATGCTGTTTACTTGTTTGAGCCTCAGATAAAGTAGCCAGTTTTCATTTGGGGTCATACTGGAGTAAAAACATAGAGCTTTAACCCCTGGAATCACCCTCCGCTCGGTGAGATGCTTATACTGTGAGATGCATGTGGGAACTCAGCCTGGTTGAGGGGCCAGTCTTCCATCTCATCTAGTGCCCTCTACTTATCTGCTGAAATGGAGGGCTAAAATGTCCACACTCATCAACATGTTATTTTTCTCTCTTATTTTTTGGCCAAGCATATATATGGCGTATATCGGATTTGTTAATGGCAAGTTGGATATGACTACATAGTCCATCCATAATCGAGATACTGAGTGTTGCTGGAGAAGGGTGACTTTCTCCTTGATGGCTGCCAGTCTTCTCTAACTTTCCTCAGTTGTGTGCCCCCCTCTCCCACCTGCTTGTGAGAGAGGTGGCCAGGAGCAGTGTGCTCTGTCTTTATTCCCTTTGGGAGAGGACGAGAATGTGGTGGCGGCTACAGATAGTCAAGTAGGGTGATTGTGTTCTGCTCTCCATGAATGTCACTCCCACTGACAAGACAGTGTGCTGTAGGGGAGTCTGGGATTGTTGCACCTGGTTTTGGCATGCATTCCCATAAAAGGATTAATCCTTTATTACAGGGTCTTAAGAGACAGCTTCTTTAAACATACGTGGTGAGAAGGGCTGGACCAGGCATACAGTTGTGGTTCTAGTTACTCACGCATAGTTAGCTAGTCCTGGGATGGAGGTGAATTGGCTGGAAGCTCTGCTGGAAAGAACAGAAGATGAGGGTTTCTCCCAGAGACTAGAGAACCATAGTTTCATTTGGAGCTTTATGACCTTATAATAAATGCTGTGGCTTTAAAACTGTTTAACAAAAGGAAACACACTTTTATCTTGACGTCTTCAACCTGTAAAAATGGATCCCTTTCTTAAGCCTCTAGACGTATATGTATGAATATAAACTGTAAAATTGGAAAGACCTGAAGATATTTGTACAAAAAGAAACTTTCCTTTTACTCAGAAAGCATTTTTATCGGCTGGCTCAGACTTCTTCACTTTTAGGAGATGTATAAAAGGAAACCCTTTCAATTGAATTATCTCAGGAACGATTTTTACTATGTCGCTAGGAAAAAATAACAGTGGTTTTGGAATAACATAAAATGTCCCTAAGTCTGAAATATACGGGCTTAAGTAGAAACTTAATATGCAAGGGCAGCTTTTTATCCTTGCTTTTGGGATGGAATTCTTTGTTTATGTAAACTTAGTTCCTATAATTCTAAAGTAACTACATAAGGAATTTTCGCTGCATTTCCAAAACGTACTCTGCCAAAATTGGTTCTGTTTTATGTCTATTGACCGTTTGCGATTGAACCTGACCAGCATCGCTGGGCGGGGGGGGGGGGCATGGTTGAGTCCCTTGTTGTGGTGTGTTCAGGAATGAACACGTCCAAGAGAACCCTGGTTGTGGCAAACTGATGGAATCAGAAGTCGGGTTCTTAGGTTACATTTAAGCCTCCCAATGAAAAGGACTTTCTATTTTACTATGAAACAAGAATGAAATATTTGTTTGCTTGGAACCTGTTCAATTCTTAAATTTCATATAGGAGGTACAGAATAAAGACCGATTGTGGGCTAACCCTAATCTGAAAATCTCTATCATCCTTCTCTGCACGCTGGAAAAGCTGTGCACTTGTCCCCTTGGTCTTGGTATTTAAAACCTTTGGATTTCCTGAGATTGGTAGCACAAGGGAGTGTAGAAGTGAAAATGCCAGGGAAATTATGGCTCTTCTTGATCTGGGATTGTAGGGGCTTCTGTGACTTTTAATTCAAGATCTTTATTATGAGTCACCTTCAGGTTCCCCTGGAAATCGCACGTGCCAGGGAGCACCTAAATAGCTCTCTCTTGGTTCTGTAATTGAGAAGTATTTATCTCAGTATTTATCTTATTATCAGGGCAGATGATGCAGAGAGCATCTTTTGTGGTTGCAGGAATCGGAGTGCTTGGAGACCTGGCGGCAGGTCGTGGCATTTACATGCTGGGCTCGGGGCAAGGGCACTCACTGCCTGGATCCAGGTCAGAAAAGAAACTCCGGAGTTGGCATGAGCAGTTCTGAAAATCCGTGCTGACTGAATCATGACACTGAGCTTCATAGCCTCGCTTCCTTCTCTGGACAAAAGGAGAAGCAGACTGCTGGATATCAGAGAAGCCAAACTGCAAATGTGTTTAAAGATGCTATTAATGCACTGTCAGCATAAGACAGGAAGTACCAGGAATATGTTCCTTACAGGTCTAGCACCTTTGCCATTCTCAGTTAGTCTCTCAGAAAAAAAAAAGGGGGGAGAGGGAAGAGGAAAAGTTTGCCTATGTTGTGTGATTGTTGGGCATCAAGTGTTAATTTTAATCTTTTTTTTTTTTTTAAGATTTTATCCGTCTATTTGAGAGAGAGAGACGGAGATAATGAGAGAGAGCACAAGCCAGGAGGAGAAGGAGAAGCAGACTCCCCACTGAGCAGGGAGCCCCATGAGGGGCTGGATCCCCAGGACCCCGGGATCATGACCAGAGCCGAAGCCAGAGGCTTAACCGACTGAGCCACTAAGGCGCCCCTAGTGTTAATTTTAGTAAAATAATTTTATTTGATTCATTTTGCAGCTTACCTTCTAAAAAATAATATGATATACTATTTTCTATTTTTTAAATGGATTTTCTTTATCAGCTGGATCAGTAAAAATGAACATACTCAATGGCTATATAATTATTTTCACATTGGACTTTTTAGAAAGAAAGGAAAAGGAGCACCTGGGTGGCTCAGTCAGGTAAGTGTCTGCCTTCAGCTCAGGTCATGGTCCCAGGTTCCTGGGATCGGGTCCCACATCAGGCTCCTTGCTCAGTGGGGAGCCTGCTTCTCCCTCTCCCTCTGCCTCTTACCCCTGCTTGTGCTCTGTTGCTCTCTCTCCTGCCCTCTGTCAAATAAATAAATAAAAATCTTAAAAAAAAAAAAGAACAAAGAAATAAAGGAAAACATACTGCTCTATTAAAGTACTTCTTAGTGGCTAGATCTCGATTTCCTTCTCTTAGGCTTGGGTATGGTTTTATGAAAGGCTTGAGTGTATTTTTCTTCCTGCTATGGTTTCCTATTCTCTCCATTCTTCCATGCAGCAAATATTTATTGAGCACCTATTATGTGTCAGACACTATTCTAGCTCCTGGGGATCCCTGTCTTCAGGAGCTTATATTCTAGAGGGTAAAGACTAAACAAACAAAAGAGAAATATATATGTCAGACAGTGCTGAGTGCTATGGAGAAAAAGAAGGCAGGGCAGTTGAGATAGGGAATATTGGGGGTGGGGCTAGGCTACGTATTTAAGGTGGTCTCACTGAGAAGGACATCTGAGCAGAGACCCAACAGGAACCGGAGAGAAAGCCATAGCAGCCCCTGGGAAAGGAGCCCCTCTGGGAATGGGATCCTGAAGGAAGCCAGAGTGGGGGAGGGTGGGAGGGAGAGGAGGAAGCAGTGATGGGAGATGTCCTGAGCGAGGTCACGGGACCAGGTCTGGAGCCTCTCCTAGATCAAGGGAAAGATTTTGGATTCTGACCTGTGTGGGTTGCATCCTAATGTGATTGGGGCACACCTTCTGCCCACCCTCTTTTGTTTTCTGTACTATCCCCAGTGGTTTCACCATGCAGACGTGTGTTAAAGTTTAACAAAGCAAAATAACAAACCAAAAAACAAAGTGCAAAATGCAAATGATTGAAACCTAGGTATCTATTTCTATTAAAACACTCTTCTTTCTGTGTGTCATTTGCTGGGGGGAAAGCATCATTTGCTGCTACTGACCTATTTGAATACGCTGAGCTCAGTGCCTCAGTGCCCTTCCCAGACCGATGTGCTGAACCCTCTGTGAGGATAGGAGGTTGATATATTGTTTTGTGACTGTATTGTGTGGTTTTGTGGTTGTCTGTCTGGCTTTGATGTTCACCTGCATCAGGGCGTGTATTTAGAAACGTACCTGGGGAGACAGGTATGTTTTTGGTATGATGCTGATTGTGGTTGACTCCTTGACATCCAGTCCACCCCACCCCACCCCGGTCACGTGGTTGACTCCCCATGTCCAGTCGTTCCCACTAAGCCAGTCACGGCTTTCCTTTGTTCCTTGCCAGGGATTGGTTACAGAATGGACATGGCCAAAGTTGGGGGAGGGGGGCTTCTATGAGGTGTTTCTTTGCTTCTAAGAAAGACACAAAGAGAAGGTTGTCTTTTTGCCTCTGGTCATTGTGTCTGTATGTGATGCCTGGAGCAGCTGCAGCCACCTTGTTACCACCCTGACAGTGAAGTCGGTACTTTCTGAGCTATGCAATCATCCACCTCTGGAGCCCATCCACTTTGGGCTTTTTATGGTGTCAGATAATATATATCCTTATTGTCTGAGGCAGGTTTGTTTGTTTACTTCTTTGTTTCCTTTACAGCTGAAAGCATCCTAACGAATCAAGATTTGTTAATTCTCTTCCGGCAGCCCTTTGCAGAATACGTTATATGGATTTACACTTAGTATTTTCCAGTGCTGCTTGGCTTCCTGGACTCTCAAGTTACTGAAATAATTTGGAAGATTAAAATGGAAATATGGTTACGTTAAATTGCCTTTGTCTAATATCTGGAGTTTTGTATATGGGAATTTATGTAGTTTTTGTATATATGATAACTTTGAGTGTTTAAAGAGCTGAAAGAACTCTTTAGACAATATTAATTTATTCTAATGATCATTAATTCTTTAATTCTTTAAACATCTGAACTGACAATAGTAGAAATGTAAAGGTAAATTTTAAGACACACACCTGTGCCCATATGCCGGATTCTTTGGGAGCTCTTCTCACATAAACCCAGATACTCAAAGAACTTAAAGGTATCATCCAAGAGCTTTGGATTCATGCCTTTATCCCATTCATTCACTAAGAGTATTCATAAGCACGAGTGATACTGGCAAATTGAGACACCTGTATGCCAGGGTTTTAAGGTGGCCACAATGGAAGACTCATCAATTTCTGTACTTTTCCATCATCTGACTGAGTTTGGTGGATGAGGAACATTACTGCTTTATTTATTTTGAAGCAATATTTTTGGTGTTTTGTCCTAACTCATATATCTCTTTTAGTAATTATAAAGGCTTGGGAAGGAACCTTCTCCGGTGGGGAGTGAGCAGGTAAAATGAAAAGTTTGGCTGCGACCCTGGGAAAATGCTACCAGTGAGTGTCTTTTCTCAATCTGAACTGAAATCTGAGAGGTTCCGAGTTTCTGCACAAGGTAGCTTTGTGCATATTTCTCTGATTGCTGAGTCTGGAGTGAGCTACCTGACAGGCTTCTGATAATCAATTCCACAAGACTGGAATTCTCTTTTTCTTTCAGAATCTTATAGGAAAAGTGAACAAAAAAGCGTGAAATAGTATTCTCTGCTCCAGTATCCCCATCCCAAGCACAGCATGGCTGTGGGATACTGAAAATACTTAAAAATTCTCTCTCTCTCTCTCTCTCTCTCTCTCTCTCTCGCCTCCTTCTACCCTGAGTGCAGCAGCAAGCAAACAGCCCCACATGCCTAGCGGAAGACAGTTCCTTTTTTATTTTGGCAAAATCTAGCAACTCCTTGTTGTATTGGCTGTCCACAAACATAAAAGGAGAATTCTATGAAAAGATTTTGGCTAATTAACATTTACAGGGGACCCATCGCTGTGCCACCATGTGTTGTGTTATTTAAGCTTTGCAGAGATAAATTAAAATTTGCCATTTGTGTCCTTGCCTGCTAGAGGAGAAAGCAGTGACAGGAGGTGTCCTTACAAAATAAGGAGGTCAATTTTCACGTGAGGCTTAATACAAATCAGTCTCATCACTCTGTCTCATTGTTTATGCTAACAAACATGGTGTTTTCTACGATACAAACTCCATTATTTATTTGCTTGTATACTAAGACCGCTCAATGGGATGAATAGGAGGGACACCACCCCTCCCCCCCAACACAAAATGGAGAGGCTGAAGGGGGTGGGGGAGAAGGGAGGGAATGGAGGAGGAGAGGAAATAAAAGGATTCGTGGCCTGGGAGTGAGGAGATGGAACAAGTGGAGCTGCATTAGTTAAAATAAAACAGGGCAGCTGTTGGTGGAGAGAAGGAGTACAAAATTTTGCGTGTAGCTGGTAAACTATGTAGATTTCAAGGATGTTGGCTGATGGCTAATGGATGCTTGTCATGTGGGCATCCATACTGGTAAGAAGCAAGACTTTGTGCATGTTATTCAGCTAACCTTCCTCTTTAACTCTCCTATGGGGTGGGTATGATTTTCATTTCCATTATTTTTTTTTTGAAGGGAGAGTTGAAGCTCAGAGAGACTACCTTTCTTAAAGTCTCAGGAGGTAAGTAATAAAACCAAGATTTAGACCAAGGCTAGGCCCCTAATGGCTACCCGATCCTGCACTTGAATACTTGAGGAAATAAAACAGAATACACAACTGAAATCCCTTTGTATTTTTTAAAAAATCAGAGTGATAGAAGCATAACATTTTAAAGTTTAAAAGGTCTTTAGAGGTGAGTTTATAAGAGAGAAAGCTGAAGTCCAGGAAGAGTGTCCTAAAGCTCTTAAACCGGTCATGGAATGAATACCTTGGGAAAATTTCCACCCTTGTATGTCAACTCTCCAAAAAGGATAAAATGCATATTCTACCCTCTCAATCCCCCCCCCCCCACCCCCAGCTTGTTGTTCATTAGGAATGTCAGGGCAGATATCTCTTTTATTATTATTTTTTTCAGATGTCTATTTTAAATTGAACCCTATCATGAGAAATGCTTGAAGAATTATGTGAACTTGGCAACTCATGCTGAATGTGAAGCTGGGATGTAGTAAATTTTCCTATCCCGTATCCTTTGTAATTTTTTCTACGTTGTCCTCAGGTAGGGTGTGAAGAATAGAGCTCTAGTATACTTTATTTAGGAAGTGTAGTATACTAACAGTATTGTGCTATAATGCTGCCAAGGGCTCTAGAATATTGTTGAAATATTTAGTGTTTTCTAGATAGATCTTAAAATAGGTATCAGTAGAAAACAAAATTTGAAGTACAGAAAATTGAACCTAGATTGTCAGCTCTAGGACATAGTTTGGTGAGAATGTGGGAGATTAGCCACAAATCACACTTTGCACCTTGAAATTTGCAACAGAAATTTCAAAGCTAAATACATTCAAGTGTTCTTTGAGCCCACTTTTTTGTTTTATTAAAAAAAAAAAAAAAGACCTATCCAAATGCTGAAAGTGAAATGAGTAGGAATTAGGTAAGGATGAAATACTTCATGTTGATGATTTTATGTAGTTATCATGACCTGTTTTCCAAGTCCAAAAAATAAATAACCCAAGTGAATCAAGTCTAGGATATTGGACTGAATGCTGTAAAAATGCTTCAACTGTCTATCAGGTGTTTTATGACTAAATTTTCTCCTGGGGTAAGGGTGGAAGATGGCATTTCTTACTTGATTTATAATATGAAATTCAAGATGTAAAGAACCGTGTTACTCTATTAAGGGACCCACTATTTTCTGGTAGTAACCCTGTAAGCCCCTAACACCTGCATTGATCCTATATATTTTCCAATCCAGTACGTTTCCGTTGATCTATTTGTATGTTGAATTCCCATGGCAAGATTCATTAATCTCATTAATTCCATGGCCTTGCCAACGGCCGGGAAGAAAATTTGGAATTGCAGTAGATTCTGTTGGATGAAAAGATGGAATGGTGGAAACCCCTTTCTATTCTGCCCTCCCTCCCTCCTTCCCCCACCTTTCTGTCCCCATACTCTGCTTTAAGGAATATCATAAAAAAAGTTGATTTTGAATATTTGAGATTTAATGTATTGGGGCAACTTGGAATGGGGTATAGGAACAAGGCAAGTGGGAATGATTTTATGTGCTTGATAGTGTGTCCCTGAGTCAAGATAAGCTAGATTATCCTTCAATAACAAACTATCCCAAGATCTCAGTGGTTGGCACAATGGTAGTTTTTTTCTCACTCATGCTATAAATCCAATATGGCCTAGTACCCACAATGACAGAAGCTTCCTCCACAGTGTCTCTTACACCACCACCCTTATAATGGGAAAGGAGAGTAACTTTTTTCTGGAAGTGCGTCCTACAGGATGCCCAACTGCAGAGGGGGCAGGTAAGAGCCAGGGGACCATTGTGTGAACAGGAAAGTCAGAAACCCACGGCAGCTCGTTCCCTGCCTTTCCTTGAGAACGAGCGAGATCAGTGCAGGTTAAGGTGGGTGCAGTACCAGCCACGTGAGCCCAGGGCGGCCCCTCTGAGAGTGGCTTCTTTTTAAAATCCTGAGAATTCGATAAACCGATGTTGCGCACAGAGGCAGGCGATGGCTGCATAAGTGATCCCGGGGCATGTTTGTCCATCCATTCTTTTCTTCATTCCTTTGTTCCTTTATCCCTTCAATAAATATTTGTTGAGCTATCGTATATCAAGTACATAATGTAAGCCTTGATTTATTTGTTTTCTTGATTTTTATTTTACTTGTGTGCTCTTTGGTGTTTGTTTCTTTAACACATTTTTACTGCCCTGTCAACTTCTTGTGTGTGTGTTTATTTTGAATCTATTATTTTTTAACTTCCTTTGGGGTATGAACCTGATCTGTTTTCTTTACCATACTATCCTCGTGTGTTCCTACGACATATTTGATAACCAAGGAGTCAGCATGGTGTATTGGTTGTATTTTCTCTCAGTGTTTCCATGAAGCAGTTTCAATTAAAAAAAAAAAACAACTACCAAAATTTATTAACATTTCAATTAACATCTTAAAGTTTTATCTATAACATAATTTTTCCCTTGCTATTTTACCTATCGAGTCAAATGACTATTATATGTCATTCAGGTCACTCAAAAAACCTCTGAATAATAAATAAAATTATTTTAGGGGAGTGGTTTTATTTATTTATTTATTTACTTATTTATAGATTTTGTTTTTATTATTTATGAGAGAGAGAGAGAGCGCAAGCACAAGCTGGGGGAGGGGCAAAAGGAGGGGCAGAGGGAGGGGGAGAAGCAGGCTCCCCACTGAACAAGGTGAAGGACTGGACTGGGCTCGATCCCATGACCTTAGGATCTTGACCTGAGCCGAAGGCAGACTGACTAAGCCATCCAGGCGCCCCATAGGGGAGTGGTCTCATTTAGACGGTGAAACATGACATAGTCCTTGCGTGCAGCTAAAAAAATTTTTTTTTCCTCGGTAATCACTGTCCCCTTGGTTCATTTTTGCTTAGTCTTCTCCATTTCTCTTTCATGGTCTGACTTATAATGTGATTCTGTAATTTTGTCTTCCTCAGAACTGGTTGAGCATAGGAAATAACCTTACTTATCTTTGTAGCCTGCCAGCTCTGAACCTCACACAGTACCTTGTCCATAGTAACTGCTGGATAAAACCTTGTTAAATGGATGTGATTGTCATCATCTACAGTGGTTGAACTTTTCATGTGATGTGACGCTAACAACAGGCTCACAATTATTTAACACAGAAAGCAGTTGTGGAAGTCAGCCCGAGGGAAGGTGGACAAGGGAGACTGCACTGAAGGTTCTCTGTATGGAATGTTCTAGCCTGCTTAGATTGTCTTGATGTGTTCCAAGGGAGCAATTTTTTTCACTTTGCCTATATAGAGTTAAAGTTTCTGAAATTAAAACAACAACAACAGAATCTCCTTTATTCTGATGAAATAAAGTCTCTGTCAATCACTCGAACTTTCTTTTTAGTAACTTCATTATCTTCCTTTCAGGAGGGTGGTTGAAGTAAATTCTTCTGGGACCAAATCCAGTGTTTCCGCCTTGAAGAAACATAATTAACTGACATTTTAAAAGCTTCTTTATAGACCTGTTCTGACTGTAGGCAAAGAATACTACTTGATTTATAGTTTATGAAAAGTCTACTTTTAGAATTTGTTTAGGTTTTATGGTAGCTCTTTTAATTGATTCAGTAAATTATCTACAACAGCCGTGTGATGTCATCAGGAACTTGTCTTTTACTTCTTTATACTTGGAAGGCTGAAGCACAGGAAAATATTTCACAGTGAATGGGAAGGCTAAGCTTATGTGTACAAGGAGAAGGTAACTGGGGATGATAGCTATCATTTATTAATTTCCCTCTTACTGTAGAAGCTAAGGGTTTGGCCATTATTGAAAAAAAATTATTGAAATGTCAGGGATTTTGTTTTGTGACTTAGATTCTCTGAAGCTTTGCTCTACAAGAGTTCAACAGTGGATTACAGTGTCACGTTCTAAAGACACTGGCAAGATTTTTGGCATTAAAATTTTCAAAAATTGCAACAAAATACTGGATAATCATGCCTTCCTTTGGTGTGCATGGTAATTTATTCACCTGAGCTGAGGCAGGGTATATGTTCACTGTAAAAGATCCCAACAAGGATACAATTTTAAGTGTCAAGGAGAAGATTGTCCCAGAGTTACTGGGCTTTAGGAAGTGTGGTTAAGAGTTGGTGACATTTGTTCATAAGCCCCTGGCATTCTTCACAGCTCAGGAGCGTGGGCATGTGTGATCTCTGTGCTTCCAAGCATATGTGACTATCACTGCTGGGTGTTCCAAGATGTTCTTAGGGTCTCATGTGTCAGTTCCAGTTGATGTGCCTTGTGGCTTTGGGATCCTTTAGTGGAGCCCAGCACCACTTTCATGATACTGGGTCCCTCCAGCTTTCTAATAAAGAGGCTTTGTGTTGGTCCTTGTATTGGTTCTTGAGATTTGGGTAAAAGAAAAAAACTCCTTTGTAAGTCCAGATTCCCCACTGGGTGCTTCCTGTTGTCCTCATCCTCCACATGGGGAGTCCGGGGGTGGGGGTGGGGGGCAGTCAGTGTTCATAGGTGACTGGTGTCAGTGTTGCCATTTGGCCTACCCATGCCCTCTGGGAAGGGGCCAGGCTAAGAAAAACAAAACAAGATGAAACCAAATAGCCCAGGTCTAGACTTGAATATTTGAGTATTTGAAGCCATTAGCCAACGCTGCTACTTTTCCAGGTTCTTAAACTCTAGGCTGCTAGTGTTCTGAATATTTCAGTTTGTCACTCAGCTGATCCACTAAGTGCATATTGCTGGGCTTAGTGTAAGTGTCATTAAAAAAAAGGATTTCCTGGAAACAATATGAACAGGAAGTATTTATAAAGTTATTGGCCTGGCATCATTTCATACCTCCTCTTACTCAGTGTCTTGTCCATAATTGGTGCTCAAAATATCAGGTTGAATGGATGAGGAATGCATACTAGGCAGATTTACTAATAGAAGGCAATAAAGCCAACAAGGGGCAAGTGTACAGGGATAGGGAGACTAGCCTGGGAATGCTTTAAGGAGTCAAAAAAATTAAAAAGCTCTCTGGGTTGATGAAGTCAGAGAAGGTTGAACAGAGATGGCTGGGTTGGAGCACAGAGAAAAAGAATATGATTTTCTTGAAGCTATCAGTCTGTGAATTGTTCTCTGGAACACTGAAAAGCTTGTGGAAAGGATAGGGTTTGGAATTAGACAGAATTGGGCTCACACTTACTGGCTGTGACCTTGAAAGACTACATAGTGCCTTTGGGCTTTCGGTACAAGTTTAATTGGGATAACATTATACACTGCTCAATATGATCTTGAGAATTAATAATACATGTAAAAGTGGCTAACAGCAGTGCTGTACCTGTGTTTATGCGTGTGTGTGTGTGTATAAAATTTCATTTTATGACTTATCAAGTGCAGCTTGGTGCCACTTTCCAAGTATTTACTCATTTAATCCTCACAGCAGCACATTAGTTTGGTATTATTTTTGTTTTTTCAGATGAGGATGCTTAGGTATTGGCCAGTCACATAACGTGCCCATAGTTGTGCAGCTCATGAGAGACGGAGCTGGACTGTGAACCCAGGTGAATCCTCTAGATGAGCCCATCCTCTAGATGCTTACACCTACAATGAGACCTTGAATTTGAGTTCTTCCCATGGGTGTCAGTGCTGGTTAGATTCTACACTGGAAATTACATAGGTTGCTACTGAGTTACTTTCATTGTCGTCAAGTTGTCATTAACCCTCCACCCCTTTAAAAAATACTTAAAAGAAATTTTGAGGGTTGAAGTTTTAGTATTTACTGGTTCTCTTACTCTATCAGTCTTGGTAACTCCAAGGACTTTGTTGCTTTTGTTCACTGCAATATCACCAGGGACTAGAAGAGTAATCCGTACATATTTGGTGAATGAATGAAGAGTTGACTTGCATTAAAGAGCCAATTTCATGAAAAAGTGAGACCTTTTAATGCTAGCATCCCATTTAGTGCAGTAAAGGGTTCATCTTCAAGAAATCCCCATGGGAATTTCCTTTGTGGCATCTGTATAGTTAAATTTCTGTAACCTAATGTAAAGATAATAGGACTCCATGGTGTATGTTTCTGTGATTACAACAAGCTGCCCAACATCTATTATTATCCCATTTCAGAAATGAGGAAATTGAGACTCAGTAGAGTCAAGAAATACAGCCAGAGCCTCCCTGTGGCCCTCAAAATATATTCTCATGTTAAAAATGTTGGGTTTTCCAATCTTCCTCCTGCAGCAGAGGATATGGTGTCTGTTTGCCTGAGCTAAAGTAGGGGGTAGGGGAGAAGTAGGACGAAGTAGGGTTGTTTCTTGTGTGATTCTCTAGAATCAAAAAGCAACAGGTGTTGCTTCCACCTGAAATAAAATCTTCATTCTTTTGAGCCCTTTCTTTAACATCTGTGATGGTTTAAGCTTTTGGGGGTTCACTTTGACTATACTGAAGGTAAACTTACAGGATGGGGAAATTATTGGCCCAACAACTGTTGCCATGGAATCTTCTAGCACTTAGATTAGTCTTGATGTTTCTGATAAATTCCAAGATGATCAACAGTTTGGTCTTGGAATCAAGGCTTTTCACTTTAGCTGCAGGAGCCAATGACCTCGAATAATTTATCTGCATCAGTGTCTTGATTAAAAGTATTATATGAGGGGTGCCTGGATGTCTCAGTTGGTTAAGCGGCTGGCTCTTGATTTCAGCTCAGGTCATGATCTCGGGGTCCTGGGATTGAGCCCGACATCTGTCGCTGTGCTCAGTGGGGAGTCTGCTTGAGGATTCTCTCCTCCTTCTGCCCCTCCCCGCAAACATGTGCTCTTGCTCTCTCTCTCTCAAATAAATAAATCTTTAAAAAAATTAAAGTATTTTATGAAATTTGCTACCCATGATTTGGTCAGCACATGGATTGTGTGTGGATCAGCATGCAAGAGTGTGCTTGCTTCATTTTGAGGACTTTTTCTTCCATAAGCTTGCATGAGGACTTTCTTATTTGACTTGAAATTCCATGGTATGACTTCTTGTTCCTGAATTGGTGCCAGGACTTGGCTTATTTCTCATGCCAAATTAAAAAAATATTATTTGTAAGGAATTACATTTGACTCATTATTACTCATGAGCACCTGAAGTCAATGGCTTGAATTTTAAGTTAGTTCATTAGGAAATATTCAGCAAACATTTCTTGGGACCCTTGGGGGCCTAGAGTATCAAGGGGATAAATGGAGCTAGTAGAATATTTCCATGATGACATTTCAGATTTGAATGATACTCCATTGAGGTGAGTCAGAAAACATATCCCATGATAACCAGTAATAGCTTGATATTGGGTAAATATTGACTGATTTGATTAATCTTTAAAAATTTTGGATATCCTTACTATAATTTAAAAAGCTGTCATTTTTACCTAAGTGTGTAAGAGTGATACTTTGACAGCTGTAAGCTGGTGGGGTCTTTATTCAGAAATTGTATAATTGTATTTAACATATGGGCGGTTCCTATAAATGATGTCATGATACAGTAACACTGTATTAATCTTTTAGAAGTCTATTCTTGGCTCCTTTACCCAAATAATGTTGCCAGATATTACAGCTGCATTGTAATTTGAAACAATGTGAAAATTGCCCTGTTTACTCATTCCAAGCAAAAAGGCTAATGCTAAATTAGTTTTCATGTTAAAAGTTGATTGAATTGAGTAATAGGCAGCTTTATTCACTCTTCTCTGGTCCTTTTAATGAGTCTTTTCCCTAGTGCAATCCTTTTGATTTAAACTCTTTAAAAGCAAAAGAGAAAAAAAATCCTTAAAAAAGTTACTCCTTTCTCTTTCATCTGACTCAGAATAGCTAAGGAAGTATTATATTAGGAATTCCTGAAAATGAAGTCATAAAGGGCTTTATATCTTACGCTACCAGAATCCTTTTATGTAAACTGGAAAAAAACAAAACAAAACACACACACACACACACACACACACACACACACAACTATCAGATTCTGAATGAAAGCACAGGAAAAAAAAAAAGGGCTGATTTTAGTGGAGTAGCGTCAGAGGATAAATGCATTTCTACTATGTTGCCTTCCAGAAACAAGGGAGGTGGTGATTCTGGCCCCAACTGATACCTGTGTACTTTCCTAGGAAGCTGTTTATGATTCCCAGGGTCTGTGGATCGATTGCATCTTACACAATATTTGATTCTTCTCTCTTGTCTTGGTTAATTTAGTCTTCACATTCTCCAGAACCACATTCTTTTGGTTCAGTGAAGATCTGCACTCATCTCAATTTACTTGTACTCTGCCATCAGGGCCTGAGTTATTGGTGCTGTAAGAAAGACTGATTTCTTCCTGTTCCCATTACTGTTGTGCTTTCCCACGAAGAATCTGCCCTCAAACTACTTTCCATCTGGATGTGATAGCTCTGCTTGGGTGCACTTTAATAAAATGTGGTGAAAAATGGAACTTCTCGTATTGCATGCAAGACAGTACCCTGCTCCCACAGTGTCCATCACTGCCGGTAGTCCCCTCCCGTATCCTTGGGATTCAGTGACAAGTACTTGGACCCCGGACATTTTGGGGTTGTTATGTGCTTCTGTTTCTGCTACATAATTGGCTTATTCACCATCTTCTGGCATTACTCAGCTTATCCTTGAATTAGTAAAACAGTTCCTCTGATTTTTTCCCATACTTGTCCAAAACTCAAACGAATAACCATCACCTTTTTGTTGGATCACAGGCACTGTCTCTTTAACCACTATTGATTTGTCTCTGCCCTGTAGCGACCTTCTTATAGCCAAGGGCCCTTAACATTTTCCATGCCCCAGACCTCTTTGTTTGGTGAAGCCTATGGACCCTCTCTTTGAATAATTTTTAAATGTGTCAAATAATATACATAATGTTACAAAGGAAGCCAGTTATGTTGGAATAAGTTATGAAAATGTTAAGTTTACATATAGCTATATGTATGTGCTTTTTTTTCCCTTAAAGATGTTATTTATTTATTTTAGAGAGAGAGAGCACAAGCAGGGGGGAGGGTTAGAGGGAGAGGGAGAGAGAGAATCCCAAGCAGACTGAATGCAGAGCCTGACACGGGGCTCCATCCCAGGACCCTGAGATCCCAGGACCCTGAGATCATGACCTGAGCCAAAATCAAGAGTCAGATGCTTAACTGACTGAGCCACCCAGGTGCCCCTATTACAAATGTGCTTTTTTAAAAAGCTAATTAAATGACAAGATTCAGTGGTGGATCAAAAACCTACCACAATTTTAAAGTAATGGTGACAGTAAAAGACGTTTTTGATATCTAAAATTGTAACGTTCCAAACAAAAAATCTTTGCTCAGAGGTTCTTTTTTGGTGACAAAGTCCCATCTTCTGCTGATGGGCCTACAGATTCTACTGTGGTTTATTAATGGAAGGAAATGGTATGTTTCAGTTAGACTTAGTGAGGTAAAGATGTCATTTCTTCTTCCAAATTCACGGACACCTTCAGTGTGATCAGTAGATTCCTGCCTGTCTGTGTGATGCCCACTTAACCTTTGCTTTGGTGGACTGTCCTGTGCCACAGCCCTTATCTGCTTGGGACAAGATACCACCCGGTCTTTCTATTTCACCTTCCTCATCCTTGCTCCTCCTTGGCCTGGCTCTGCTCTGACTCTGGGGGCAGACAAACTAACCCATTCTACAGTCTTGCCCATTGTCTTTGTAGATGTTTATAAAGCCCAAGAAATTATTCACCATCATCAGGTTATTTTTTTCCCCCTCTGTTAGACTCCATTTAAGACTCCCAGTCTTTTCAAATTCAATGCTTGAGTAATAGCTTAATTCGTAAAGCATTTTTACTGTGTGTATTTTTACCTCAATGTCTCACTTGGTCTTAAGAGGGAAGAAAGGTGGACATTATTATCCTTTCCATCCATCCCTCCACCCATCCAATATTTACTGAGAGTCATCTATGCACCAGGTATCTGTATACCAGGTGTAGGCCCTTGGGACATGGTGGGGACATGCTCTGTGCCTGTAGAGCATGGAGACCTAGTCTAACCCCAAGGCTGGGGGAGGGCCAGCGGAGATTTAAACTAAGAACTGTAAGACCTGGTGGAAAGAGTTGGGGAGTATGTGGTGGGGGGCGGGGGAGGTAGAAATTGAGGGAATGTTTCAGATAGAATAATCAGCAGGCAGTTTTCTTTTTTTAAATTTTTAAAATTAACATATAATGTATTATTTGTTTCAGGGGTACAGATCTGTGATTCATCAGTCTTACACAATTCACAGTGCTCACCATAGCTCATACCCTCCCCAGTGTCCATCACCCAGCCACCCCATCCCTCCCACCCGCCTCCACTCCAGCAACCCTCGGTTTGTTTCCTGAGATTAAGAGTCTCTTATGGTTTGTCTCCTTCTCCGGTTTCCTCTTGTTTCATTTTTCACTCCCTTCCCCTATGATCGTCTGTCTTGTTTCTCAGATTCCTCATATCAGTGAGATCATATGATACTTGTCTTTCTCTGATTGACTTATTTTGCTTAGCGTAATACCCTCTAGTTCCATCCACGTCGTTGCAAATGGCAAGATTCCATTTTTTTGATGGCTGCATATTATTCCATCGTATGTATATACACTACATCTTCTTTATCCATTCATCTATTGATGGACATCTAGGCTCTTTCCATAGTTTAGCTATTTTGGACATTCAGCAGGCAATTTTCTACAGATGAGAGAGGAGACTGTTTCTCAAATTTAAATGACTTGTCAAAGCCACGTATCAGGAAACTGGGAATCCTTATCTCTTCTCTTTGTGCTATCCCAAGGTTAGAAATGGCATTATCTTCTGTAGTTTATATGTGGAATTAACCATTCTGATGTATCTGTTTCTTTCCCTTTCAAGTTGGGTATTCATTGAGGAAATGTGTGTGTGTATGTGTGTGTGTGTAAACTCTAGTGAAAGTTAAAATTTTCTGAGCTCGATTGGCACCCAGGGAAGATGTAGCATTACCTAATAATGATAATGATGGTGATGGGAAGTGGTAACAGTTCACATTTATCGAGCCTTCCCTGTGTACCAGGCACTCTTCTATATACTGTACACACACTCATTCACTTCTTAATCCTCAGAACACTCCTCTGAGATGGAGGATGTTACACAGGGGTGGCGTGGCTAGCTTACAAATGTTTTGAGAACACAGTGAGGCTGGGATTTGAACCCAGGCAGTCTGGCTCCAGAGCCTATTTTCTTAAGCCACTAAATTTCGTACTTGGGATAATGGAGAGCTAAGAACATGCACAAAGCCCTGTACTATATAGAACCTGTTCCTTTGCTTGTGTGGTGTGGCGCTCCAACTGATCACGCCTGGAGTTGTCATTAGTACTCATCAGTACTCATACGTTGCTGTTTTGCATTTTCTCACTGAGCTCCCTGGAGGGCTTAAAGGGACCTTCGAACCTCAGCTTTTCCTCTCTCTCTGGTTTGGCCACAATATGATGCATTACCTGGTTGGCACTTTCACCCCCCCTCTTATGCCGTACACCTGCCTATGACCTCAGGTCTCAGAGACAGCAAACGGGTTGAAAGGGCTTGTTTAAAACAGAGCGCAGGGAATGGATATTTTTAAAAGCCAACTCCATTAGCGGAGGTTATTAGCTATATCCAATTTAAATTAAGTTCTTTTTAAAAACTGTTTTCTCCCTCTCCTTTGAGCCTGTGACCCACAGCGCCCATCCTCATAGTTACACACTGGAGCTGGTGCAGCTGAGCAGCGATTTATTAGGTACAAATTGAAGGTTTCATTTGGAGCTTGGTTTTCCTCTTGGTTCACGGAGCCAAATATTTTCGACTGTGTCTAAGAAGGGGTCCAGTTGAAAATGAGAGAATTTTAATAAATGAAATTATGTACTGAAGATATATGACATATGTTGTTCTAGGTGCTGAATTGCTTATCTCAACCCATATATTTTCTTCACTTTTCAGGTTGAAGACTTTTAGGTAACTCCATCATCTATAGAGGTTAGTCAAGGATACTGAGTGGCTTGAGGTTTAATAGTCATAAGGGGAAGTAGAGGTAAAATGGGAAACTCTAAAATATTAATATTTAGGGCAGTATTTTAAAAAAGTATGGTAATTGGGTCAGCTTATATATGTATGCATGTGTTTGAGAAAGATATGTGAACTGGAAAAGGGAAGATTTTTTTCTGCATTACATTTGAACACGGTCACATATTAGCATGGTGTGTTACAGATGGAGAAATCAGCCTTTGAGAGGTCAGATGAGTTGATCAAGAGGCTATGGGGTAGTTAAGACAGAGCCAGGATTGAAACATATCCTCTGCCTTCAAGTATGCTTGACTTTTGCCTTCTGGCTAAACAGATGGTAAGAAGAATCCATTATGTCAAGAGAAAAAAATGGAAAGAGAAGGTGTTCATCTTGGGGCCAATGTGGTATACCTGACTATGGATTTTTTTTTTTTTAAGATTTATTTATTTGTCAGAGAGAGAGCGAGTGAGAGAGAGAATGAGAGAGAGAGCACACAAGCAGGGGGAGCAGCAGAGGAAGAGGGAGAAGCAGGCTCCCTACTGAGCAAGGAGCCCGATGCGGGACTCGATCCCAGGACCCTGGGATGATGACCTGAACCAAAGGCGGACGCTTAACCAACTGAGCCACCCAGGCGTCCCCCTGATTCTGGATTTAAAACAAAAAAAAGTTCAGTACAGCTCCGGGGTTTCCAGCTTTGTAACCTGTGTAAGTGACAGGACCTAGGCCACAAGTGTGGAGATCCTCATAGCTAACCTGAAAGGTTTTGGGTGGATGAGTTTACCTACCACCTCTGAGATTAATTGAAATTATGTACATGAAAGTATCTGGTACCCGATAAATGTGAAATTTCTTTCTCCTTCCTTTACATATCGATCTATAAATTGTTTAAACTTTTCCGGTGACATTATTTGTTTTCTGTTGAGCCCTTTTCGTCTTATAAAACCTTATAAAGAACTACCTTATTATATGCAGCATGTAGACCTAATAAGTTAAAAAAAAAAAAAAGCAGAGCTCTTGTATGTTGTAAGATGACTTCCAAAAGGTTATTATCTAGCCAAATGGTTTGAAGTCTTGTGGAGCCAGGAAGATTCAGTCTACAATTTAACTTTTAAGAAAACAGTAAAGATGTAACATCAACAGCAAGAGAAATGACCAGATGTTAGTTCGCATCTATACCATTTATACTCGTGGCTGTGATTTTTGTTGTGGAGTACTTAATGTTCAGATCAGTTCCACATAAATGGAAAGCTGACCTCAAACAGGAGGAGGATAAATTGGATAAAAGAAAAAAAAAAAAAAGACTAGCAGAGGTTGTTGTGGTTTCTAAGAAGGAAGTGTCTGGGGAGGAGATTGATGACTGAGGATGACAGGTCAGGGATCGCTGATGCAGGGTTCTGATGTAGACCTTGAGGGTAAGGGGTGGTGGGGCCATGCCTCCCTCCTTCCTGGTAGAATGGGAAATATCATTAGAGGGTAATAAATATATTTAGTTTAAACTCCAGTTCTGTATGTTTATATGGGAAGAGATTAGATTACAGATTTATTATAACTCATCCCCCAAAATATCTGGGAATGAGTAAAAAAACCCAAATAATCTGCTATTATTCATATGAACAGGATAGGGGAGGCAGGAAGAGGGTGTGTGTGTGTGGACGATATAGAACAATGAATAATATAAAAACCACTGATGGCTGACAGACTCCCACAGAATCTTCTCCTCTGTCTTCTGCCTGACCTTCTTGGCTGGACAACACTGGACACAGCTGAGTCCTTTGCGAGAGGAAGGGGAAATGGAGAAAGGGACAACTCACCTACCACTGACAGCAGATGATCTTAAATTTTAAGAAAACGTACCTCAACTTCCACCCTTAAAAACTGTTTTCCTCTCAACTTCCCGCCCTCAGTGAAATATACTAATAAGCCTCTAAATGCCTGACTTGATCCTCACTGTAATGATTAGAGTCAGATGTTTAGACACACGAGGCTAATGCGCTTTGACTTGGCCACAGTTGAGACCATAAATCCATATGACAGATACTGGGCAATTGCCATTTTTGTTGTGAACATAAATAATGCGGACCCGGAATGTCGGACCTGGAGCCTGATGTAGAATGATGCATTATGTTCCTGTGTCAACTAATCATCACAGAAGCCTTTGTTTGATGTTGGTCCTGATTGTCTAATTTCAGGAGTATGAAATGCAGTAAAGGGTGCCAATTTCAAATTCAGATGTCAGCCAGCCACGATGAGAAAGTTTTATAAATTTGTGCTTTAAAGGAACTTAAATCTTGTAAGTGGTTCTCAATATATAAAGAATAAAATTGTTTGGGGTGCCAGTGTGGTTCGGTTGGTTAAGTGTCTGCCTTTGGCTCAGGTCATGATCTTGGGGTCCTGGGATTGAGCCCCGAGTTGACTTCATGCTCAGCCGGGAGTCTGCTTCTGCCTCTCTCTCTTCCCTTCCCCTTCCCCCCTACTTGTGCACTCTCTCTCAAATATAATAAATAAATCTTAAAAAAAAAGAATAAAATTGGTGTTTTTAAAGAGTGTTGTGCACGTATTACACTCACAATATTAAAAAATTTGTTATGGATTTAAAGGAAAGTGTACGTAACAGAATGATCAGGAACATGAGATTTGGAATTGAATCTTAGTTTAGGTCTTGATCCTCCCGTTTAGTAGTTAATGTCTCTCAACCTCATTTCCCCCATATATCCAATGGGGAGAGCATAATACCTGTTTCATGGAGATGTTGTGATGATTAATTGAGATGATGCTTATAAAGGCTGCAGCCTAGTGTTTTGTGAGTGCTCAAGAAATGCTAGCTGCAATTAATAATAATGATAGAAATAAATACTGAAATTACCACTTGTAACATCTTGAATTTGTAGTACCTTCCTGAAGATGCAGTGAGGTGAACGCCTGTTGTTACTGACGTGATGCTCTAGAAGATTCTTAACGTTGTGTCTGAGTGCTCCTCCAAGCAATGTGGAGCACGCCAGTCTTGTGTCCTCAAGGAAGGTGACTTGATACGGATTTTTTTTTTTTTAAACATCCAATTAAGTGAAATGTTCTTTAAGCTTTTCATCCCCTCTGTGGTTCCCTCCTCGAAGAGAAATATAGTGGCAATAATGTGGATATGATATCTTTGCAGGCCTAAATGACCCAAATTCTTCGAGTTTATGAAATAACATGCTGCTGGAGAAGACGACCAGGACTAGAAGCAGGGGTCTGAAACCCACCCTTGCTTGTGCATCTGTTCTCAGCTTTGGAGGACAGCTTTTGGAAACATCCCCAGCTCTTTGATGTTCCTGTGCTGCAGTTACGCGTTGCTTCCTTTGTCTGCATGTCTGGGATTGCTCTTTCTGCACATGCCGGGAACGCCATACGGTTATTAAAAAAAAAAAAAGTAGTTGTCTACCCACTAGACTGGGAGTTCTTTGAGGGTATTTTATATATCTTTATATTCCCAGTGCCCAGCCTAGAGCCTGGCACTGGATACTGACTTCATAAAGATTTGTTGGGTGATTACATGGCCAGAATCGAGGCAGGACTGCAGGCTTCCTTGCTGGGTGGTCTTGATCTCCTTGTCTCTCCATGGAGCATGACACCTTGATTTGTCTCCTACAAAGCATTGATGTCAGCCCACATGAACAGATGTGAGTATTGTTTTTTGTAAATTTCCAAATGCTGGGCAATAGGAGGTAATAAAAAAGAAGTCATCACATTGAAACATAAGCTATAATCTTGATTGAGGTATCGTTTATAATAGAATCAGAAACAACTGAAACTTCTCATACTAGGGCGTTTGCTAAACACCTGATGGCACGTATATCCCAGATAATACTGGGCAGCTGATAGTAATAATAATATTTACTGAATTTTTTTATTATGTGCCAAGTCCTGTTTTAAGCATTTAACAAATATCTCCTTTAATCCTTGCGACATGCCTATCAAATGTGGATGCCATCACCCTCAATTTACAGGTGAAAGAGAACGATATGACTAGCATAGGAAGAGGTGCAGACTATTTGGAACATGGATGAAAAGCAAGTTGAAGACCAGTATGTAGAGTGCCATCTGCACTTGTTAAGCACAGAGGAAACAGCCCTCGTAGGTCATCACCAAACAATTAACAGTGGTTGTGTCTAGGGACTCAATTTGTGGGGGAGCTTTGTTCTCTATAGGGAACTTTTCTATTTGGTTTGAATTTTTTTTTTTTTTACAATGAACATATTTTATAGCTAATAAAACAGAAGTTCTAAACAAAAGAAACTTCTGTTTTCTTATTCAAAACAAGAGATACCCAAGATGTCTCCTTTTTTTCTCTCCCTCCTCACTGTTTTCCCTTTTCTTGGATCTCAGCAATTCACTTGACCTTAATTTGAAATATTTGTGAGGTGAGTGAACCTTTAGCTAGTGCAAAATATAGTATGATATCCCAGGGACTATTAAAAGGACTACAACTTGGAGCATGTGGGTGGCTCAGTCAGTTAAACATCTGCCTTCGGCTCAGGTCATGATCTTGGGGTCCCAGGATCGAGCCCCACATCGGGCTCCCTGCTCAGTGGTGGAGTCTGCTTCTCCCTCTCCCTCTGCTTGCTCATGCTCTCTCTCTCAAATAAATAAAATCTTAAAAAAAAAAAAAAAAAGAGTACAACTTGCTAGCCAGCAAACACCTCTTTCCACCAGGGACCAAACTCTTCATCTTTCAAAAATTTAATGAACCCAATGATTCTATCCTCGATTCTGTGGAAGTTGTAAAACTTAGTTCAACCTGCCTTCTCCGTTCACCAGCGTGCGAAGGTACTTCACCCGGGGGAGCTGCTAGGTAGCCGCTGACACGGGGATCCTCTGGCCAGCCACGTACGTCGGTAGCCCTGTAAAAACGTCCGGGTTTGCTTTCGGGGGCCCATCACCGGGTGCTGTGTGCTAGAGAAGTCGCCGGGCTTCCAGGAGCCACCCCGAGGCGGTGAGGCTGCGACTCCTGCCATCTGGTTGGCGGGCCACCTGCGCCTTGTTGCCCCTGGGATTCCAGCTCCCATGGTTGCTTCAGAAACTTTTGTTACCCCAGAACTTTCTCACACTCACTGGCCCAGATGTTTGCTGAATTCCAGGGCTGGTGTGTGTGGTCAGGCAGCCAAATTCCAATGTTAGAATGCTGCTTGTGACTGTGGAACTCTGTTAACTCAGGCTTTTAAAGGGCTGACAGGGTGAGTGAGTGAGTGTGTGTGTGTGTTGTGTGTGTTGTGTGTTTTGGGGAACGGAGAGCAGTGAAGAGCAATCAATAAGCAACTTCCAACCAGAGAATTTGAATGGTATTTTGAGAGGTTTTGAATGGTAGCAGTGATAAAACAAAGGTATCTGACAGCTTGAATGGCTTTGGAATGTAAAATCATCCACATTTCACAAAGAATTGCACTAACATTTTTTTTCCCCCAGAAAGATAGAGAACTTATTTGATCTCTGAATTTCCAGTTTTTTCACAACTTTCTTCAGTTAATGTGCCTCAGAATTTGACATCATTTCTAAGTCACAAATTTCCATCTAATACTTAAAATAAGCCTTTCTTGGGACGTCTGGGTGGCTCAGTCATTAAACGTCTGCCTTTGGCTCAGGTCATGATCCTGGGGTCCTGGGATCGAGTCCCGAGTTGGGCTCCCTGCTCAGCGGGAAGCCTGCTTCTCCCTCTGCCTGCCACTCCCCCGCTTGTGCTTGCTCTCTCTCTCTCTGACAAATAAATTAAAAAAATAAAATAAAATAAGACTTTCTCCTTATGGAGAAATTTATATAGGCATCTGCATTCCCTTCCTCTCCACCTCTCTCTTTCCCTCCCTCCTTCCTTTCTCTTTTTCCTTCCTCCCTCCCTCCCTCCTTTCCTTCCTCCCTCCCTCCCTCCCTCCCTCCCTCCCTTCCTTCCTCCCTCCCTCCCTTCCTTCCTTCCTCCCTCTCTCCCTCCCTCCCTCCCTCCCTTCCTCCCTCCCTTCCTTCCTTCCTCCCTCTCTCCCTCCCTCCCTCCCTTCCTCCCTCCCTTCCTTCCTTCCTCTCATACTTAAGTGCCTATTCTTTGCCAGCTTTTGTTACTGGCATTGAGTTCATTGTTTTTGAATTTTGAACCAGGCAGACAAGTTCCTTTCCTCTCAGAAACTGACCTTCTGCTGGAGAAAGGCAATAAATAGAGAATTTCAGATAATACTAAGTGCTGTGGATAAAACTAAACAAGATAACGTGATGGAGGTCTGAGAAGTAGAGAAGGAGGGGACTTGCTGCCTTCAGTTGGGCGGGTGACCTTTCTACTGAGACTTGAATGATGAGAAATTAGGGGGAACACTGTTGACCAGCCTTGGGGGCTCAGCTTTTCCTGTGTGTAAAGATGGGGCGGGATGATGATACCTGCCTCACCGGTTGGTCGGGATTAACCGAAGTAACCTGCGAGAACGCCCGGCATAGTGCTTTGACATAGAACAGCCTTAAATTGTAATAATAGCAGGGCTTAAAAAAATGTTTCTCCCCACCACAATTTTGCATGTCTGTTAGCTGAAGTAGTCATCAAATCATCTGGATAAAAATCTGTTGGCAATAGAGGCCAGCATAAAAGATCTACTAGAGCCATGGCTTGGATTTAGGGTGTAGGACCAAACAAGATGATTCCAGAATCTAGCCTGGCCTCTTGAGATTACCAGAAGGGCCAACTGTGTTCCATTATATGCCAGCTTTATTTCAAGAGTTGGCTAGAACTTAGTTATTTGATAGATGAGTTGGACATAAGACCTCAGAATATGAACCGCGCCTTAGGTTTGCTTAACTCAATTCCTCCTCCCCAAGGAAGTGAGTTTCTGGAAGCCCTGAAGGCAGGGCCAACATGCTAGCCTCAGGAGGCTCCTGAGACATGTTCACATCTTGGCAGGTCCTCCATGGAAATTCCCTAGCTCGGCAGTGCAGAGCATGGAAGAGATGACTTTGACTTGGGAAGATCTGACAGCAGGTGTTACCTTGCGGCTGCCAAGTGCTAGATGATAGTGATTCCTCATCGCAAGAATGCTGGAGAAAGCACATTTTATTGTATGTGGGCCAATGTGAATTTATTCTTACCAGTCATAATTGTTGTAGACTTTATTTCAAAAGCTGTATTCCAGGTTTCCTGAAGTAACCCCATATTACTACTGTTATTTGTGTAGCATATACATATACACTTTGGCCTGGAGCTTTGGGCCTTACAACAACCATGGTGGTTTTTACCATTTGCCCAGGAATGGTATCCCCAAGTGGTGTGACAGAGTATCAGTAAGGGCTATTGGTGCTGTGATGCTAACCTTCTGAGAGTTGAATCCGGGTCCTACCAGTACCTGTGAGATCCTGGTGGACTTATTTCACTGCTCTGTGATTTGGTTCCTTGTTGTAGAGTGAGGATCATAGTATTTGACTCAGAGGAGTGCTGTGCAGATTAGGTTAATATATGTAAGCCCCTTAGAGCAGTGCCTGGGTGGGAACCAAGACTTTACATGGTAAGCCACCGAGACTCCAGGGGCACATGGCTGGCTTGCTTGAGCAGATTTGCAGAGCTGGGACCCAACGTGAATCTCTCAATTCTAAGTCTGGTCATCTTTCTACTTTGTCTTGTGTTCAACAGTTGTTGTTCATGATTTTAAAACTTGAATTCAAGAAAAGAGTAAATTAAGATATTTAAGATTATAATAATAAAATAGCACATTATTATTAGCTGTTAACCCTGCTTTACATATGGAGAAACTGAGGTTCATGGTAGTTTTTTTTTTTTTTAAGTAAGCTCTGCACCCAACATAAGGCTTGAACTCATGACCCCAAGATCAAGAGTTGCACATTATACCGACTGAGCCAGCCAGGCGCCCCTCATAGTAACTGTTTTAACAATCAAATGAACTTTCCTTGAAGGCAAACTATAAAAAGGGCGTGATTTTCAAAATGAACAAAAAATATATATATCACAGTGAGTGTTTTCCCTTCTAAAGTGAGCTTATAGTCTTCTCACTGAGGCTGTCACTCCTCAAATATTCTTTCTCTTTGGAAATTGCCTGAACAATCAGCATTACCTTATTTTAAATAAAATTTTTAAGGTGAATATTAATTTTTACAAAATAAAAAATGTATATGAGGACACATTTAATAAAAAAATCGTTCAGTTTTTTTCAGAAGCAGAAAGTGACTTCAAAAGTAAAACAAGAAAATGGTAGGTCAATCATCAGTTTGGGTTGCAAAGCTGAAGGCCTGGCAAGATTGTGATTTTCCTATGTGGTTCCAGCTGATAAAGGAGGATTTCAAATGACATTCTCTGTCACCCATGGCAGACTCAAAGCAAAAGTGAATAATACCCTCTGAAGAGACTACCCTGAAGGTTAGTATTCGTGGATAAACATCGCCAGAGACCTCTGTGTGACCGGAAGAAGTCGAGAAGAGTCAGCACATTTCAGGAACAGGCGTGAAGTCGTAACTTTCCTTTCCAAGGGTAATCGCTTAAGGGAAAGCCTTTTGGCTTTGACTACAAACAGCAACAAATGGAAACATTTGGATTTCATGAAGCCTGGGAGAGAATTTTGGGCGGGACACACAACAACATGCTCAAGAGGCTGTTAAAATGGATTTTGCAAATGAATAAAAAAATGATTTGCATTAAATACAAGGCTGTTGTCTTGGGGTTAGAAGAAATCCCACAGAGCTCTGAGGAGAGCCCTAGGGTACTGATTTGGGAGTGGAGGTGGAAGGTGAGGTGAGAAGCTTTGGTGGGAGTCTGTTGGGAGAGGCAGAGGAGTGGGTCAGTTGTGGGCTCCTAGGGGGTTTCCTGAAGGCAAGAGGAAGTGGTTAGCCAAGGGGGGGAATGTCCTGGGAGTGCCCCAACTTGATATATAATTACCCAGTTGTCTTCAGGCACGCCATGGACGCATGGAGACCGGAGGTGTCTGCTTGGAGCTATCGACTGGGGACTATTAAGCTCAGGCACTTCCCTGCTTTATTAAAACCTATACAAAATCACAGATTTTCATCATCCATTCGGGACTGAGAGCTATCACTTAATCCGCCTGAGGCCGGACACTGTGGACATACCTAATGTCTCCGAATGTGACACTTGTATTTTCTCCCAAGACGTTTGTACCAGAGTCAGATGTTTATTTTATAGCGGATTTAATCTAGGATTTCCAAGTGTAGCCCTGCACTGGTTGTTAACTTTCACCACAGCTTATTTCGCTCGTATTTTAAATTGAGTCGGAGGCGGTCATTTTTGCAAACATCAAATATCTGAATGCGTGATTGTGTTTAGGAAGTTTAAGCATTGGGAGATGATTTTAATCTGGTTGGAGATGAGAATAAATTGCTGTCTCAAGGCTGACATCGTCTTGAAGAACGCAAGCCGCAGGAAAATGTTACACAAACATCCAAATGAGAAAGACCCTTCCAGGTACCTGTTCTAATGGGGAAAGAGAATTCTTCCATCCAGAAAAAGAAACAAGAGCATCATTCTTTCTTTAGACCGCCGCCTTAGCTGGGAACAGGAAAGGAAAATGAACCGCTCGATGGCCTTGAATAAATACTTCATGTCTCTAAGTGTGTTTCCTCATATCAAAAGTAAGATTAATACTGGTATCTATATTGTTGGATTTTTGCAAGAATTAAATAAAACATATATAGCACTGGCATATAAGTGTACAGTCAAGGTAAAAAAGTGTTATATACAGTCCAGTGAGGTAAGTGGTAGTCACCCCCTTTTATGTTGGGGAGGTGACAAATCAGGGTTCAGGTCCTGTCCTCATGGCCACATATTTATGTAATGGCTGGGACTGAAACTGAATTCCTTCTGATGCAAAAGTTCACAATATCCCCACTGCACTTAACTTTTTCTGATTATTAACCTATGCTGTATAACGGAGTGAATAATAAATTCATGAATTCATTCATTCCATCAGCCTTTATTGGATTTCATGCTCTGGGTCCACCGTGTCTTAGCTGAGTAGGCTTGCACAAGTTACTTTACCTTTCTAGACCTCCGTTTCCTCATCTGTAGAGTGGGAGCAATACTGCTATCTCTCTGTGGGATTGTATGAGCCTTAAATGCGTGGGAGTGCACTGAGGGCTTACCACAATCCCTGCACATAGTGTATGCTCAAGAAATGCTGGTTATTATCAATTTTATTCTTAGCACTATTGCCATTATTGGTTTAAAGTTGGTTCATCGTGGGGGCGTGTGGGTGGCTCAGTTGGTTAAGCGTCCAACTCTTGATTTCAGCTCAGGTCATGATCTCAGGGTTGTGAGATCGAGCCCCACACTGGGCTCCGTGATGGGCATGGGGCCTACTTAAGATTCTCTCTCTCCCTCTGCCCCCCTCCCCCACCCCAGCCACCTCCCTCTCTCTCTCTCTCTAAAAAAAAAAAAGTTGGTTCATGGACTCTGTCTTTAGTATAGTACTCCATTTGATTTCTGCTTTGGTGGAAATGGGGGGTCTGGCACCTCCCCTCCAGTCATCCCCCTTTTTCTGCTCTCAGCCCCCAGAGTTGCAAAGTGAGTGTTTGTTTGT
Source organism: Phoca vitulina (assembly GCF_004348235.1). Classification (NCBI taxonomy): domain Eukaryota; kingdom Metazoa; phylum Chordata; class Mammalia; order Carnivora; family Phocidae; genus Phoca; species Phoca vitulina. The sequence continues at coordinate 29,331,893 of NW_022589706.1, forward strand.
TAAGAGCAGGCCAGCATATTCATTTATGGAATATAGGATACATACACTGTATTAACTTTATAATATCTGGAAAATTCTGAAATATAAAATATATTCAGATCCAAGAATTTCAAATAAGACTCTGTGTAGACCGGCACATGGTAAGATTACTTTAAGGAGTGGACAAGAATCTTCGAACCAGGACTCGGTGTATATTTTTTGGCACAATTGTTAGAATTAAGTATAAAAGTAAAACAATACTTGGTTGAGCAAAGGGTAATCAAGTTTACTGAGACCCTGTATCTCATTTTTACTTACGTTCTTTAGTTCATTCAACCAACATATTTTAAAGGCCCCAGGTTGTACCAGACACCATGTTAGGCAAACAGCCCAAAGTTCCTGCCTTTTCAAAGCTTACAGCCTGTGTGTGTGTGTGTGTGTGTGTGTGTGTGTGTGTGTGTGCGCGCGCGCGCACGCATGCGCTTGCACTTAAGTCTTATAAATGGATGCACTAATATCCTGGTTGTTGCTTGTGATTATCCCAAACTGGGAGAGGTCTTGGCTGAAGGCTGAGAATTGAGAAATTAAGTTTTAAGCTGAAGTTAAGGCATGGGGTTTGGGGAAAAGGAAAGCTTTAGGAGAGAGAACGTGGAGGTGGGTTGAGGAAAAACTGCAAAGTAGCACAGCGGTGTTTCAGGTTGATGGGACGAGTCAGTGGATTACTCTTTCCCCATGAGTGATGTTCTGAGCCTTAAATAATTATGGTTAAGGTTCTGCCAATAATGCTGTTGTCTGTCTCTCTCTCTCCCTCGCTCCCCCTCTCCCATCCCTCTCTTTCTCTCTCTCTCTCTCCTTTTCTTCCTTTCATGACTTGTGAACAGGGAACTCTTTTTTTTTTTTTTTCAGGGAACTCTGTTAATAATGTAAGAAACGGTAGTGATTCTTTTTTTTTTTTTTTTTTAAAGATTTTATTTATTTATTTGACAGAGAGAGAGATAGCGAGAGCAGGAACACAAGCAGGGGGAATGGGAGAGGGAGAAGCAGGCTTCTTGCAGAGCAGGGAGCCCGATGTGGGACTCGATCCCAGGACCCTGAGATCATGACCTGAGCCGAAGGCAGACGCTTAACGACTGAGCCACCCAGGCACCCAACGGTAGTGATTCTTATGACTGATCTTGTTTTACATTTAAGGCAAAAGTAAAGCTGAGGCCTTTTAGAAATAAACCCACTAATATTTAGTGCAGTTTCAGGCACATCGTGCTTTATAAACACTGCCTGAATGAAAGAACCTAGGTGAGTGTGAAAAACTATTTCAGAGATTCTTATTGGCAGCTTCAAGTAATCTTGCCAGGTACAGATCCACGAACACTTATCTGAAACTTCTGGGGCTAAGTATGTTTCATATTTCAGGATTTTCCAGTTTGAAGATGTTATATTCAGGGCATATAACATACATTAGGTAACATCTCTAGTAGCAGCACCTGATATTCAAACACATTAATTAATTTTTTTTTTTTTTTTGTAATGACACTTAGGAATGTTCACATCGGATAAATAAAGATAATACACAGCTTCATGTAAATTCAGGTCAGGTTTTGTCACACATTGACTTTTTACCAAACTTACACACTTGGTGTTCTCGGAGCTTTGGGGAGTTTGGAATCGTGCATCAGGAACTGTGGGGCCATAGGAGCTCTTTGCAAATACTTCTTGCTTGTGTTGCGGCTAGCTGTTGCCTTTAAGAGTTGGATTCCGGGGTCAGAGTGGCCATTCATATCATTTGTCTTCTGTTTCCTGTAGGAACTCTGTATTTCTTTCATGCTCCACTGTCAGAGAGACAACCAGGGGAGAATTCAGCTTTGGTCTTGCCTCTGGGTGTCTGTGTTAGATCCTGATTAGCTCCAGCTCTTAATTGTAAAAGTATTCCCTCTTGGCCACCAAGTTTCGCAGTCACTCTCCTGGTCCCTCTCCTCCTTTATTAGTGCTCAAAGAATGTGACACTGTTCACTGGCTCTGAACAACCTGGGTTCGGCCTCATAGATAAATGGATTCTTAAATCCAGAAGAGCATATCTGTTTTTCTTCTGAACATTTAAGAAGATTTGGAACATGAAACAGATTGTAAAGAGTAATTTACTTGTTTCAATAGAGAAAGAGGATGACTTCTAGTGGCTTCAGGTCTGTGAAGGGTTGTGATCCCAGGAGTGGTTCTGGCCTCATCTCTTTCTTTCTTATTCCTCTTCCCATGGACACAGGTTTCCACCCTCACTGTTGAAAGCACTCAGGGGAACTTTCCTGCCACCGCATCTCTATTTCTGTCTGCTGCCTCTGCAACTCCTTAGCCAATTATGTGGACTTTTAGTTATTTTTCCCTATAGATTGGGCGTCTGTGGGCATTGGCTTGGAGGATCAGTTGCCAGTCTCTAAGGACAGCTTAGTAGCAGCACCTGATATTCAACTTAGAGACTGGCAACTGAGAGCACCTTGCCTCGTCCTCGCTCCTCACATCCGAGGCTTCTCTGGGATTCTGCTCACGTAGGCAGACATTTAGACTCTGGTTTCATGTTCTTTCAGAGAACTGGGCTTTCTGGGCAGCTGAAAGCTGGATGTCTGACGTGCTGCCATTTGTAGGAACATTTATATGCATGTGAACAGTTTTGATCTGAAACTGGGGCTAACTGTGAAATCTGAGAGAGTGCAAAGATTCCTATAAAATTCCAGGTGATTCTTAGTTCTTTTCATGTATCTCCGTAAGGAGTGTTTTTCTGCATTCTTCCTTAAAATAGTGCAAGATTTATTCTGTATAGATGTTTCATAGGAGACTTTAGTGAAATTTATGAGTCATAACTGTATCCTGGCAATTACACTTTAGAAATATTATGTGCTGAGAGTAATTCCGATAACTGAGCCTTTTGAAGGTTGCGTCCATATTGCTGCCTTTCATGTTTGAGGAGAGATTTGGGAAAGATTATTCTCTGGGTGTAAAGAATCCAATATGCACTCCAGTTGTTTCCACAGAGCATTGTCATTTCCTACCAGGGACTCTTCCCTCCCTTTGACTTAGGGTTGGCACGGAAACCTTATTGCTTAAATAAGCCACCCCATTCCTGAGTGCCATTTGACAGGTCTTTGTAAACAAACATCTTCAGCCTCGTTGAGATTAGTGGACAGATCTGAGCTCTCACATTTACAATTCACGGTTATTGAGCAATCGTTGCTGGTTTCTCTTCCACATGAAATAATCATTACAGGTAAGATACTAGGTAAAACATACATTCATCTATATTCTTGGCACATAAAAGCACACCTGCTTGATGTTTTCGTTGAAATTCTCACGAACCTGCAAGCCTCTGAGGCCGTGGATGAAGACATGGGGTGTTAGTGTGTACACCCGGTGCTTACCCAACTCCTGGGCAGAGAGAGAGGCATCCAGTTTACATGAGGTGAATCAATGAATGAAGGATCTTTGGTACCTCCAGATTCCCTCTGATAATCAGAGAAAGTGGCCAGACCTAAGTTATTTCACATTTGAACACTTCTTGGGAAGTTTGGAGAGGGCGATGTTTTGAGGCTTATAGCTTGAGATAATTGGAATTTTTGGAGAATTTCCATTGCTCTTACTGCCCCTTCCCTCTTTCTGCCGTGAACTGTCTAGGGTCTTCCTGTATGTACTGTTCATTTCTTCTGATTCAAAGGAAGTCCATTTCAGGTGTATTCTAAGCACCACATGAAGATTGTCTTCAAAGTAAAGCTTTTACCAAGCTCACAAATGATGGATATTGTTTTCCTTCCGCCTGAGGGTCAAGGGAGTGGGCAGTTTGTATTTATCAGTCTGCATGGCCATTTCCTCCCTCCTACCCTAGTAGCCCTCTCCGTGTCTTATGCCAGAAATTATTTGGTCCAGTGTAGTGACCTCCACTGGGTCAAACACAATTCTGGAAGCCTTTGTGTGCTCATTTCCTTAAATAAATGGAAGGTAAAATATTTGAAAGCAGGGCAGCTCTGGGCTGTTCCAAAACATCAATGTTGATTGTTTGTTTTTCTGGATTTTAACAAAGGAGCTTTAGCCAGAAGACCTTTGCACTCCTGCTCATACCCCCAAATTACAAAAATACATAACAAAAATAAAACAGAAGCCAGACTTAAGGTTATCTTACCAAAACAGGACTCCTTCCTTCTTGAGATTGTACAAACAAATGAGTTCCCCAGTTAAGTTTCAATCAATCATTGCTGATGAATTCAGTGCAAGTTTAGCTTTATCTTTAACTCATACCACATTGTCTAGTCCTCGGGGCTTAGTTTGGTTTCCTCACCTTGTTTACACACCAAATGGTGAGTCCATTTGGAAAAAAAGAATAGTTTACTGATTTCTTTTCCTCTCCATGTGTCCAGCAATTAGAACAAAAAGGCTCCAAAATGAGTGCTAGGGAATAATAAGCAGTTTTCCTTGGGTGGTCTTAACAGCCCAATGGCTAGATTACTCTGAAACTGAGATTTTTCAAAGGTGACCTCTTGATGAGGCAGGGGGATGGTTGACTTTCTAATCTTTGGGAAGGAAGGGGATATAGTAATGGAGAGAGATAGCAGTGGGCAGTGGTAAAGAACAGAACTCCGAGGCCAGTCTACTTGGTTTTCTGGTTCTGCCTCTTACTAGCAGTGGACTTTGGGCAAGTCACTTAATTGCTTTGTGTCTCATCTGTATAATGAGAATAATAATAGTATCCCCCCATGTCATGGTGATGAAATAAGTTAATAGTTCTTAAAAAAATTTTTTTTAAAGATTTTGTTTTTAAGTAATCTCTGGACCCAACATGCTTGAACTCACAACCTCAAGATCAAGAATTGCATGCTTTACCAATTGAGCCAGCCAGGTGCCCCTAAATAAGTTACTATTTCTAAGGCACTTAGGACAATGCCTGGCACATAGTAACTGCTATGTAAGTTTATGTTACATAAATTAAAAAGAACTAGAGATGGGGAAATGCCAGGAGAGATTAGTGTTAAGATCCCCAAGGGGGAAGGGGTTGATTTAAAATGAGAAGAGATACTTAGTGGGGATAAAAGTGACAGAGAAAGCAAGTAGATTGACAGTCAAAAGGTAGACAATAAGGTGGCCATTTGGAGATCTTAAGTGGCTTCTAACTCTTCAAATATGTGACCTTAAGCAAGTCATTTAACCTTCCCATCTGTAAAAGGTGACAGTCAGCTGGCCAGATGTTCTTTTAGGTTTGTTTCAACTCTGGAAATCCATGGACCTGGCTTCTCTTTTTAGTGAAACGCTTGGAGCAACAGCTAGACTGTGGTTCCAGGTAGGATTGAGCAAAGATTATAGAGCCACACCTGGTATCTGTCATTATCTGAGCATGAATGAAAAAAGTGGGCAAGGCTGAACCTGGAAGGCATGAGTTGAATTGCTTCACGAAGACAGTTCTTCACTGCTGCCTTATGACTTTTATGGGTTTCTTACATGTGTTCCTCTTTTCCCCTCTCAAACATTTGGTTCCATTTTTTTTCCTTTCCTTTTTTCTTTCTTTCTTTCTTCCTTCCTGTTTTTTTTTTTTTTTTTTTTTTTGATCTTTTCCCTTTCTAAGTTGCACATGAAAGGGCCTCATTGTTTGATATCTCTCTACTTGGGAAGGAAGAAAATGGTGTGCATGAGATGCTAGCAGCAACATAAAGAGCAGGTGCAAATGCTCCAGATGAATTCCAGCAAAGGGAGAGTGCTTATATGGCTGTGCTGAATTCTTCCTGCCTAACTTGATAGCATATTTTTGATATTACAGTCCATCTGTGCACCGTTTTCTTCTGTGTATGGTTTGTATGTGTGTGCGTGGGGTGGGGGGTGTTGCTTTATCATTCTCATTTTTCCCTTGGGCTCTTTAAATATTCTTGTTCTATAAAGCAGCATTTGCTTTTTGCTTCCAGTGCTCTGACCCCTTGGTTGCTTGAATATAAATGTACTGTGTTCAGTCATTGAGTGAAGGGTACTCATTTCTGAGGAACAAACCTGTTATTCTGGCGTAAGATATGTGAACAGACTGTCCTCTACAGATTTGAGTATCTTTGAGAGCTGATGCTGACAATAGTGGCATTTGGCAGCATGGTCCTTGATTTAAACAAATAGTCGGCTTGGTTGTATTAATGTTTGTATCAGGCTGTGGTTAAGCACACTCTTCTCAGATTTGAACCTGTAAAGAATTATGAAAAAAGAACCATGGTTTCAGTGGGAATGGTCATTCCACCTATCATCTTCAAGTCTTCCTTTCTTGAGTTTTCTTCATTGGAAAGTTTCATTCGAACTTTTTGTATCAGTCAGACTGCTCTAGGTTATGCCGCAGTAACAAAGAGCACTCATGTCTCAGTTGCTTAAGAGAACAAAGTTTTCATTATTGTTTATGTTATATATCTGTTGGGGGCTAGTGTCAGGCCTCATGTACACCCTCACTCGTGGATGAATGTTGATGGAGTCTTCCTCCTCTGGAATGTTGTCAGTCACCAAGGTGAAGGGAAGGAAACATGGTGAATCATGCACCGCATCTTAAGGGATTTATTTTAGAAGTAGTGTTACTTGCACTCACATTTCGTTGGCCAGTCGGTAAAAGGCAAGTCAAGGCATGTCAGTGGTCATGCCTAACTTCAAGCAGGCAGGAAAGCATAATCTTATCATGTTCGTGGAATGAGGGAAATCAGAAGTATTTGGTGAACAGCACTAAATGCTTTACCACAGACTTTACATACGGCGGATACTGTAATTCAGGCTAGGAAAACAAAAATGAATGGGGTGTACCCAAGTCCTTAAATTTCATAGAAACAGCTTTATGTAGGAATTCCAAAAACATAATGATGAAGTGAAAATGGTTAAAAATGACTTCTGTATTAAAAGAGCTTCAGAAGGTCTTCTTTACCATCCCATTTCTCTAGTTTTTGTAATTATTTTCTGAAAGTTACAAATAGCTACAACATAATCTTCAGAACATAAATCTGTTTAAGAAAAATGGGCTTTACTTAGTTTTACACAAGTTTTGGTCCTCCTTAGAATCTTTATGAAACACACAGTTTTTGTGTTTTTGCCATGCTTTAGCAGTCTAAAAATTGAATGCGCCTAAGGAGAATAACTTCTTTATTACATGCTGGCTGAAAACTCAGCCAAAATTCCATTGAAAGCCAATTGGTTTTCTTTCTTTCTTTTTTTTTTCCTCTGTGTGTCCTTCAGTGCTGAAACTGGAAATAAACCAGCATTATGGGTTCATAACTGAGAGTGGAGCGATTCTGCACAATACACAAGCAAATTTGTCATTTAAAATATCAGACATCTGTCTCAAGTTGGTGCTGACCTTCTAAACTGCAACTGAATGTCCAGATTGTTACTTCTCCATCCTCCTCAGAGGCATTTTTAGTGTGGGGTTCACAGCCCCATGCTTCTTGTCTGCTTCCTAGTGGGTTATGGGTTGTTTCCTAGAGTCTAGACACGAAATGAAAAATGATTGTGTAATTCATTTCCTGTTCGTCTCTGCAAAATTCAGAGGAAGGTCTCAAAGCCTTGGGACACACCACCTCCTCCTACTTGGTAGAAGGAGCAGACATTCTGGTTCTGTAGACATGCATTGAAATCTCCGCCAGCCTCTTGCTACCTGTAGAACCTTGGGCAAGTGGCATAATCTCTTTATGTCTCAGTTTCCTTCTCAGTAAAACAAGGAACATAAGAACTGTTTCAAAGGGTTGTTGTGAGAGTTGAGTGTATGGTTTCTAGAAAATGCCAGCAATGTCTGACATGTAACAAGCACCCAATAAATATTCCCTACTAGCACAGTGCTTACTGGTTTTCATAGGATTTCATTGCATTTTATCTCATGGGAATAAATCAAGGCGAGGGAAGGCATATAGAAAAATTGGTTTTTCCATTTACTTGCCAAAAAAAAAAAAAAGAAAGAAAAGACTTGGAATTCTCTTGGAGTCACAGTCACAGTTGACTTCGCAAAGATCTTATTTAATTATAATGTGTATCTCTTTTCTCCTCTGTTCCCATTTTTCCTCACTCATCATCTCGTTAGATCCCATATAGACCGAGTCCCACTAACTAACTTTCTTCACTTGTAAATCTTTTCTCATGCTCTTTCGGGTTTTGAGGCATTACTTTAGTGAGCAGTGATTAAGGGCTAAGGGGGATGGGTGCCAATACTGTAGGAAAACAAAAACTTTCATCATTTTAATAGTAAGAGCTAACATTATTTGAATCTGTACCTGGCTCATAATTAAAGATTTATTTTTTCATATGAAATCAGAGCTAAAATTGTATCAACCCTGTGAGGTCGCTATGAGTACTATTTGTATATTACAGATAAAGAAATTCAGGCTGGGAAGTTAAGTAGTTGGCCTTAGGCAACATACCTAGTAAATGCTAACAAGCACTATTCTTGGAATTTGAATCCAGGACTGTTTGACTTCCAAATAGCTTCCCCCCCCCCCCCCCAAGCTCTATTGTGCAGACAAGTTTGAGTTCAAAATGGGGAGGTGATATTCCCGGCTGATGAATGCTGTGTGAACACTGTTTGAATAGATTAATCATGGCAACTAAAAATAACAAGGTGTATTGTTGTCTTTTTGTACAGTCTACACTTTCTTGTCTGGACGACTATAAAACACAAGCGTGGTGCTGTTCTTGATTCCTGACAGTTTTGAGACTTGGAAGCCTGTCCTTTGTTAACTCTGCATATGTACTTCCAGATTTTGTGTACATGTGGTTTGTCCTCGGTGTCCATGATGGGAGGGCTCGTAATAAGAAAGTAAAGATGGAAACCAGAAAAACAAATAGGCCCTGCCTTCCTGTCTGAATGACTCCCTCATTCCCCCCCCCCCGCCCAACGACTTTCTAAACAAATTGGCCTAATAAGTAAATCTAGGGGTCCTCTGTCCTTGTTTGGAATAGTATCATTTGAGCATGGCTTTGCTTTCCGAAGGGAAATGTTGAGGACTAGGTGACAGCTAATGGACCAGGATTTTTACTTTGAATTCTGAGGCTTACTTGGCTGGACACCATCTTAAATAGTAGTGATCTTTCATGGCTTAAAAGCTGGTTGCTAAAATACAGGACATTTTGGAGATTCTAAAAGGATCAAGTGTATATATATATATATATATATATATATATACACACATATATATGTATATATATTATGTATATATATCAAGTATATATATATGTATATATATATATAATTTATTTTATTAAGAAGGCAGTGGAAGCTGGTTCATGATTTTCTAATCTAGTTTCATGGTCCTTTTGATCAACCACAGATAAAACGGAACAAGACAGCTTCTCTCAAAGGGTTAATACCCTGGAATTTCACACTTAACAATTGGCATTCTGTCCTCTGCATTCTTCAGGAATTTTCTCACTGATGTCAGTCAAAAGACTTTGGTTTGTTATGCAAGACAGTGGTCCAGTGACTTTGCATATCACATTCTCTTAAAAGGGAGGGAAATCCTTGCATGCTAATTGGGGAAGAAAAAAGGTAGTGTAAGTGGTTCTTTGGCTCCAGCTGAATTAAATGAGTGAGTGTGTTTAGTGAGAAAATAAAGCACAACAAATCTTGCAAATGAGTGGGCATTCTCTTGAAATGTCTGCTTACCACATTTTTGTCATTTTGTGTGTATCTTACTACTGTGTCACTGTGATCACATTTTTAAGGAAACACTTCAATATATTTATATAGTTTGTTTTTCTGTTTTTTTCTTACTGCTTTAGTTACCTGTTACTGGGTAAGAAACCACTCCAAACTTAGGGGCTTAAAATAACAATTTATTATTTCTCAAGATTCTCTGAGTTGACTAGCTCAGCTGGTCTGTTCCACATAGTGTTGGCAGGTCGTTGTATTCAGCGGCTGTCAAGGCTGGGCTGGAAGGTCCAAAAAGTCTTCTCCCACATGTCGGGCACCTCAGGACTTGTCCTCATGGTCTCTCTGCCTGGCTGGTTGGAGCTCTCTCATAGCCTCGTGGTCTCGAGGTGGTGGTACGTCCTCAGCTAGCTGGTTTGCAAGAGAGAGAAGGCAGAAGCTGCTAGTGCACGTAAGGTGAGGCATGCGAGTCCCAGAACATTACTTGCACCATATCCTATTGGTCAGAGGAAGTTACGGAGTCAAGCTCAGATCCAAGGGCAGGGAGTTGGTGGGGGGGAGTAGATCCCACTTCTTAATGGATGGAGAGGCGTATGCCTATAAGGAGGGAAGGAATTGATGACCTAAATTAGGTCAAAGAGAGTACTGAGGGCAGAGGGACTTGTGGCTGATGGAAATGCCAAAGGCAGAGGCAAGTTTGGTTCCACTTCCTTTCTAGGGTTCTGGGCAGAGACTGCTGCATGGAGTAGCTTCATGCCAGGTTGGGAGAAGTGCATAGCAACATCAGAGGACAAAATGATGAGGTCAGATGGAGGGAGGTCTCAGGTGCACTCACAGTTCTCTCTCAGCTCCTGTGTGGTGGCAGAAGAAGCCGGAAGTTCTTGAATTCAGGAGAGGACTCAGAAGATAGCTGAGTTAAGAGGTACTGGGCTTAGGCCAGGAACTGGGGGGGGAGGGGAGCGTGAGACCCTGAGCTCATGGTAGCACCTGAAGTGGTATCCCGAGGCCGTGACTGCCAGCTTGGATGTCAGCAACAGGTGCCCGTGGAATGGCCAGGGTTGGAGCTCTAGCCAGTTTCATTTCCATAGTCTCCAGGCCAGGCAGCAGCACAGACTAGCCCCTTTGCTGTAGAGGGCAGCCAGGATCCAGAGGACACCATTCGATTTGTGTTCTCCATCTCCCAGGGCACCATCCCGAAAGGAGACATAGCCCCTCTCCTCATCTAGTTACTCTTTTGGAGATAAGCAGGAGGAGGGTGAGAAATCTAGCCACTGATCATGATGGCTAAAGCGACTGAACCTAAAATAACTGTTTAATTTATTGCATTGGACTAAATATTCACCAGATCTGTCTACAGTTAGGTCTTCTTCCTTCTGGTAGCCTGAATAGTGCTCCCCTGCCCCCAGATACATTCATGCCCAAATCCTCAGAGCCTCTGAATACGTTCTCTTCTGTGGCAAAAGAGACTTTGTAGATGTGATTAGGTTAAGGATCTTGAGTTGGGGAGATTTTCCTAGATTATCTGAGTAGGCCCACTGTAACCACAAGGTTTCCTTAGAAGAGGGACACAGGACATCCGAGGCAGAAAAAAGAGATATGATGACAGAACCAGCCCTTGGAGTGATACATGTCGAAGACAGAGGAAGAAGCCATGAGCTAAGGAATGCGGGTGGTCTCTGTTAGCTAGAAAAGACAAGAAAAGCTCCCAGGAAGCCTGGAGAAGGAATGTAGCCCTACCAACACCTTGGTGTCAGACTTCTGAAAGTGTTAGGAGAATAACATTTGTTTTGTTGTAAACCACTAAACTTAATGTGGCAATTGGTTACAACGGCAGTAGGAAAGGAATCTACCCTGCCACCTCCACCCAAAGTCACTTAGAAACATTGAAAGTGCAATTACTTTCTTCCTGTGAGTGCAGAATAAAGTCCTCCCCATTCCTTCTCCCAGTAAGATACTAATTCTATTTGCTAAATAAGAACATTGAGGGGTAGGGAGTGAAATTCAGTAATTTTGCCCAGATTGAGTGGTTGGTTAGTGATTGAGCCAGGATTAGAACTCGCTTCTTTTCAAGCCGCAGATGAAGCGCTCTGGGAGCATCCTACAAGAGCATGGTCTTGTGTCCAAGGATGTCAAGGAAAATGTATCAAGTGGAAATCTATAATGAGTAAGCTTTCAGGATCTCAAAAATCCCATCTTAAAAGTCTTATGTTGTAGAACTTACTGACATGATGCTTCATAGAAATAACATGAAAGCAAGTGCCACTCCATGACTCAGTGACCCACTCATGCTTTAGAAATAACCAGTTACACCATATTTGCTCCACTGTTAATGCTGTAGGCAGTCTTCAAGTCACTTACAGTTTTTTTTTTTTTTTTACAAAGTTCCGTTCAAATTTCCTTTGGTGGGAGAGTTCATAGAGCCACACACACACACAAATCTCTTCAAACTTAATTTTTCTACTTAAACAACAATGCCAGCAATTATATTCTGACTTCTAAATTAGGATGCCAGGAACCCTTGTTCCAGCTTTGGAGGTGACGTTGATGGTGGTGGTTTGACCTAGGGACCCAGACACCAGAATCATGCCCGCTGCACATCTCCATCTGAATGTGGGCGCACCTCCGGCTCTCTTCTCCTTGAGCTTTTCTGAGTGAATAAAGGTGGGCAGTTGGCCTCACTGGTGGACTGGGATTGCAGGCTTACCCAGGGCCTGCTCACGAGTCTGGATCACTCAGAAATAATATCCATATGTCGGGGACAGCTTGCATTTGAGAATAATCTTTGTGACCCAGTTAATACTCTGGGAGATTTTTTCCAAACACGGTCATTGTGCTATTTGCAGCACAAGTTCCAACAAAACAGCTTTTCCGTGCTGTCGTCGGGACAGTAGGGGCAGCATGGAAAGCAGCAGAATACTAGCGCCAGGGCAGTCTGCATGAGAGACGTTGGCAGAATGGAAATGGAATGCAGGCATTTTAACATTTCTGTGCATACGCTTTGCTCCCACCCAAGGAACTATACTATGTGTTTCAGTGCTCTGCCTGGGGAGAATGCGAAACTCAGAATTGGTCAGTGTGCATGGGCGGGTATATACTGGAAATGTGGCAAAGAAAAATCCACTAAGGACATGCATTATAGAGTGGAAAATGGGGGTGAAAACACATGGTTTCTGGCAGGTGTTCCACACTTCCTATCTGGAAGGTGAATCCGTTAATCTGAAAATGAAAGCCATCCCAGAGTCCCCTAGGTAACACGCCAAATACTGTCACGGTGCTCAGATCCCTTTCGTTAAGCCCTTTGTTAGATCTGAACCTGAGCCCGACACAAAGCTCTTCTCTTAAGGAGGATTTCCAGAAGGGCTACTGTAGCTCTGTGCATGCTTTAGAAGAAAAGTCGATCTGTTTCTTGCTTTAAAAAAAAAAAACTCCAAAAAACAACAAAAAACTCCCCCCACAAAACCCAGTTTGTGTCCATGAAAAATATCTTTGCATGTCTAGACGGTAGTGCCGATCAGTTGCCTTTCGTAAGGAAGGGATACAGAAAAACTATTATTCTCTGCAGAAACCTTGTAAGGTCCCACGTGACCCAAGTGACCTCTCACTCAGCTAGTGTAACAGGAGCCAGAAGTGTGCAAGGAGCCGGAGCTTGAGGACTGATGTTGTAAATCAGGCCTGGCATTATGGAGCTTTCCTGTTTGGGGCTGGGATTCTCTCCTCTTGTTGATTGTCCTGCAGATAAAGGGTGGAAAAAAAATTTCAGAACCAGTGTGAGTTGTGTCAATCCCATATTGTTAGGTTTCCACCCAGATGGCATTTATAACCAATAGAAAGGAAACTCTCTAATGTCATTACCTTAAATAAGGGAAGGAAGAACTAAAGCATAATTTTACAGGCAAAAATTGCGTGGAAGGATCAAACGGGAATGTTTATTTGCTGTCTGCTTTTGCCAGATATTGTGCTCGAGGTGTTGCGGATGGCCTTGTACAATAATGAGAGAAGGTTTTGGTTTTTGCTTTTCATTTGCAGAGTGGCCAGGATGACTTATGCACGCGAGTTAGAAGCTATCTGTGTGTTTCCGTCTGTTTTCCACATAAATGGAATTTTTTCCTCTCGTTCTCCTAGACATTTTCTCCCATGTTTATGACTGTAAGTCATTAAAGCTGGCCCGGGAAGCTGTTTTTAGGTCTTCAGCTGTTGTTGGATGGAGTTGAGAAATGTTTGCTTTCACAATGGCCCAAAGCGAATTGTCGCATGTGGTGAAGTCGAAACCCCACAGCGACCACAGGCTTATCATACCCACATTCAGTCCATTGTGTGTGGGGTTTGTTGCCAAAACACCGTCTACCTGGGCTATGAGGAGGTGCTGGGGCACTCGCGCCATACGCCGCTGCAGGTTAGCTCTTGCCCAGAATCGCTCCCTGTTTGTTCATACAGCTGTGGAACACACCACATCCAGAGCATATTCAAGCGTGGGGTTGACCCTTGGGTCGAACACATACTGAAATCGGTGCCCATTTCGTGAGACGGAGAGGAAGCAGTTCATTTAACACACACACAGCCTCCTGCATCCAGATCTGCTGGGGTAGGAGGACAGAGGTTCAGAAGGGCTGAGTAGTTTGCTCAAGTCGCATGATCAGGTAAGTGGTTGAGTGGACTCATTCCTAAGTCTGTCTGACTCCAAAGCCTAGGGTATTTTTTATTGCAGGGCTTCTCCACCTTGAATGGTGAAGGACTGATTTTGTGTGTGTTTTGAATTTCGAATCCACTGTAAATACTGTGCATGCTGATTTACACGTTGTAGTACTGACTGCACATGATTAGCATGCAACTTTCATTCCGTGCAACTCACCCAGGCAGTTGGCCCACGCCTAAACATTTACACCTGCTCAGCAAGCTGAGTCCACCGATCATGCGCTTGGATGTACGGCAATGTCGGATTGCTGTGAAAATTTCTAAAAGTTTATTCTCAGTATGATGTCATGGACTGGTGTGATCAAGATCACAGATCACACGTTGAGTAGCCCTACTTTGGTGTAAGGGTGAGGGGAGCATATGTCCTGGGAAAGCCAGACTCTGACTTTGGGAAGAGAAGCTTTGGGAAGAAAGCTGAATATATGGATGATCATATGGTTTCCTTATTCTCTCTAGGACAAGCCTGATTGCAGCAGCCATGCTTTCATTCAGTTATATGCAGGGCATTGCTCTCAAGTCAGGAACACAGGGCAACTTCCTCTGCAGGAGAAGCACCAAGTGATTTCTAATACCTACAACAAAATTTGCATGGGGGGGGTGGTGTTGGGAGGAGAGATTTAAAAAGGGGCGGGGCACAAAAACGTTCCTCCTTGCAGTAGTTTCTCCCTTGTTAATTCACATGGCGATCTGTTCGACTCATGTATTGAGCCTCTCCTATATCCTAGGCACTTTAGTAGATGCTATATGATTAAGGAAGTGTTTCTGTATCTTGTAGTTTATTGTTGCCAGAGAAAGGGAAGAAGTAAAAGACACTTAAAAATATCAT
Source organism: Phoca vitulina (assembly GCF_004348235.1). Taxonomy (NCBI): domain Eukaryota; kingdom Metazoa; phylum Chordata; class Mammalia; order Carnivora; family Phocidae; genus Phoca; species Phoca vitulina. The sequence goes on from NW_022589706.1 coordinate 29,347,003, forward strand.
TAAACGTTAGTATTTTATTATTAGTTGGTCCTCTATAAGTAACAATTTTAAGAAAATGTTTAAAGCTTAATTATATCCTTTATAGGGGATTAAAACATGGTGTTTGTAGTAATTTTATTTTTTAAGGGTATTAACCAGGAAACTAGCATCTAATTAGAACAATGTTTCTATGGGAAAAATCACATCTTGCTGAAATATTTTTGACTTTAACACTTTCTTCAGGAATAAAACCTGTCAGACAGAAGTGTGAAAACTGCCTGTACTTAGAATAATTTCTTATGTGACCCAGTACTGGTAAAATGGTGCAGTATGGTACCATTTGGGTTTCTTTGGCCTAAGACATCATAAACAATCTTCTAGAATCTTAGGATCTACAAAATAAAGAAAAAATTCCTCTGTCTATCTTTGGTAACATGGGCAGACCTAATTCTGTAGTGACTGAGTATAAAAAAAAAAAATTAATGACATTCTCAAAAGCCTTTAACAATGAGGGTGAATATGAAGTGGCAGAATAATAAATTTGTTCTTAAGTCTTTGGCTCTTATTGTTCACAGATTCTTTTCCTGCAGATTTCACTTCTTTCATGGTTCCCATGCATGTTTCACTTGGTGCTGGTGAATAGGTATTAAGGGACTTCAATTCCTCTTCTTACCACTTCTTTGTCTTAGAAAGTTAAGGAGGATATGGATTGCTAGGGATTCTCTATTAAGCTGATCTTTTGAATTGAAATTAATTTACAGGGAGAAAATATGGAAATGCATTTCTAAATTATTGTAGAAATCAATGAAAAATGACATTTGCCTCTTTTTTTTTTTTTTAGATTTTTATTTATTTATTTGAGAGAGAGTGAGAGAGAACAAGTGGTGTAGAGGGAGAAGCAGGCTCTCTGCTGAGCAGGGAGCCCGATGCGGGGCTCGATCCCAGGACTCTGGGATCATGACCTGAGCCAAAGGCAGACGCTTAACCGACTGAGCCACCCAGGTGCCCCTTGCTTCTCTTTGAAATGAAAATTGAGAATTGAGCAGCTTCTTTGTAAATAAAATCTATTCATAATATCTTAAGTAAAGATCTAATTATTTTTTAAAAATACTTGTATTTGTTTTAGATTCCTTGGTTCAATCCTCTTTCTAGCTCTCTCTGTTTTTTGAGTTTCTATAGAGAAAGACTTAAAAACTTAAGGTGTGCTGTCTCTTAAATCTGTGATTTTTTCCTCTTTGGTAAAGGCATTATTGTGCCTTGGTTTTAATATGAAGGAAAATGAAGATGGGGGTGGAATTTGTATTAAATATTTGGAATTTTTCTTCCTCCCCAGCCCCAACATCTAAAATATGCATGGGATTTGGAAAACAAATTAGAAACAAGATCTTTCACAGATCCTAAAAAAAATGCATTTCTAAATGGTGACAAGTTCTGATTTCTGAATAGTGCTGTTTCATTTAGGAATTTTGGTTGCTAAATTGTATATAATAATCTATTTTTTCTTTTCCTTGGGTTTTATTTTGACTGCCTCAAGAATGAAAAACCTCTTATAAGAAAATTAATACCAAATATCCATTTTGCTAATATAAACTCATTTGCTAAAATAAACTAGTAATAGTATAAGCTAAAAATATATTAATTTTACAGTTTTTTTTTTGTGGGACCTGTGGTAAGGAAATATAAAGTAATCAGAAACTGAAATAGTTTTGCTTCTTTGTCTCTCTATGTCCCTAAACTCTTGGGTTAGTGGGAACATGGAGACCATATATGAAACAAGAGATATGATTTCGTCTCCAGGCATTTAATTAATTTATTTATCTTTAAATTAAAAAAAAATTATTTTGGGGGGGAGGGGCAGAGAGAGAGGGAGAGAATATCTTAAGTAAAATCCACGCTAAGGGTGGAGGCCGGCCATTATGGGGCTTGATCTCAGGGCCCTGAGATCACCACCTGACCCGAAACCAAGAGTTGCACACTTAACGACTACACCACCCAGGCACCCCCGCCAGACATTAATTTTAAAAGCGTGTGCCTTCAGCTCAGGTCATGATCCTGGGGTCCTGGGTTTGAGCCCCGTGACAGGCTCCCTGCTCAGTGGGGAGCCTGCTTTTCCCTCTCCCTCTGCCCCTCCCCCTGCTCATGCTCTCTCTCTCTCTCTCAAATAAATAAATAAAATCTTTAAAAAAATAATAAAGACCGACCACCAAAAAATGCATTTTGCAGAAGGCCCGAGTTTGGCCATTTAGGGTCAGTGTTTGTTTTTTCTCACTATTGTGCACATGCTTGGCGTATTCCCTGGCACATACGTAGCTCTCAGTACGTATTTGTGGAGTGAATGAGTGAAGGAAGAAATTGGGTATGTAACTGACCAATTAACTGACTGACTGATTTCAGTGATAGTTTAGAACTTCATTTGTGTGGGTCACCATTTAAGGGGTGAAATCACCTATATTTTCCAAAAACAAACTTTGTCTGTATTCATTTTCTCTGTAGTCTGTGTTGATGAGGAAAGAGACTCTCTACCACCCAGAAGTCTAAATATAGCTTCTCACAAAAGGGCTCATGTTACAGTGATGCAAATGGAAAAGAATAACAGACTGTGTTTTAATCATGTAAATGTAGCACATGTCTCCTTTTCCCTCCTCACTCCATTTTATCACAGGTAATTACATTACTAGGTATCGGTAGTTTAACCAAGATAGATAATAATTGCTGGAAAACTATGGTTTTTAACTTGAAGAAAGGGCTTGCTAAGTAAATGAAAGAGAAAAATACCAATGTGTTGTGTTTGGTGATTCTTTTTGTGTAACTGTTTGTTTTGCAATGCAGGAAGGGACTTAAATTTTGCCTGCCAATGTTTGATGCTAGATTTTTATCAGAGGAAGGGTCATATCGTTTTTCTGTGTGTTTAGAGATTTGTTTAAATGGAAACATTAGTAAGCGACAGTCTCACTTTTGGGGAATGAGTTCCCTCATGAAAGCTTTGTGTCTTGTGCTCCAGTGTAAAGAGAAAAAAAGTCATATTGGATGTCTTTTTCTTTCTGCTCTGGAGAGTGTATCAGACACAACCAACCTAGTGAGTTCAGACCACCTGTGAGACTCCAAATTGCTCTTCCTATATTGAATTTAAAAACAACACTTGATTATAGTATTTAAAGCATCAAGGAATATTCAGATGAATCAGTGGGTAAACACATTTAATAGTATAGACCTTGCTCTTATTGCAAATGGATCATTATCCAGTGAAACCATTCTTCTTTCATGTTGTAAAGCTTTCCAGATTTCAGGAAGCCAAGGCAGCTGTGTTTTTCAAAACCTTCATATGTGATCCCAAAGCACCATTTCCTAGGAGAAATGAAGATCTGTTCTTATACAGTATTTGTAAGCAATGGCTAACCTCTTTTCTTTTCTTTTTTTTTTGTTTTTTTTATTTATCTATTTGACAGAGAGAGAGATAGCGAGAGAGGGAACACAAGCCGAGGGGAGTGGGAGAGGGAGAAGCAGGCTCCCCGCCGAGCAGGGAGCCCGATGTGGGGCTCGATCCCAGGACCCTGGGATCATGACCTGAGCCCAAGGCAGACACTTAATGACTGAGCCACCCAGGCACCCCGGCTAACCTCTTTTCTGAGAACATCAGAAATACACCTGGTGACGGAAAGCCCTCATGCCCGATAAAGTGGGATGTTCTCAATTAACCAAGGGAGCATTTGGGTAAGAGGGACCCATGTAGCAGGTGCTGCTGGGCCTCTCATTCCAGCATGTGAGGGATGTGAGGAGATTTGCCTGATCTCAAGGGCTGAGAACCATTAATACAAGCGACTCAGCAATTTACTCCTTTGTTACTTGCTTTGTCATGAAGGATGTGCCCACAGCAAACTTTCTGATGCAAGGAAATGCAAGCTGCCTAGACCTAACTGTAATTGATAGAAAAGGCTGTCAGAGAAAACCCTGTAATCAGAGTCAGGGCAGATGTTTCTATCCGGATTGCAATTGTCAGTGGGTCAGAAGGGAGTTGAAATGTGTGCAGATGACTCAGAGACTGAAGACCTCTTCCAGTTTGTAGGAGTCCAAATAGTTCCCAAAACTGAGACACTCATTTTGTTTAAGTTCTAGCAGATTTTCTTTGTACACAGTTTTATTTTTGATACTCCTAAACAGCCGCTGGGTGACTTTTCAGTCATATTTTATATTGATGTCTCTCTGTTGTTCAGGGCATAGCATTGGTTTATTTTTGTAGTATCATTAAGAAATGGTAAGGATGACACACAATTACAGAGTTTTAGGGGAAGTCAATATTACTACATAAGCTTGACCTTAAAGGTAAGTTACTGGTCCTGGGAATATTGGGTTGGGCCAGCTCAAACTTGGGCTTGTGGTGGCTCTTCATTGCCCAACACAATGGTGTCTTTGCCTGGCAAGCTCTACCTCTCATTAAGGAGTCAACATATCACAGCAGCCCTTCCCTCCCCAAAGAACCCTGGGAACAGAGAGGTTAACACAGCCATTAACACTTGCCAAGTACAACAACAAGAGGTTCCATCTGCCCTAAGGAGGGGCATCCCTAGAAACTTTAGTGCCTCTGAGCCGGCCAACAGAGCAATGGGATTTGTGGTCTTGCTCAACATTGGGGATTTGAGTATCTCTTTGGATAATCTTCCTTTCCCTAGTGGTTAAGCATATGGTTCTCATAAAAGAAATTGTGTGGACTGTATTTTACTTAAGTCTGCCCATCCACAGTCTCTGATGTGATAACCAGACCACCAGACTGAGGTTAACATGCTGGATGATTTATTGGTGATGTTGCCAACTTCTTCTGGCTCGGATGGTCTTGTTCAGTAACCACTGCGTGCTTTTGTACGTACAGATTAAAGGGCTCTTCACCGTTTTTCCACTCTTTATTAACTTGTAGGAAGCATATTTGGATCTCAAGCCTCTGACTGATGATCAGTTGATTGACCATGAAAGGTGGATTCACCCCATCCCCAGTTTGCCAGCACTAGTTTAGGTTGAAAATGATGGCTCTCTTCTGAAATGACAGCCCCTGTAAGGTAACCATAAAGCCGGAAGGATCAAAGATATTTGTGGAATTTTTGTCCTTAAATGTTTTGGCAATAAAAATTGTAATGGAAGCACTCTTAATATTTTCAAGAAAAACAGTAGAAGTGAACTGTTATAATTAGTTCCTCCAATTAGGTATTCAAGGAAAACATGAAAATATGTGAAGGTTTCCTTATCTGCTTGTCTGCCAAGTTGTATCTTTCCACAATACTTTTCTTTTTCTTTTAGTCTTTTTTTTTTTTTTTTTTTTTGAGAGAGAGAGGGAAAAAACATTCATGGGTGGGGGGGGAGGGGCAGAGGGAGAGGGAGAGAGAGAATCTTAAGCAGGCTCCACGCTGAGCGTGGAGCTTGATGAAGGACTCGATTTCACGACCCCAGGATCATGACTTGACCGAAATCCAGAGTTGGATGTTTAACCCACTGAGCCATGCAGGTTCCCCATCCATAATACGTTTCAAATGGTATTTATTTAGCCTAAAAATGGAAATTAATTTTGCACTGATGGCTTGAGATTAGAGTTTCTGTGCATGCTGGAGACAGGGGTAGCTACTGACCTTTATATCTTGCTTTATTGTCTGTTGGTCTTGGCGGTACCCTTCTCCTCCAGGAAGCATTCCCAGGATGGTTCAGTGAAACGAATGCAATCTTTGGAGGACTTCGGCTCTTTGTGGCTCAGATAAATATATATCAACTTAGAGTGGGTTTTGTTTCCCTCTATGAATGAATTCCTAGAGAATTACAATTGTGGAAAGAATTGAAAGTTCAAATATAATAGAATGAAGTTTTCTTAGCTAAAGGATTATGGTTTGACGCCTCAGTACATTGATAATTGTTCTAAAATAGGGTTTTCTTGTCAAAGGGTTTGAGGGTTTCTGCCAGTCCATTTCCAAACAGAAGATGAGGGTAACGATTCCCAACTTCAGGTACAACCAGAACATAGTAGGGAAAAAGTCTCCATTCTGCCAGGTGTTGCTTATTTGAAGCACAGACGAGACATGTGAGATTGGGGCGGCGTGGGGGTGGGGGTGGGGGTGCTGCAGGGCATAGAGAATTTAGGCTAGCATTTCCTATTCCTGTTGTACTTTTGAAACCTCTGAGTCTTTAAATGCCCTGTACAGTGTATGTTAAAATAGATGAAAGACTAGATCCCTAATCAATACAGAAGGGAAGATTATCCTCAGAGGTTCACAAATACAGATAATTAATGGAACCATAACTTTTAGAAGTCAGTATATGGAGAACAGCATGGGAATAACTAGAATGAAGTGAGTTTTGAACGCTGATTGCTTTATTTTCATACTAGATAATGAGTTAATGTGCCACACATCCTCTAACCTTTCTGGAATGGTGAACAAATGGAGAGATGTGCTGAGTAAGTATTGGAAGACAACATGAGCCCTGAGGCAATTAGCTGGAATTTAAAGGAATAAACCATGCGTTTATGATTAAACTAGTGAAAGCCTGTATATAAATCCAATTGGTAACACTTTATATAATGACAAGTGATAAAATCCCTAATGTTTTCCTTGATCTTTCAAAGTGTCTTTAAAATGGAAAGTGGCTTCAGATACTGAATTAGCAAGAGGGAAAGAGGAAGAATGACTTCACGTTATGTGTGTGTGTGTGTTTCTCAGTTAAAGATCCTAATGTGAATCAGTGTAATGATCAGAAAGGAATTCGGAGGTTACGTGAATTCATTGCATTTCAAGAGGAGCAAGTGTTGTGAGAAAAAGTTAGAGGGCCTTTGGTTAAGTTGGGCTGAATCCTGATTTCTCCTTCTTTAACAGGATCACCACTCGTGTCTATGTTTGGAAATAAGATGATTCGTAAGCAGCAAAATGCTGTTTTTATTATTGCAGTGATGTCAATCCAAACTAGATGACTATGATTCATGGAATCTTCAAGGAAAACCAAATATTCTTTTTTAATAAAGTAATGGAGTTGGGATTTGCACATCTGCTCTTAAAAATCTGTTTTTTATAATATGGAACATATGTTAATCACTACATCTTTTATTAAATGGAGGGAAAATTCTTGTTGAGTGGATTAATTCTAGATCCTGAGAATCTGGAAAAATGGAGGACAGCATATTGAGCTGAATGTCTTTTGTCTCACCTCTTAATGGTACAGCAGTGATTTGCACACTCCTGGTTGGGACCCTTGCAAAGATGATAACATCAGGTGATGGGTTGTGACTAGCATTTATTTTTTTATTTTTTAAAGTTTTATTTATTTTAAAGAGAGAGAAAGCAAGGGTGTGTGCGAGTGAGGGGAAGGGGCAGAGGGAGAGGGAGAGAAGCAGACTCCCCACCGAGTGCGGAGCCCCACCTAGGGCTCCATCCCACAACCCTGAGATCACGACCTGAGCTGAAATCAAGAGTCCGACACTTAACAGACCGCGCTCCCCACGTGCCTCACGTTGTGCCCAGCTTGTGACTCGCATTTAAAAAAAATGAAATGGGGGGCAACTGGGTGGCTCAGTTGGTTAAGCATCTGCCTTCGGCTCAGGTCATGATCCCAGAGTCCTGGGATTGAGCCCCGTATCGGGGCTCCCTGCTCTGCGGGGAGCCTGTTTCTCCCTCACCCTCTCCCTCTGCCTGCCATTCCCCCTGCTTGTGCTCTTTCTCTCCCTCTCTCTCTCTGACAAATAAATCTTAAAAAAAAAAAGAAATATTAAAAATATGAAATGGAGTAAAAATATCAGAGTACGTTGAATATAGCAAAAGGTAAGTACTGTTCAGGGAACTGTGTGCGTGTACACACAGGTGTGGGCGATCATGATGTGAGACAGATTTTTCCTGTATTCTAGAGCTTCAACTCTGGAGGCTGCTTTAGGCTCAGCTAGACCAGAAAATCCCACCACAGACGAGGGCACGTCTGGTTCAGGGAGCTGGAAGACTACAGCTTTGGAGTCCCTTGTTCTGGACGTTACCTGCTACCTGTAGGTTCAGCTGCCTGCCCTTCACTAGTCTGTTGCCCCCAAGTCCCTGGAGGCACAGTTCCTATCATTTCTCATAGTGCTCCCAGCAGTTTGCTGCTCCCTCCTTGGCCCGGCTGGCCCAGGAACTGGATGCAGTGTTTGGGATATATAAGGAAGCAGAATTCATTCTTTTTTTTTTTTTTTAGTCTTTTTTGATAACAGCTTTATCAACAACTAATTTATATACCAAACCATACAATTCACCCACTTAAAGTATGCAAATTCTGTGTTTTGAATATTTTCATAGAGTTGTGCAAGCTTCACCACAATCAATCTTAGAGTATTTTCACCACCTCCAAAGGGAAGCTCTTTTATGACCTTTAGCCATCTGTGTTCCCCAGTCCTTCTTTTCTTGGGTTGATGTGTCCGCCTCAACAGAACCCTCGAGGGAAGAGATTAACTTCCACATCTAGGCCGACACCTCGGTTTTCTTTGAATCACTTACATCTTTGGCGAAAAAATTTTTGAGTATGTACTCCCAACTTTCGTGTAGAGACATACAGTTATGATTTACATATGTCACTCTACTAACATCTTATTAAATTACCAAGCACGCACTAATGAATTAAGCCTGAAGGAGGAAGGCTGAGTTTTGCCCACACACCCCTCTGTGTGCCCCCACCCCAATCCGATGCCCTCAGTTTAGCAGGTCCTGCTCCATTTGGTCAGGGCTCAGCTGAGCTCTCGGCCCCTTTTTCTGTCCTCCCAGACTCCAACCTCCTTTTCCCAACCTTCAGGCAGCTTTCCTAGATGCCGAGGGTTTTTTGTTTTTTGTTTTTGTTTTTTTTTCATGATGCTAAAGCAGTGTCTTAGCTGTCCCTGGGCCTGGGATGCTCTCCCTCCCTTTGTCCTTTTGGTGGACTCTTTCTAAGTCATAAAGAACATGACCGGGTTTACCTTCTCTGCTAGTTTTCCTAAATCTTTTGAGCACAGTTAGGAGCCTTGCCTCTCCCTTCTCTTAACAGCCCATACCTATTTCCCTATTTCCTATAACACTTAATAAGTTTGTGTGTATCCCATGCTAGACTTCAGGGAATGGACTTATAGGTGGCTTACTTCTTTTTTTTTTTTTTACTGTTATAAACAGTGTCATGAAGAATAACTTCCCTTATACATGAATCTTGTACTTTTCCACTTGGCTTCTCTCTCTCTCTTTTTTTTTTTTTTAAAGATTTTTATTTATTTATTTGAGAGGGAGAGCTCAAGCAGGCAGAGAGGCAGAGGGAGAGGGAGAAACAGACTCACTGCTGAGCAGGGAGCCCAATGTGGGGCTCGATCCTAGAACCCTGGGATTATGACCTGAGCGGAAGGGCAGACACTTAACCGACTGAGCCACTCAGGCGCCCTTCCGCTTGGCTTCTTAGAATGGATTCCTAAAATGTTGATGCCATTTTTTGTCATAGTTAAAATTTTTTTTCAGAATAATAAGCTGGGATCAGATTGTAGTGTTACTTGAATATCAGATTGAAGTGATTCTAAGCATTAAGGCTTGTTGATTGGGATATTGCTTATGTCAGTTTGCTAGGGCAGCTGTAACAAAGTATTGTAAAATCGAGTGGTTTAAACCACAAAAATTTATTTCACAGTTCTGGAGGCAAGAAGTCCAAAGTGTGGGTATTGGCCCGGCTGGTTCCGTTTGAGGGCTGTAAGGGGAAGATCTGTCCTAGGCCCCCTCCTGTGCTGTGTTCATGGCATTCTCCTGTATGTGTCCCTGCGTCCAAATTTTCCCCTTTTATAAGGACAGCAGTCATATTGGACTAGGGGCCCACACTACATCAGTATGACCTCATCTTAACTAATTACATCTGAATGAGTTTATTTAGAAATAAAGGTTCTGAGGTTCTAGGGGTTAGGACTTCAACATATGATTTTTTGGTGAGGGACACAATTCAACCCTTCACATTGATTAATACAAAATTGAATTCATATTTTATTTAGGGAGATTTCATATATTTATAATATTGAATTTTTCTAATCAGGGACAAGATATACACTTGACCCTTGAACAACACAGTTTGAACTGTGTGGGTCCGCTTATATGTGGATTTTTTTTTCAATACAGTCCAGTACTGTAAATGTATTTTCTCTTTCTTATGATTTTCTTAATAATGCTTTCTTTTCTCCAACTTATTTTATTGTAAGAATACAGCATATAATACATATGACATACAAAATATGGGTTACCCAACTGTTTATGTTATCAGTAAGGCTTCTGGTCCACAGTAGGCTATTAGCAGTTAAGTTTTGGGGGAGTCAAAAGCTATTCACAGATTTTCGACTGTGTGGGGGGTTAGTGCCCCTAAAACTCTGTATTGTTCCAGGTTCAACTGTATTTCTCTTTTGAAGACCTATTTATAACTATCAATTAAATTTATAGATTTATTAGATTTGGGGCACCTGGAAGATGGCAGTCTTTGAAAAATAACATCAGAATAAGAATATGGGGTAAAGCGTTAGGGATGTAAGAGAATGGAGTGGGGTCTCTCACATATAGTTGGCATTCCATAAATATCTGCAGAGTAGATTTGCTGAATAACTAGAGAGAGTGAAATAGTAAGGCAGAACATTTAATTTTGGAATGTAAAAGTTGTAGGATATGTTGCTGGATAATCTGGGGGATTCTTACATATTTAAATTAGTCTAAAATTGTCCTTTATCAGGACAGACTTTTTAATTTGATATTTCACTATGTATGTATAGCTTATCTTAGAAGAAGTATAGGAGCTGAAATACTATTACGAGAAGTTTGCAAAAATAAACTCATTAGTACTAAGGTTTCCTTTACTCTTCAGAATTACAGGTGATTGAAAATTATTTATATTATATGGAAAAAGAGTGGGGCCTGGGTGGCTCAGTCGCTTAAACGTCTGCCTTCAGCTCAGGTCATGATCCCAGGGTCCTGCTTCTCCTCTCCCTCTGTCTGCTGCCCACCCCCCCCCCTTGTGCTCTCTCCTCTCAAATAAAATCTTTACATGGAAAAAGTAAGATGCCCTCAAAAGCATAATTATTTTAAAACATTTATGTTTATGGTCCAAAGAAAACTTGAGCCCACCTCGTGCCCTAGCCTATTGCATTTCCAGCTCCTGGGGCTTCTTCCTCCTCCCAAGCCCTCCCTCTTTCCCCGCTGAGTGCTGGTTCAGGAAGATGTGAGGATTGGCCTATTGTGTCAACACTCAACATTTCATATTTCATCTCAAGTCCCATAGATGAAAGCAGAAATATTTTAAGTTTTGAGAGCATGGGAATTTTTTACATTTCACAGATCTGCAGTCCCTGGTTTCAGATAGTTGCTTTGATGTTTGCTACTTGATTACAGTGCTCAGTTTAAACTCCTACCTTTGGGGGTAACACGGCACATTCAATTATTGCATTGTTTCCTTTTCTTTCTTCTTTTTATTCTGCGTGAAAATTCATCCCTGGAGCTGAGCTCCCACCTGCCCCATCCTTTTACCTTTGGGGAAGGCTCTGCTGGTTTAAGGCTTGTTTTTTATGAGAGTCGTCAACTTCCCACCTTGCTTCCTCGTAAGCCCTAGGACAAGCTTTCTGGCTGAATTCTTTTCTTCTTAGAATCAAACAACTCAGCCCCAGCTGGGCTCTTTCTCTAGGCTCAAGCTCTAGTTCCCAGAGCCTGACACTGCCCGCCCCCCTCTCCCGCCCCAATACAGAAAGAACTGAAAAAAAGGCAAAGCCTGCTTTTGCTACTCCAGCAACCACTGCCTGCCACTTATTAGCTCATTTTGAAGTTATTTCCTAGTTGTGAAGGTTAATTTGCATAACATTATCAAATAGTGGGGCTAAATGCTGCTGTTTCCGGATCCTCATTAGAAGGTTTTGTCTCGCTTCCTTTGTTATAGCTCTTTGGTGCGTGGATTTCTCCACCGCAGATATGTGGAGTATTTCCCCTGCCAATGGCAGCATGGTCTCTGGACTTACAAGTCCCTCTGTGTGAGGGGTGCATCAGCTTGTTATGCACTCTCAGGGTGAAAATATCTTTTGGCAGGCTTGGAATTGGCTGTAAATCTAAAGTAGGGTGATATGTTCAAAAGTGCGGACTTAAGAACCCACGATATAGCTCACTTTGGGCCACTGTAAAAGCGAAAATTCTTTACAGCTCCTCACAGACACATCTCAGGGACTACTTTAATTGCTACCATCAGTATGGATGAAGATGTCTTAAAGATCGTGGGAACACAGAGGGTTGTGTGCAGGCAAGGAAAGGGAGCATGAAGATGGCTTCTAATGACATGATTAGGAATTTGAGGTCGCTTGTTTTGGACGGTCATTGAAGCAAAAATTCTAAAGTCTGTTAGCCCATGTGATTCCTGAATCCTGTTTATAACTTTCGCACCAAGTAGATTTCTCACTCCACTATCAATACCTTCAGGGTCTGGAAAGTCCCTCCTTTTTAGGAGATCGTGTTCCATCTTTGGCCATCTCTTACTTAGCTCTTTCTTATTGAACTGCCTTGCTAAGATCTATCATTGCGTCAGCTTATTACAGAGTTTTCCAACCATTTAAATTCCCTGGGCGGTATGCAAACATTTGCATGTGTTTTTGTGCAGCCGGAAGAGACTGTTGGAAGAAATGATGTACCCAAGCAAAGCCACGGAGGCAAACATCCAAATAATGCTCAGATGAGATGTGCATTCGTCGACTCACTCAGCAGATTTTGAGGACTAATAACTTGTGGGGCATAGTGCTAGATTATGAAGACTTAGAGATAATCAGTGTTGTCTTGGCTTCAAGAGCTTCTAGTCTACCCAGGGAAGAAAGTATATATAATATATCTTTGAAGCCTACTCTATACCCATCTCCAATTCCATTCTCTTTCCACATTTAGAGGCAACCACTAATCTGATTTGGGTTTTTATCATTTCCATCCATGTTTTTATATTCGTACTAAATATGTGTGTATCCATAAACTCTGTATAATATTGTTTTGTATGTTTATAGAAATCATAACACACTGATCATATCATTCTGTAGCTTACTTTCTTTGTCTTTGAGATTTATCCATGTAATTCTAATTTATAATTTTTGCTACTGAGTTTTACTGCATGAATAAAACATTGCTTATTCATGCCATTTGTTAATAAACTCTTAAGGTGTTTTCAACTTTTCACTGTAACAAACCCTGATGGATTGGACAGTTTTGCACATGTCCTTGTGTAAGAGTTATGTAGGTATATTTGTGTAATTGTTGAGTCATATGATCTGTGTGTCTTCAGCCTTTCTAGATTTTGATCAGTTAATTGCTCCTCAAAGCAATTAGGCCAACTTACTCTCCCACCAGGAGTGTATTTGAGTTTTAGTTCCCTGCATCCTCACTAACACTGGGTTTTGTTGTCTTTTTTGATACTTGCCTTGATGATGTTCTTAACGGCTCCCTGAACGTCTGTCTTCTCATCACACTTGATTAACATCCTTGCCAAACTGTAGACTCTAAGAGGCAGGGACGGTGGCTGCGTATTCACCATTCCACCTCCGGGAGTTACCCAAATCCAGTTCCTTCATCCTTCTTTTGGACTGCAAGGCCAATCTCAGATGCTGTATCTTCCACAAAGCCTTTGTTGATCACTCAAAATCAGATGGCTCTTGCTTATTCAGGGACAAACACGAAACACTTTATTTGTACCACTTTCATGTTCACCGTAGCCTGCCATGTCTTAGATCTAAATGCATATCTCTCTGTTGCCCCACAGGTTAACTAGTTCTGAAGGGTAGAGGAGGTCTTAGTTATCTTTGCAGTACCTGTGCCTTGTATGTTTTGGGTGCTTGGTAAATATTTATGCAAACGCTTCAGTGCCTGGTATGTTCTAGACAATCATTCACACCCTTGTTATTTCATGATATTCAGTGGAGTTGCCAGTGAAAGATAGGCACTTGTTGTAGGCTGATGCTCTAGAAGGACTTCAGAAACAAGAAGGCTTTTCACCCCACACCTGCGCCATGCTGGCATTACCAGTCTCTTCATCTGTCAGTAGGATGGGGAGAAAATGGTATCACTGTGTTTTAATTTACTTTGAACATTAGTGAAGATGGACATCTTATAAATATTATATATATATATATATATATATGCTAGCTAATATTTATATATATATGCAATATATATATTTTTTCCTTTAGTAACACTTCTCTTCATATTTTTTGTTCTTTTTTCTTTTAGGGTGTTTGTCCTATTGTTTGTATGACCTTTTTCTACAATAAGAATTTTAATACTCTTTCATGTTGCCAATTTATGAATTATATAAAGCTTGTTTCTTAGAATGAACTGCCTGCCTGAGTGCCTCTACTCATACTGTTTCTCTGGAAATATTCCTCCCTTTTCCATCCTTCTCTTTCTCCTCTACCCTTCTCTCCTTGTCCCGCCCCCCTCTAACACTCTTTTTTTTAAGATTTTTTTTTAAAAGATCTTTTTTTAAAAAAGATTTTATTTATTTATTTGACAGAGAGAGACACAGCGAGAGAGGGAACACAAGCAGGGGGAGTGGGAGAGGGAGAAGCAGGCTCCCCACCTAGCAGGGAGCCTGATGCGGGGCTCGATCCCAGGACCCTGGGATCATGACCTGAGCCGAAGGCAGACACTTAACAACTGAGCCACCCAGGCGCCCCACCTCTAACACTCTTAACCTGGCCAATTCCTACTCATCCTTCATAGCTTAGTTTCAATACCACTGCTTAGGATAGGCCTCCAGTCCTGCCCTCTCTCACCTCATGTAAATCAACCCCTCCCCCTATCATTCTCTTCCATAACTGCCTTCATGCTCCCTCATGGGGCCCCCGACCATTGCAATTATAGGCATGTTTAATGTTTTCACCCACCACTACAGTCTAAACCCCTTCAAGGGCTGGGATAGAATCCTTTTGGTAAATAAGGGAGTGAATAAATTAAACAGCCAAGTGATTCTCTTTGATCACTATCTTATGAAATCAAACCAAAAGTTAATTTCTCTATTTCATCAGGTGGTAAAGAAGTTGTTTAAAGACTTCCACTTGCATTCTCAAAAAGCTCTTAGGTGTTTGCTGAATGGCAGTGGAAATGGGAGTTTTGTCAAATGGGTGGATGAGCGAGAGAGAGCGAGAACGTGCATCTGGGAGCTGGACGGCTGCATATTTGGGAGTAGGTGCGGTCAGCTGTTCCCTGGTTTCAGGGATGCTGCACCCCTCCTGGTGTGTTTGCCCATGGCGGCTCTGGGAGAGATCTGTAGCATTCAGACAGCCTTCTGAGAGTGTCTTAGGTGGTGTGTCTAGAGCAGTGCGCATTTTACAGCTATTTCTAAAAGATAAAGCCGAGGCGTAAGCTATGCCAGGCTCGTCAACATTCACAGCAGGCTATTTTCTGGAGAGCACTTGTGAATCTGATCTGATTATCGGGCTATTTTCACACGTGGTAGGTGTATTTTAAGGGCAATCCCATGCTCAGTGGTGAGAAAACGAGAAATCGAAATCCTCATCTTCTCTGATTCTGCATCAAAAGCTTTGATAGCACAGAAAATGTATTTTTTAGGGTTTTACAGCTGCATGTGTATGCACACGAGCGTGTGTGTACGTGTGTGGGCAGATTTAATGCCAGTGTGCTGCTTTGATTGGTTAGTTGGGGTTCTTGACATGGCTATTCTAGATACAGCCATGAAGTGTGCTGCGTTTCTCTGTGGGTTTGACTGTGGTAAATATTTTTGTGTAGTTTCTTTCCAAGAATACAGTTTTCCCAGATTAGAAGGAAAACAATGGCTGACTATTCTGAAAGATGAAGAAACGAGAGGCTGCTATCAATTATAGTGTTTGAAAGTATGGCTTTAGATAAAAGGATGACTTGTTGTTTAATGTATCAAACAATATTGTGAGCAAATTCTGGTTGACCACATCTGGGTGTGTTCCCCTTGACCCTTAAGGAGAAGGGTGAGCCAGGAGTGATGAGGTTGGACCCAATCCACAGGGCAGAGAGGGTGGGGCTGGATCCCATGGAAGGGAGAGAGATGCTGCCTGGATTGAACCTTACAAGCGAGTATGGGTGTTTGGGGAGGGCACTGCTTTAGTCCAACTGTGTACAAGGTCAGCTGCACATGATCTTTAATTGTTTCTTCAAATCAGCCTCTAACAATGTGGCTTAAACTCAGCTATTTTCAGGTGGTTGGCATCATCAGTTTAGTCTTTTTTTTTTTTTTAAAGATTTTATTTATTTATTTGACAGAGAGAGACACAGCGAGAGAGGGAACACAAGCAGGGGGAGTGGGAGAGGGAGAAGCAGGCTTCCTGCGGAGCAGGGAGCCCGATGTGGGGCTCGATCCCAGGACCCTGGAATCATGACCCGAGCCGAAGGCAGACGCTTAATGACTGAGCCACCCAGGCGCCCCAGTTTAGTCTTTTTTTAGATTTGTTTCATACACTGCCCCAAATGGTGTTTAAATAACAAACAGCCATATAGCAAACACGCTGATGAGGACCTCTGCCTTTGGTTGCTTTGACTCAGCACACAGAGACATTTAGTGCTGAGTTTGGGGAATTTTTCAAGTCCGAAATTGTTACTGCTGTGGCTAGTCTCTGAAGCCAAAAGTCTTGTTAATCATGTTGGCTGTATTAACCTGTTCTGAGGATAGACTGGCTTCAGACAAGATATCCAGTGGTCATGCCTTCAGACTTGATCCTAATCCCATAGAAATGCCTTGTTTCTTTAGAATAACTAGTATAACTGCTTACCTAGTTAGTGAGTACATATCTTAACGTTCCTTTATTTCTAATTTTATTTAGTTCCTGCATCTGAGACACTTTTTTTTTTTACCTGTATGGGTTCTTATAATATCAGTGAAACAGCTAGAGCAATATCTTTTATTTCAATAGTGATTTTGTCAATGAGAATACTTGGTCTATTGGCGTTTATAAAACTGAAGACTCAAGAGCAACATGAGCTTCATTAGCCATTATTTTGAAACATGGCTAGGCTTATATTTCTTACACAACTTATCACTAACTTTTGATTAAGGGTTCACATCGTATTATTTTGTTAGTAGAGAAGATTAATGATCCAGCTGGATTCTCTGTCCTTGTAGTCTTTAGATATCTGTACCACTCTTTGATACATTTTCTTATTTCTCTTATGTTTATTTGATTTTTTGGGGTGATGTTTTCTTGCTCAAAAAAGCAACCACAGGTTTTCTGGGTGCAGCAAGTAATCTGCCTTGCACTAAGCAACGAATTAGACAAACAGTCTGTAATAATTCATTATTTTAATAATTTAAATAGGGGCGCCTGGGTGGCTCAGTCGTTGTGTCTGCCTTTGGCTCAGGTCATGGTCCCAGGGTCCTGGGATAGAGCCCCACATCAGGCTCCCTGCTCCACGGGAAGCCTGCTTCTCCCTCTCCCACTCCCCCTGCTTGTGTTCCCTCTCTCCCTGTGTCTCTCTCTGTCAAATAAATAAATAAAATCTTAAAAAAATAATTTAAATAATAATTTTAATACTTTTAGCTAAAGTTAGCTTTATTATCAGGTTGGTCCTGATTTAAAACAATACCGTATGCCCTGGATCATCTAGGACCAGTGTTGCAGTTTCGAGGGAGATGCACTAAGACAGAGCAGGTAGACGACACTGCCTTTATCAATTAGCTATTGCTACAGAACAAATTGTCTGCTCTCGTTATTATGCCTGCTTAGCAAATTACCCCAAAACTAAGGGGCTGAAAACAATGACAGAATTTATTTCACGCACAAACCTGCAATTTGGTTAGAACTCTGCAGGGATCGCTTGTCTCTGCTCTACTCAGTGTCAGCTGGGTCAGCTCAAAAGCTGGGGGCTGAAATTCTCTGCAGCTTACTTGCTCACATGTCTCGTGGTTCATGCTGGAGGTCAGCAGAGACCTAGCTGGGACCGTCACCATCGTACCTACATGTGGCCTCTCCATGTGGCCTGGCTTCCTCATAATATCCGGGCTGGGTTTCAAGGGCAAGAATGATATTCTGTTACTGTGTAAGAAGGGGGGGCCACTCAGCCCCCCATCACTGACACGGAGGTTAGCAGAACCAGAGCACACCGAAGGAAAGTACCGCTTGGAAACTGGACAGAGCAAACCTAGAAATCCAGAACTCATGCATCGGTTAGATACAGAGAACGTGCACGTGCGTTCTCTATACTAGGCATGATATTACACAGCTCTTGGATTTATTGGACATACAGCTCTCAATTTAGACAAATTGTGAAATATCTTAACTTCTCAACTGTCAATTTTATCTTGCTTTCACAGTCTTATTGACATTATTCTGTGTATAATAAATTTGATTATCTTGTGTTATAGGTATAGCCTATTTGTTTTCTGGAGGCCAGATGAGACCTGAGAGGGATTATGGATCTGAGATTTTTACTTCCATTAGTAAGGGAAATGATGTGCATTTTTTTTTTAAAGATTTTATTTATTTGACAGAAAGAGACACAGCGAGAAAGGGACACAAGCAGGGGGAGGGTCAGAGGGAGAAGCAGGCTTCCTGCTGAGCAAGGAGCCTGATGTGGGGCTCGATCCCAGGACCCTGGGACCATGACCTGAGCTGAAGGCAGACGCTTAACGACTGAGCCACCCAGGTGCCCCAATGATGTGCATTTTAACCAAGTCCATCATACCACTGGTTCGAGAGGTGATGTATATTAATAAGAACTAACATTTACTGAGCACTTAGTATGTTCCAGGCACTGTTGCAAGCACTTTGTATACATGTCTCACTTCATCCTGTATAATACATAATATATAATAATATATAGTATTATAAGGCAAGTCGTTTTATTATCTTCATTTTATAGGTGGAAAAACAGTGGCCCAAGTAGTTAAACATAGGCAGTTAGCATTTGGGCTCTAGAATCCATGTCCCTAACTGTGGTGAGGGTAGAACCTTTGCACAAAGCCTCGGCCTTTGACTTCCATTTCTCCCGGGAAAGCACGAGATGCTGCACCTGTGAAGAGTTATATACATGAACTCAACAAATATAGGCAAATCACCTAAGAGGTATTTATAAAAGTCACTCTTTGATGCTAATAGAAGATTTAAAAAATTCCTTAAAATGCCACCTTTTCTCTCAAGGACTTTACAATGTAGTGAAGATATTACAGTAAGAACATAACTGGAATAGAAGCCAAACAATGGATAACTGAATGAGAAATTGAGGAAATGGGGGGACAGGGTATAGGAGAGGACTATGCTTTGGAAACAGGAGGCAATTAATAAATATTTCTAATGCTGAAATTAAATGGAATTTTGAGTAGGTCTTGAGAGGCACCTGCATGATAGAATGGGGTGGGGAGACACCGATCACGTGTGTGAGGGAAACAGCAGAGAGACAGCGGGGATACCAGTAAGGAGAAAGGAGGAGCCAGGACTGGAAAGGTGAGTTACAGCCGGATTGCTGAGAGTCTCTTGTGAAGATCTGGCTGAGGATGTGGCACTTTTTCCTGAGATGAGGGGGAGTGCTCAACAGTGTCTGACAGTGTCCTGGAGTGGACGGAGCTTCCAGGAACTTCGGAGGCATGCAAAAAGTCTCTTAGTTGCTGTTTAACCTGCATACGTTAACCCTCTGGGCCTCATTATCTTCAGTTATATAATGGGGATAAAAACACCGGCCTCCTAGGTTTCATAAGGAACAATGAGCCATGATACGTAAAATTCCCAGTGTAATGGTTGACACGCGAGCGCTGTCTAAATGATGATTGCTGATGTACTGTCATATCATTATTTTGATGGTGAAGATGATGATTATGGCTGGCTTCATGGCAGCCATTATCAGGGTGAATGAGAGTAAAGAGGAAGCTCGAGGTAGTCTTCAGTAAGGAAAATAAAAACCACAGTAGGTGTTTCAAGGGAGAGAATTGGTCTAAGGGCTAAGAGGCAAAATGGGGTAGTGAAGCAACCCAGAGATTAGCAATGGCAGGAAGCTACCACTACTCCCAGAGACAGAGCTAAGGGACAGAGGGAGAAAATCGTGTTACCTGAGCTCAGAGACGGTGCTGCCCAATGGGAGCTAGAACCGCGGTGAAGGCCACCAGCTGGGAGCTGGCAATGTGGAGGGAGGGGCTGGCCCCGGCTAGAGATGCTACCTGAGGCAAAGCAAGGGCGGGGACAGCTCCTTGGCATTTCTATTCCTCCTGCCCTACCTAGTCTTTCCCAAAGCCTCTCGCTGACTGAGCTTACCTGGAAGCCATTTGTCAAGAGAGCCTGGGAGTTCGAAGTCCCCTGTGATACAAAGCAGAGAGGGGACAGAGGCAGTAGGGAAGGGCTCTGAGAGCAAACAGTTGACTGGCACAGATGGAATTATACTTGGGCTCTATATGTGGTCTCCGGTATGGTAGCCACTGACCACATGTGGCCATTTAAATTAAATGTAAAATTCAGTTTCTCAGTTGCACTAGCTGCATTTCAAGTGTTTAAGAGCCACATGAACATTTCCATCATTGCAGAAAGTTCTGCTGGACAGTGCTCGTCTATATGCCGGCATGAGGATGGAGTAGGGTACTGCAAATGGAAAGGCAGATTCCGATTGGAGAGGCAGTGAAGAGGCAAGATGAACAGACGTTATACAATCATGGTGGAAATAAAGAGAAGACAGAAGTTTGTCTTGGTGGCAAATGCACTGGTAGTACTTTTAGAAGCAATGGGGGAAACCAGGAGAAGAATCTGCTTTGGAGAGACTAAGCTTATTTTGGGCCATGGCGGGTCTGAGGCTCCAGCAAGCTATATGCATGACGCTGTCTAGGCAGCTGTGTGTTTGGACCTGGTTCGAGATTGGGCTAGAAATAGAAATTTGAAAGTTGTTCTCCTGGAAGTGATTGTTGGATTTTAGGAAGAGAGCCACCCACTAAGGATTTGCGACTGTGTAAGGGTACAGCGGCAGACAGAGTAGACCATGTATGTGGTCCAAGCCTTGGCAAATCAAGAGATGGTGGCTCCATCTGAAATTGTCGGTCATGCAGCCCAGTTGCATAGGAAGGTCATCAAAAGCAAAACAGAAGTGACAGGCTTAGGAGAATAGGGCAGTTGGATATCTTGATGGAAAGGAAAAGTCAATGGAGTAGGTGGGAGGTGGTGCCAAGAATGAAGGGATAGCGGGCACCTGGGTGGCTCAGTTGGTTAAGCGACTGCCTTCGGCTCAGGTCATGATCCTGGAGTCCCTGGATCGAGTCCCGCATTGGGCTCCCTGCTCAGCAAGGAGCCTGCTTCTCCCTCTGACCCTCCCCCCTCTCATGTGCTCTCTCTCTCATTCTCTCTGTCTCAAATAAATAAATAAAAAAATCTTTAAAAAAAAAAAAAAGAATGAAGGGATAGCAGGGAAGCGGATGCCACTGTTAGGAAACCTGAGTTTGATCAGGAGATGTTGCACGGTGTGGGGTGCAGGTGAGGCTTGGGGTGAGGCAGACACGGAATGGAGGGGCCAAAAAGAGATTCAAAGAAATAAGTCCTGGGTCACCCGGGTGGCTCAGTCAGTTAAGCCTCGGACTCTTGATTTCGGCTCAGGACATGATCTCAGGGTCGTGAGATCGAGCCCTGCGTTGCACTCCAGCCTGGGTGTGGAGTCGGCTTGAGATTCTCTCTCTCCCTCTGCCCCTCCCCCCACCCGCTTGCTCTGTCACTCTCTCTCAAAAAGAAGTAAGTCCCTTTAGAAGTGGAAATTGCTGTAGATTCATCCATGAAATAAGTATCTGTGAGCATTTACTGTGTGCCCAGCACTGTGATAGGACACTGACATAGCGTATTAAAGATACAGCCCTTGCCACTTCCAGGAATGCTAGTCTCGCCTAAACTAGAATTAGAAATGTGGGTGCTGGCCCCACCTCTAGAGTCTGAGAGAGTTGGTGGTTGGAGGACCGAGGAAATGGGTGGGCCGAGACAGCAGAGCTGAGAGAGCAGAGGTGACTCTGGCTCTGAGGGGAGGACCATCACAAACCCAAGCCTAGGCTACAAAGACAGTTAAGAGAGAGGTAGGAGAGAGATGGGGGCAGGTTCTAGACCCGTGTGAAGGCAGGAAGGATGCCGGAAGAGGCAGGTTTTTGTTTCTGGGGGAGTTTGGAAACCAAGCCAGTTCTAAAATTTTGTGAACAAGTTTTCTATCTATACCTTTGAGCTAATATTTAATAAAATCACATATTTCGATTGACAGGGCGGACTTAAGGTGACTCGATCGTGGCATTCCAAAACTGAGGTGGTTGTTCCTTCAGACTGCCGGTGAAGTTGTAGCTGTTACTGGCAGGCCCCGGTGCTCCCGGGGGGCTGCTAGCGCCCATGCCCCCGGAGCCTGGCTCTGGCAGGCCCCCTCGCTCCTTATACTCCTTATACTCAGCTCACGCTTCCGAAAGGGCCATCTGTGTTGGTCACAAGAGCCTCTGCCTGTCAGCCCTGGTTCATCTGTGTGCTGTTATGATGGAGGAGAAGCTGTGTCCCTTCACCGTTTCCTTTTCTAAAGAGCCTTTTATTTCAGTTCGTGTAGTTGACGTTCAGAACCCAAGCGACAGGCTTGGTGGCAAGGATGCGCGTGCGCAGATGAACTTCCTGCTGTCCTCGCTGCCCCTCCCCCCCCGAACCTGGGTGTGTAGCGGGCGCTGCGCATGGCGCGTTTGGAAATTGCTGGGTTTTGTTTCTTTTCTCTTTTCAGACCGATCATTTCTGAGTGGCTCTTTTGTTCCTCATTTCTTTCTATTTGGTAAATGATCAAGATGCAGTAATCTGTTTATGGTTTCATGGAAATAGTAATAGTGAACGTTTCCATAGTACTTACCATGTGCCAGACTCTCTTCCCAAAACCAGCACTTCCTAAGCGCCTGTGAATTCATTGACTCGTCACAAAAACATGAGGTAGGCGCCATTGTTATCTCTGCTTTACAAATGAGGAGACTGAGGCAGAGCGTGTTTAAGTATGACTTGCGCACAGCTGGGAAGTGGATAAACAGGGTTTCCATCCCTGGTAGCCGGGCTCCAGGATCCCTGCGCTGGGCCATGTCTCTCTCACTCCAGGCCTAGCAATCAGTGCTAGATGGTTTGTTTGTATTTCTTTCTTTGACTGCTTAAAATGACCAAGGAGATTTTGCCTCACTTGAAGTATAGTTATCTTGGGAGTTGCACAATTTTTACTGTCTTTTACTTAAAAAAAAAAAAAGACAAAAAAACATAAAAGAAAATCGCATATGCTTTTTTGAGAAGCTGAGGGTCCGTGGTCCCATTTCACTGTATTGATACCTAATCCCCTGTCTCAAATCACAAGTTTAGTCTAAGCTAACTGATACACTCCCTTAGGATGTTTATGACAAGCTTAGCACAAAAATAACAGAAAAGGCCTTAGGGGGGTTGCTTTTAGGGCTGGTGCCTGATTTCTGTTAGGTTTGTGAAAGCTTGGCCATTTCTTAAGGCCCGGGAGGCCCTCTGCATAAATCTGGATTTTTTTTTTTTTGGATGAATTAGAATTCCTTAGAATTGTTAAGGCCATCAGCAAAACATTAGCCCAAGGGGCATTTCCCCTTCACATCCTGTCCCTTTACTTTGCATGGAAACATAAAGGAGAAAAATCCTTAGTTTATTTATTTTTTATTTTTTTTTATTTTTAAAGATTTTTTATTTATTTATTTGACAGAGAGAGGCACAGAGAGAGAGGGAACACAAGCAGGGGGAGTGGGAGAGGGAGAAGCAGGCTTCCCGCCGAGCGGGGAGCCCGATGTGGGGCTCGATCCCAGGACCCTGAGATCATGACCTGAGCCGAAGGCAGACGCTTAACGACTGAGCCACCCAGGCGCCCCGAAAAATCCTTAATTTAAAACATAGTTTTTAAATCATGTTTAAAACTTAAAGGAGAAACATAGTTCAAAAACATAAAGGAGAAAAGTCCTCAGACCTAAATAAGATCCTAATGAAATGAACATGTGCAGACCATGGCCCTTCATCAGGGCCTAGACCATGATTGATTGTTCTGCAGGACTGTCTAAATCAGTAGAATGTTTTTGGACAGCTTGCAGAAGACCGACCTATTTAGCATTTTGGCCAGCATTACCAAGGGGCCTCCTGCTTCAGGTCTGTGCAATTCTTTGTATGATAAATAATTATAAAGAGAACTGTCAACTTGAGCATCTGGCTGATGGAAAGACTGACTTGAAAGCACGCTGAACTTTGGGTGTATGCAGCCCCAACATCTGGTGCGGAGACTTGATGGATTTGGGAGGGGGGCAGTATGCTTGGCATCTGTGTATTAGGTCCTAGAATGTTCCTTTCAAGTTGTTTGTTCTGGTCCCAGTGGACTTGTATTCTTTAGGAAATAAAAAGACAACTGCAAAAAGGATTTAGATTCCATTTCTCTGGAAAAAAAAAATCTTTATTGGTAACTTACAGTTTAAGATGAGAGATTTCATTGGTAATGCAATTTCTCATGGGTTTGACTTCCACCTTGAGTAGATTATAATCCAGGAGATGGCTCAAGAAGAAAAAAAATAAGCTGTAACATCGTAAAGGTAAAAAGAAGAAGAGAGAAAAGGAATCCCATAGGAATCATGAGAGTATTTGGCATAGAGAAGCAGAAGTAATTCAAACATAAACTAAAAAAACTGCTTTGAATCACACAGAAAAGCATAAGTAAGTCATCAGTTTGTGCTGGATGCATCTTGAAATTTTGAACTTTTGTACATTACATAAACTAAAAAGAGCACAGGTTTTATACCAGTGACCCAAAACCACAAAGTAATTTACTTTTATTAGCATTGGAGTAAATACCAGTGTTTTCTGGCTTGTGGCTTGGATATGAAACATAAAAGAGGAAAGGTCTGTTTGGCTTTTTTTCCCCCCAAAACTAATACAGCTGGCAAAAGGCAACATTTTGCCTTACTTGTAATTGCCCAGAAATTTAAAATAGACCTTTTACTTTTTCAGAGTTTATATTGAAATTCCATCTTTACATGGAGTCAGTGAACATAGGTTTAAGAGCACACATTGGTCTCTCATGCGTAGTTTGTATTATGTGAAAGGCCAGAGCAATTTTGAGCACCAGCATGGCATAACTCTTAATTCTCTTGGGATGGGGCTGCTTGGAGAGGATTCAGGATCTTGAATATTGAATCAAATATTGAACCAACCGAACATTATCTTCTGTGCTACTACAATCATTTACCTCCTGGAAGATCTCAGAGGGACTTACACAGTGAACCAGTTGAGGAATTTTTTTTTTTTTTTTTTTTTACTATGAAGTTCTTTGGCAACACCTCAAAGGCCCCCTGAAGAACTTGGGCAGGGAGACCAAGTGTCAACTGTTTAAGATCTAGACACCATTGACTTCCTAGAGGTCATTTTTTTCTTTTTATGATAAACCTGCATTTATGTTATCAGTGATGGCCTAGAGCAGAGACTGTGTTATCTGTTTTTAGGGCTCAGACAGAACAGGAGAAAACAAGAGAGGCTTCATGGTTTTACCTTTGCCAGTCAATCTTGACAAATGTCTAGAATCCAGGGCATTTTGAAGTGGTAGAAATCTGCCATTATTGGTTAGTTGTGGCATGGTTCCTGGGTAGGAGTCTACAATAGAAGCATCCCAATGTTGTTCTGCATCTATTCCCCAGTTTCCCTCCTCCCAGTCCTTTTTCTTCACAGGTGGGCTCTTCCTCAAACACTAATCTGACCTGTTAGCCTTTTGTCTAACTTGGCTTAAAGTCATTCCGTGACTTCCCGTTGTTCCTGGGCTCGGTTCACATTTCTTCAAGTCTTCCGAGAGACTTTGTAAGGGTCTTCTTTCCATCCACGTCTCTGGCCAGGTGTTGGACTCAGCTCACCTTGCTCCCTGAGCTCCAGATAGAGGATCCTTCTTCCCACCCCTCACGCTTGCCGTGTTCCATCCCTGTCCCCGGCTGTGCACATGCTATTTCCTCTTTCT
Source organism: Phoca vitulina (assembly GCF_004348235.1). Taxonomy (NCBI): domain Eukaryota; kingdom Metazoa; phylum Chordata; class Mammalia; order Carnivora; family Phocidae; genus Phoca; species Phoca vitulina. The sequence continues at coordinate 29,372,892 of NW_022589706.1, forward strand.
GGAAGACTCTTCCCTCTCTCTTTCCTTCCTTACCTCCTACTCATTCTTTTGCTCTCAGCTCAGGAGCCATTTTCTTGAGCAGATCAAGTCTCCTCATCCTAAGCCCCCTTTGAGCTGTATGTTTTTCCTTTCTGGAACTGACAGCAGTTGTAACTTTACGTGTGTGTAACTTAAGGACTGCTTTCTCCCCCCTCCACGTCCTCATCATAGTATTTCTTCTCTCTCTCTCATCGTAAGTACACACCAATATTTGTTGAATCAGTGAATATTCTGCCGGGATCTAAAAAAAAAAAAAAAAAGACAAAAAACCATAAAATCTACCCCTGGATCACAGTGACAGAAGCATACCCATGACTTGCAGAATTTAAAAATTTGCAGTCGCGGTGCCTCTCACCTTTTTATGTTTCCCGGGATCCCTGTCCACTCTTTGGTGCACATTCTGTACATTCAGAACCTCACACTTCCAAGCTTTTCTTTTGGACGACTCACCTGGCAGCCCAGAGCTGAATTGAGCTCGCTGCTCCAAAATTAGAGGAGGGAATTCTCCAAGGTAATTTCCCACAGCCTTTCTCCTGCCCGTTTCTGTTTTCATCCTCGGCAGAGTCCCCAGGCTTTGTTACACCCTGGTGCTGCCATCTCTAAAATCTGTGAGCCAGTCTCCTGGGGTGGTTTCCACCTGCCCCCACATTTGTTCCCACCTGAGAAATCAACTCAACAGGTTTCCGAACTGGTGATGCCTTTGGTAGTGAACCCCAGGTCCCTGCTGCCAGCATGCCAGTGTGGTCCAGAATGTTCTCGGCCAAATGATCCTTCTCAAGGCTCAGCTTCCCTCCACTTTTGGACTCCAGGCCTCGTGTTAGAATTACCCGCTGCTGACATGCCTTTCTACTCTCTTCTGCAGCCTGGGTCATAATTCCTGTTCTTCCAGTGCCTCATTTCCATTGTCCCCCTTCTGTTCTCTCTCTCTTTTAAAGAGGGACACAAAATTACAACGCACTTCTTAGTTTGCTTTGTTCCCGTCTACATGTCACATGTGGAACTGGGTCAGCATGCTGTCCTCCCTTTTTCTTTCTTTCCCCACTGTTTTTTTTTTTTCAAATCTAAAACTAATGTTTTATATTGGCCCTACTCCTCTCTGCATTTGGAATTCTCCTTCCAAAGCCCAAGTAATAGTTTTTTATCTATGTAGAAAATCTGAAGCCTTCTTTCCCTAGGGAGCAGAGGTCAGCACGTTGTGGCCCACTGCCTGGTTTTAAAAATAAAGTTTTATTGAAATGCCATCCATTCATTTGTGTTTGTCTGTGGTAGTTTTCACAAGACAAAGGTAGAGTTGAGTAGTTGTGACAGAGACAGTATGGCTCACAAAGGCAAAAAGACTTGCCTGTCTGGAAACCTTTGTATACCCGTGCTCTAGGTCAGTAGTTTTCCACCCTCCCTGTGCATTAGAATTACCTGGGAAGCTTTTGAAAAAAATGTGAATGGGCAGGCTTTGCTCCAGGACAATTAAGTTTGAGTCTCTGGCTGGGGCCGTATTTCCAGGTGATTGTAATGTGCAGTCAGATTGAGAGGTGCTGCTAGTAGGTACCCCTTTCTTCTTTCTCGATTACTCATTGAGCCCTGCTTCCTGGGCCTCCCAGATTTATGATCACTATCAAGGCTTCGAAACCGTTCAGTTGCTTAGTGACAGCTTAGGGAGAGAATGAGTAGAGTAAACCCCATGCTGTGCATCATCTTGAAAGCCAGCCTGCTGGCTGAAGGGCCCCGCAGATTCCCCAGGAGATACAGTTCCATTGTCTTTTCCTGTTAGTTTCCTCCATAGCTTCCTGGCTCATCAGTACCCTCTTCCTTGTCATTTTGGACTTTTTTTTCTGTTCCTTGTCGAGTTCCTGGGTCACCTTTCAGGTCGTTCAGTATATTTCTTCACACCATGCCTTTTTGAACTATTAAATTTCTTGTTATTACTTTTGTGGTCAAATACAAATAACACAAAATTTACCATTTTAACCATCTTAAGTGGACAGTGTGGGCACATTAAGTGCATCCACCACAGCCATCCATCCAGAACTCTTTTCATCTTGCAAGACTAAAACTTTGTACTCATTAAGCAATAACTCCTGATTACCCTGTCCCCCCAGCTTCTGGTCACCACGGGCTACTTTCTGTCTCTGTGAATTTGACTACTCTAGGCACCTCATATCTGTGGGGTCATATAGTATTTGTCTTTTTGTGACTGGCTCATTTCACGTGGCATAATGTCCTCAGTGCTCATCGATGTTATGACGTAGCAGGATTTCCTTCATTTTTAAGCCTCAGTAATGTTCCATTATATGTACCATGTTTTGTTTATCCATTCATCTCTCAACTGATACTTGGATTGCTTCTATCTTTTGGCTGTTGTGAATAATGCTGCTATGAATATGAGTCTCTAAGTATCTCTCCGAGTCTATTAAATTCCTTTTTAACTTGATATCTCTGATCCTGTCTATGAGGAATTGGGACCTGGCATATGGTCCTTATTATTCTCACATTGGACATAATGTTCTGGGAAGGTCAGTGGTCACTAAGCATTGTACATCTTGCAGCTTTACCAGAAAACAGAATATCAACATCATGTTTATAGGTAACACTGAAACCCAAAGGTCAAGTAATATTTGGCAGTGTCCCTCACAGTAGAGTCAGAAGCACCGACCTGTGCTGGGGCACCATTCGTTCAGTGTCACAAATCATACTCCAAAGATAGGGGGCTTGCCTGGTGATTTTCAATATTTGATCATCTTCATTTTTTTCCTTTTGCTTTTCACATGGTAAAAGTGAAAGCTCTTTGGGAGTCTGGTAGTTCAATATAGAAAATTTACAGGACAAAGTTTGCGTGTTTGCTTTTATTTTTATAGGCCCACAGTCATTTGGGCACAGTTACAAAGCCTGTTTTAAACAGCTTTGAGAAGTAGAAGTTTTCTTTTTAATTTTAGGTTTTCAAAATTTTTGGCTGTTTTCTTCTTCCTCCCTCCCCTGCCTTCCTCCTTCTGTCTTCCCCTCCCCTCCCTTCCCCTCCCCTCCCTTCCCCTCCCCTCTTCTTCCTTCCTTCCTCCCTCCCTCCCTCCCTCCCTCCCTCCCTTCCTTCCTTCCTTCCTTTCTTCCTTCCATAATTCATTTAGTGGCAAAACTCTGACCTGATCTGAAATGACTTCAGGCTATTCATTATCTTTATTTACTCTATTTAATGTGAACATTCAAATTTTTTTCCACAAAAATACTGTGTTTGATTACAGGGCACTTAGCTAGACCTCTTGGAGATGTTACATAATAGACAGTACATACATTAAATTACCATTCTAAAATCTAAGAAATTATAAATTACCTTCAAGAATTTTGGGCAAGGTTTATAGCCCTGTATTATCAAGTATCTGTTTTTCTTTCATTCAGATTAAGATCAAAGTTGGTGATGACATTCTAGCTCCCTTTTGGAGTCCCATTTACTTTTTTTTTTTTTTTTAAAAGATTTTATTTATTTATTTGAGAGAGAGAGAATGAGAAAGAGCACATGAGAGGGGGGAGGGTCAGAGGGAGAAGCAGACTCCCTGCCGAGCAGGGAGCCCGATGTGGGACTCGATCCCGGGACTCCAGGATCATGACCTGAGCCGAAGGCAGTCGCCCAACCAACTGAGCCACCCAGGCGCCCCCCATTTACTTTTATACACTCCTCCTGTCTTTTATTTGGCCATCATAGCATGTGAGTAGCTGCTCAGATTTCTAACTCTGGGCTTTTATCTGTTGGGAATGTGCATGAAGCTCATTTGTGGAGAGATTCTTATTTTTAAGAAGCTGCAAAGCTGTCATATTATCCTAGGAAACCCAGACAAGGTGTTTATCTTAGTGATTTTCAAACCCTTCTTGCAGAGAGACTCAGCAGAGGATTTTTCATCATGGCTCTGCTTAAATATAGTTAAATGGGCAGTTTTCACCATATTCATAAGGTTGTCACAGGGTCAGTCAATTGGGCTGTAGACCATGATACCTCCTAGGAGGTGGAAAGTCAGTAAGTTGTACCTCTTGGTAGTTGGACATTGGTTTGTTTAAACCACCACAACAATTGAGGGGTGCCTGGGTGGCTCAGTCCGTTAAGCGTCCAACTCTTGATTTTGGTTCAGGTCATGATCTCAGGGTCATGAGATTGAGCCTTGTGTCATCAGGCTCCTTGCTCAGCGGGGAGTCTGCTTGAGATTCTCTCTCTACCTCTCCCCCTCCCACTACACTCTCTCTGTCTCTCTCAAATAAGTAAATAAATCTTTAAAATTATAAAAAAATAAGAATAAAGCACTACAACAACTGAAATGAAGCCCACCACACTTGAGTGACAGGCAGTCTTCCACCTTTGTTGAGCTCGCTTCTGTTTTGGGGAAAATAGGATCCTTTATATTGCTCCAGAATATATAAGTTGGTCACAACTCAAAACACATAACTTGCTGGTTTATTTTCTGCCTCCTTCTTTAATTCAGTAATAGATTCCCCAGGTCTTTGAAGTATTGTTTCTCTGGAATGTCCCACTCATCAATGACTCCCATGTACTTGTCAAAATGAGAGATGAAGGTGACTCTGAACGTGGGCTGAGGGCCATGCTTGCAGTCCTGGGCATTTTTCATAGTGTCCAAGGTATGGCTGGCTACACATAGTCTAGAAAAACATTCTTTTAGTTTTAACACCCCTTTTCAAGATATCATTGCTTGTTTTGAAAATTTAGAAAAATTCATCTTGCTTTGAGTTTCTTCTGGCTTTCAGGTTTAGAGTTTCTCAAAGAAATCAGGCTCATCTTTAAGCACAAGTCCCAGGATTTTGTGCTCTTGGATAACAGCTGAAAAGCTGTAGAGGTTCTGGAGGGAGAGCCAAAGAAGGGGATGAGGGAGGAATGGACCATCAAATGGCAGCTTACCTACTCCACCACCCATATATCAGTTCGCGCCCCAGATTTTTCTTTCCTCAACCTCCAGCGCCATTCTTTTTTCCTTACCCTCAGCCGATAGCTTCTGAAAAGCAACCTGAAAAGATTGGCTGATCTTCCCACCATCAAACTTATCATCTACCCTGCTTTGTAGTACCCATTTACTCTGCCTTCCTTCTGTTGGAATAAATGATCTCTCCCTGCACATCTGAAGCCAGACCTTACCCTCGTGATCTGCATCCCTTCACATATTCAAAAATTTACTCTTTGCTCCCTCAATTGTCATCTCTCTCTTTTCTACTTCACTGACTTCTTTTTCCACTGGGTCATTCCTTTAACACATGCCCTTTCTAAAGTATACATCCATCTCTGCCTACTTCTCCATATCTGCTCACTCGAAGAGTTGACTGTGCTTTCCTTTATCTACTCTGGAGTATGTGCATACTCACCATTCCATAGAAGTTACTCATGTCAAGGTCACCTGTGTCCTTCATTGCCCAAATCCAACAGATAATACCCCATTCTCATCTTATACAACCTCTCAGCACCGTTGGACCATGAACACTCCTTCCCTCTTCAAACATTTTTTCTCCTTTGGCCTCATCTTAAAATTGGCCTCCTAACTCATTAGCTATTCCTTCTTATTCTCCTTTGCTGGACTCTCCTCTTTTTCCTGACTTTTAATTGTTGGCTCGCCCCAGGACTCAGTTCTGGGACCTCTTCTCTTGCACATACTATGGATGATTTCATCTCATGGTCTACCTCTATGCATGTATCTCTAGCTCCTTGCCTTTGAGCTCTGCTATATCTCTTTCCCCAGTATCTTGACTTGGATATCACATGGATATTTTATTTCTTGATAGGAATAAAATACTGCTCTTGATTTTTCTTTCCAAAGCTGCTCCTGTCTAAGCTTCCTTATCTGAATAGCTTGTACTATCATGCATCCTGTTGTTCAAGGTCCGAATGTATAGATATTCTCGACTCCTCTCCTTTGCTGATATCTCATATTTGGTTAGTCCATCAGCAAACCTTTTAGCTTCTATCTTCAAAACAAGCCTGGGATCTGACCACCTCTCAACACTTCCTCAACTACCACCTGTGTGCAAATTACCATTTTTCTCAACTGCCTGTGCAGTTGTGTCCTCAGTGTCTTCCTGTCCTCAATCTTGCCCATCTGTTTCTCCATGTCAATTCTCCATACAATGGCCAGAGTAATTTTAAAAAGTGTTTTAATCAAATCACGGCTCTTCCCTGCTCAAAATGCTCTTTTTGGTGGCTTTGAGCAGCACTGAGAATAAGTTACAAGTCCTTATTATGGTCTGTAAGGCTATTAGCTGCCTCTCTGCCGTCATCTTGTTGCCCTGTTACCCTTACTGGCTCCATTTCAGCCATACTTGCTGCTTTTTTCACCAGCAACTCCATGCTCCCATCTACCTGTAGGCCTTGAACCTGCATTTCTCTGCCTGGAATGCTTTTCCCATGGCAATGAGCATTCCTCACAACCTCCTACATTCTCTGATTATGTGTTACTGGTTATGTGTCACTTCTTTGGTGAAACCTTTTTAATATAAAATATCTCAAGTAGCCATCCATTCTTTGCCACTTTTTATCCACTTTTGCTCTATTTTTCGTCATAGTTCTTATCACTACCTTATATCATATGTTCTATTGTTTATTATCTGTCTTGTCTACTGGATGGTACCATGAATTCAGAGACCACATCTCCAGGGTCTAGAATAATATCAGGCACAGAATATGTGCTCTGTGAATAATTGTTGAATGACTTAATCTACTCAGGAACACAGGGGCAAGACGTACAAGTATTAATGACAGTTCTGGGTAAATTACATGAATAATTTTCATGTACTCTCATATGCATAATCTCATTTAATCCTTACTTAAGATCAGTGCTATCATTTTCCCTATTTTAGAGGTGAGGAAAGAGCTATAGTACAGAGATATACCTTCCCCACATCACATAGAGAATTAGTGGTGAAAGCAGGATTTAAGCCCAGATCTTTTGATTATAAATCCTGTCTATTTCATGTATGAGAGACAGTAAGTGCTTTGGGAGTTGGAGAGAAATTTAGTTTACCAAGAGATATGGGCTCTTGTGGGTGCTTTGTGGAAATTTTAGAGTCTTTATATCTGGAGATTTGAACATGGGATTGGACATACGTAAATAAAGAGTGAAGGGATTCTGGATGTTGTAAATGGCATGAGCAAATGCAAAGAGGCATGGATGTGTGTGGTGAATTCACACAAGGAATTCAGACAGTGAATCACACACATATAGCAGATTCCTTGATCAGCAGTCTAAGGAGTAGGGCTTGAGCTTCAGGCAGTAGGAAACATTTGGAAATATTTAAATCAAGACTGCCATAGCAGACAGGTATTCCAAAGATCCCCCAGCTTGGTCAGCAGTGCAAAGAGGAGGGAGAGAAGGGGAACCAAGGGGTGTAAGCACGAGCAAGGGCCTAGGTTGGAAGGACTTGCTCTGAAAGAAAGAGGCAATTCTCAAAGGTAGAAAAAAAAGGTTAGAGAAGATTCTGGTAGCTTCCAAGATTTTGGAGAACGATCTTTCTTGTGTCTGACGATGCCAAACTTATCAAAACAAGACATTCTTTTAAGAATATAGGTAGAAGATTAATCAAGTCTGGGGGTTGGGGTTTTGAGTTGTTAGTAGAAATCTTTAAAAAGTCATCATGAGAAAAATAACAAATTATAGAACAGCAACAGTTAGATCTTAACTCAGACTGAGAAGCATGTTTTGAGCTCCTATCATATGTTAGATCTAACTTTTTTTCTTTTTTTTAAGATTTTATTTATTTATTTGAGAGAGAGCAAGAGAGAGAGTATGAGCAGGGCGAGGGCAGAGGCAGAGGGAGAAGCAGACTCCCGCTGAGCAGGGAGCCCGAGGCGGGGCTCCATCCCAGGACCCTGGGATCATGACCTGAGCCAAAGGCAGACGCTTAACCGACTGAGCCACCCAGGCGCCCCATAGATCTAACTTCTTAATAAGAAAATATTTCTGTATTTTTTTGTTTTGCTTTTTAGACTGTGCTTATCACATTGTGGTAAAGTTACTATGCATCGTGACTTTAGGCCAAGTGAAGTTTTATTTTAGAAGCTGACTCACTTTGAACTGGTTTTTAATAAATGTTCTAGGATGGTGGAAAGATCTGGGTGGAAGAGTGCTTAATATTTCAAAGCGAGCACTTGAAAATCTATTTCTGCTTCTTAGTAATAGGATCTCTGAAGTTCCAGAATTATTTTCGAATTGGTTCACTGGTTCTTGGGGGCCCTGCTATCCCAGGTCTGTGGAACTGGAGAGGATTTTGATGTGATTGCTTTTGCACCTGGCATTTGATGAAAATTGTTTTGGGGAATTACTTAGTCATATATCTAAGAAATATCTAGTGTTTATCCTCTTAGAGATTGGATTTAATGGCCAAATGACTTGATTTGACCCTATGCGTGGCTCAGAGCTACTTAATTATTAAAATTCCTGACTGCTGAGTTCCTCAATTAAATTGCAAATTTAAATAAAACATGTGTGTTCTGTATCTCTATTTTGAAGCCGTCTGTGATCTATTTTTATGACTTATTGATTCCAGCCCTGTGCTTGTGTTCTTGGAGCTTCCTTTGACTCCACACACATCCCTCCTTTCTCCTTGCCCATCTGAGCTCATCCCCACTTTTCAGAAGACCTCTTTAATAGCCCCTTCTCACTTGCTTTGTTTCACTTCTCTGAACATTTATACGCAAGTACACTTGTAATTTTTCTTTCCTTAACGTCACTCTAAACTGGATGCTGTGTACTTTTTTTTTTTTTTACTTCCTTTATGGTTTAAAATATTCTGCAAAGAGAAAGCAAGTCTGTGGGTACAACATGCTCCACCATTTTTTTTTTTCCAAGAGAAGCAATAAAAACCCTTTGTCGTTTAAATATTAGCACTTCTGATTTTTAAATTTGGTGGTTTATTCACATTTTTAAAAACCCAATGACCAGTGGATGCAGTTATGATAAAGGCCAAGCAACCTGTGTGAGGGCCTGTTTAGTCCCCCAGGCTAGGAGTTAGCCAGCTCTATAGAAAGCCGGAGTTTCCTAAGCTTCCACACACCAGAGAATGTTCACAAAAAGAGGTCTTAGTCAGACAGGTTGGGAAATGCTAGGTTATCGCCCACTGGAGGGTGTCTGCACACATTAGCCTGATACTAGCTCTGAGAAGCTCAAAGTTGAAAAAAAAATACATTTTTAAAAAACACAGCATTCCCCAAACTTACTTGACCATGGAGCCTTTTTTCCACATCACGTGTCTTAACATCCTGTGGAGCGAGGATTCTGTGGGACCCCAGGAAATGCTTCTATAAGTATTTCCTTTCTTGGGTAGGCCAGAGAGTCAATGTGAAGGCCAATCCCCGTGAAATAATAACTTAATGCCCCTAAAGACATGATGTGAAGAACAAGTATTATCTTGGCATTTTAACTCCACCCAGTGCCACACAATGCCAACTCAGTAAATTCTGGTGAATAGATTTCTGAAGGACCTGCCAGTCCCAAGATTGGGAGAGGAAATGTGTGCACTGTTCGCGGGCTGTTCTTTGAGATGTTGGGTCTGTTCCTTTGTTTTTCATCAGGTTTGTCATTGTGTGCAATGGCATATCCCGGTCCCATCGCTGCTGGCATGCTGCATAATGGATGAGGCTAAAGAGATGGAGGCAGCAGGTGTTCTAGCAATTAAAAAAAAAAAGAGGAAGAAAGAACAGAGCTGTTGATTGTTGCAAACAGCATTAGTCCTCCCTCCTTCCTTCTACAAACAGCAGCTCTCTGTGTCAATCAGCAGGGAATAGCAACTGGTCTGCTTTGCTAGTTCTTATTACCTCCTAGTGTGGTCAAGGCTCTTGCTTGGAGAGTTTGTGTCCTTATGTCAGAGGTGAGATGCGTTTTTCCCTTGTCCTCTAAAAGGTTATTACAACCTGGTAAATGTTCACAAACTTATTTAATTAAAAATTTTATTGCTGTGGAGCGCCTGGGTGGCTCAGTGGGTTAAACGTCTGCCTTCGGCTCAGGTCATGATCCCAGAATCATGGGATTGAGCCCCGCATCGGGCTCCCTGCTCAGCGGGGAGTCTGCTTCTCCCTCTCCCTCTGCTGCTCCCTGTCCACAAACTTATTTAGTTAAAAATTTTATTGCTGTGGGGCGCCTGGGTGGCTCAGTGCATTAAATGTCTGCCTACAGCTCAGGTCATGATCCCAGAATCCTGGGATTGAGCCCCGCATCGGGCTCCCTGCTCAGCGGGGAGTCTGCTTCTCTGCTTCTCCCTCTCCCTCTCCCTCTGCTGCTCCCCCCACTCATGCTTGCTCTCTCTCTCTCTCAAATAAATAAATAAAATCTTTAAAAAACATTTTTTTTATTGCTGTATGCTAGAATGGATCCAGGAACAATGACTAGCTTAGCTATCATTCTTGGCTCTCCTATGAAAGGAAGAGGTAGAAATACATCTTCAAATTTAGGACGAGAGAGGGTACAAACTTTCGAGGACCTGATCTCTCTTCCACAACTCAGAAACATTTACTGCAGGAGAACAAAAGTAAAATCCTTATATTTGATTTTAAATGCCTACAAAAGGCCTGTTCTTTGGGTTATTGTTACTGCTCCAATTTTCAAGAATTTAGTGGAGACCTTTTGCTTTGCTTGCCTGTAGCCAGAAAACTGGAAACAGGTATCTGAAAGGGTAATAGATTTATATCATCATAATAGTTGTGTGTTCTATAAGATGTTGATTATTTTCATACAGGAGTATATGCAAGTTTAGAAGCATTTAAATTTTCATATAGTCCTATGCTTTGTTTTCGATTATTATTTGATAAATTCTCCAATATCATAGATATTTAGAAATGGTGATACATTTATTTATTTATTTATTTTTTTTTAAAGATTTTATTTATTTATATGACAGAGAGAGACACAGTGAGAGAGGGAACACAAGCAGGGGGAGTGGGAGAGGGAGAAGCAGGCTTCCCGCGGAGCAGGGAGCCCGATGCGGGGCTCGATCCCAGGACCCTGGGATCAGGACCGGAGCCGAAGACAGACGCTTAATGACTGAGCCACCCAGGCGCCCCGATACATTTAAAATACTGTATTTAACTGTTAGCCTCATAATGTCTGTGTAATACAGATCGCAAGTTTGCAGGGGTATTTTGGAGCCAGCTTATTAAGAGGCTCAGGAGAGAAGATTGTGCGTATCTGCCCCTCACCATGTTCAGTGACGTCAGGTTGAGCTTGAACTCAGCAGTGCTGGGAATTTTTACACCATGGAGATTGGCAAGTGCTACATATCAGGGCTCCCCCCGCACCATGAAAACCAATTATTAAACCTTTAGCAAAATGCTCTTGGTTCTAGGCCATCTCGGAGGACATCTTGATTATAAAAGGTTTTTAAAATTTAATCAGGGACCTCTTAGAACATAGCACTAGTTCTAACAATAACAGTTACCTTTTTTTAATTTTATTTTATTGTGTTATGTTAATCACCATACATTACATCATTAGTTTTTGATGTAGTGTTCCATGATTCATTGTTTGCATAGAACACCCAGTGCTCCATTCAGTACGTGCCCTCTTTAATACCCATCACCAGGCTAACCCATCCCCCCTACCCCCTCCCCTCTAGAACCCTCAGTTTGTTTCTCAGAGCCCATAGTCTCTCATGGTTCGTCTCCCACTCCGATTTCCACCACTTCATTTTTCCCTTCCTGCTATCTTCTTCTTATTCTTTTTTTAAACATATAATGTATTATTTGTTTCAGAGGTACAGGTCTGTGGCTCATCAGTCTTACACAATTCACAGCGCTCACCATAGCACATATCCTCCCCAATGTCCATCACCCAGCCACCCCATCCCTCCCACCCCACCCCCCACTCCAGCAACCTTCCATTTGTTTCCTGAGATTAAGAGTCTCTTACAGTTTGTCTCCCTGTCTGGTTTCATCTTATTAACAGAGTTACCTTTTAAAACTTTTCTCATTTCTTCTTCTCCCCAGTGTTTTGGTTACTGTTTTTCAAGATGATGTGTGGGCAGAAGTTCCCATTGCTGGTTTTGTTGTGTTTTTGGTAAATCTAGCTCTCACCTATTGGGTTTATAAAGAATAGTCTTCTTGTGTTTTCTTTAATTGCCCTGCAGTAGTCCTGTGTTACACTGTTTTCTTACAGTTCTTTGTAACAGCCTGAAGACAGGACTCCTTCCTTGTTGATGTGCCCGTTATTTGTGCAGGAGAACGTAAGGAGAGCTAAATACACAGCCTGAGCAACGCTCACTCTCCTTGAAGCCAAGACGGCTGCTGCTTCCTCAGTCTGGGGCACTCATTATACTGCCATGTCATGAGGCCCAGTGATGAACGGCGTTTTAGTGGGCTGGGATTTCCACCTGCTGTCTTCATCACAAACCAGCCAAAAGAACAGGTTTCCTGCCATAATACGTTATTTGTAAGTTTAAAGAACCAGAGGAAGATAGATAGGGAAATATTTTGTTGTAGAAATGCCTAATGGTCTTAAATGAGGCATCTTGCCTTCCTGCTCATCCCCTCCATTCCCCATTAATGGATATTTATTTTTCCTTCCATAGGGGGTCAAGTTGTATATAGGATTATTTCAGTTTGGATTCTTTGGATATTTGTGATGATTCTTTGCATACGGAGATAAAAATCCAGTACATCATAGGCTTGTTATGATTTTACCCCCATGGTATTGAGCGAATGTATAATAAATGCACAGACATCTTGACATTTTTCTGGATTTGGGGGTTTATTTTCCTATTCCACAGTGTAAGGAAAAGGCACACTGAAGAGAGAAGAAGGTGGCACAGATAGTGGGAAGTCAGAGATTTATTTACAACTCAACTGATAATAGGGGAAAGAATCGTGGGGACACGGACGTATTTAGGCAACGTAGCATACTGCGTTAGGAGCATGGGTCAGGAGCCAGACTGCCCAGCTTCGAGTCCTGACTCTGCCCCCTACTAGCTATATGAAATTGGGCAAATTACTTACTGGTCTGCACTTCAGTTTCTTTATCTGGACAGCAGGGATAAAAATAGTACTTCTATATGATAGCGCCTTGAGCAATTTTGTGTAAACTCAAAAAGACATCTCAGGGTGGACTGTCTGAGCTTGGGTATAGACAGTGGCTTTGTGTGAATTAGGAAAACATGACTCTTCTTGTAGATGAGTTGGTGTGGTTTGACAAAGAGAGCCCAGGCTGGCTCTTAGTCTCAACTTGTCTCCTCAGCTGGGCACCCTTGTTCAGGGCACAACCTGTGTCATCAGCCCCGACAACGTGACTACCACACTGGGCAGCTGAGGCATAAATGAGTCCGTTTTGGTTCTGTAAAAGGTGCTGTTTCTATTATCAAAATTTCAAGGTGGGAGGCTAGGGTGGAGGGGGGTTCAGAAGGCCTATAGATCTGTGTAGGGCTATCTTAGAGAAGGGAGGTGATTTGCTAGAAGCTGTTGCTTATTGGCAGAACTGTGGCTAGAACCCAGTTGTCTTGACTTTTGGCCTCCTATGAATGCTGAGTAGGTGTCGCTAGATGACTGTGTGATTCAAACAAAAGTACCATTGATAGAAGATGAGGGTGAGGGGCACTATGGCCTTTCCCAGCACCAAGTGCCTGCCCAGAGCCATTCACATGGCAAACTCACAGATGATATGTCTTATTTTCCAAAGCCAAACAGTACATTGGTTCCTTTGTCTGATATCTAAATATTTGTTTTAAAATATACTATGTAGAGGACATGTATAGATCCCAGCCACCATTTTTTTTATGTTCAGTTAGCCAGAATATAGTACATCGTAAGTTTTTGATGTAGTGTTCAACGATTCATTAGTTGCCTATAACACCCGGTGCTCATCACAACACGTGCCCTCCTTAATACCCACCAGCCACCATTTTAATGGAGGATTCGAGGAATATTATTATATGGAGGTGTCCTTCTGTTGCATTTGAATGAAAAACCTTTGAAAAGTGGTATCTTCCCATTCCAAACTTTTTTGAGTAAAACCAAATGGAAAAATGGTTTTGTTACTAAAGAGAAAAAGGAAAATGAGGTTGAGTCACGATGGAGGTTGGCCTATATATTCCCAGTCCTCCCTTTAAAATCTTCTAAGTTGTAAAATATAACACAGTTCCAGAAAACCACATGAAATAAACACAGAGCTTAGTTAATTATTGAAGGTGAACAGTCTTGGAATCACTGTGTCAAGAAGTAGATCCAAATCCAGGAGCAGAATTCACCACCTTGGAAACCCTTCTTGGGCCCCCTCCCAGTGAGAATTCTTTCCCTCCTCCTTCTCATTTTCTTTTGATCACTTCCTTGCTTTTCTTCATAGTTGTGTTGCCCAAGTCATACTAACTTTTTAAAGGATAGGCTGTGTGATCATCCTATCTGGGTAATGAGCATTTCACCATTTTTAAGTATAATCAACATACAATGATATATTTGTTTCAAGTGTACAACATGGATTTGATGTTTTTATATGTTACTCACGATAAGTGTGCTTATCATGAGAAGTGTGGTCACCATCTGTCACCATACAACATTATGACAGTATTATTGACTGTATTCCCTATGCTGTGCTTTTCATCTCCATGACTTACTTATTTTATAACTAAGAGTTGGTACCCCTTAATCCCCTTTATTTATTTCACCCATCTCCCCTATCCCACTCCGCGCCCCCCCCCTCCCCCCCCCGCCCCAGCAACCCTTAGTTTGTTCTCTGTATTTAAGAGTCTGGGTTTTTCTTTTTTGTTTGTTTGTAGTTCCCTTGTTCTGTTTTTTATATTCCACATATAAGTGAAATCATATGGTATTTGTCTTTCTGTGTCTGATTCTTTCACTTAGCACAATGCCCTCTAGGTCCATCCATGTTGTCACAAATGGCAAGATCTTGTTCTTTTTCACCACGTTTTATTTTCATTTGGTAATCTAATAACTTGTTTGGGTGAATTCTAGTAGTTTTCTAACTTGACTTGGATGCCTTTTTAAATGCCAAATACCGGTGAAATATAACAGTTTTGTGGTTACTTTGGATTCTTGGCTAAAAATTATTCAGTCATTAGAATCTCCAGTGGTGAAATCGACCAGTTCTTCACACAACTCTACAACTGTCACAGGACTGTGTGTACTTGGCCGACCCTCTAGTTCCAGTTCTTTGCCCCAAATCAGGAAGCCAAGGGGCTTGACCTCCCTTTCCTTCCCATCCTCAGTGCTAATGTCATGTTGACTTGATGGCTGGCAAGTGCCATTTATGTGTAGTGAGCAGGTGAGAGAGAGTGGGTTGAATATAAATGAAATGACCAGTAGTAAACTGGTAAGTGCCCGATAGTGAACTGTCATCAGTGAAAACAGATAAGAGAAACTGCTCCAGGAAAATTATTGAATGAATGAATGAATGAGAAGGCACTGGTCAGGTTGTTGACCTGAGTACTCTGCAGACACTGCTTAATGACTTTCAGTCCTAGCCCCAGGCAACAGTTTATTATGAATATTTTGAAACATTGAAAGAAAGAAAGGAAGAAAGGAAGGTAGGAAGGAGGAGGAAGGAGGGAGGAAGGAAGGGAGATAGATTAGTTCAAAGAAACCCATGTACACCACACCTAGTTTCAATAATTGCAAACATTTTCTGCATTTACTTCTTACACACACACACCCCAAGTATTTTTTCAACCATTTCAAAATAAATTGCAGGCAACAGACCTCTTTCCCTCTAAATACTTTAGCGTGCATCTCCAAGTTCTCCTATGTAACCAGCATGCCGCTGTCAGTCTTAATAAAGTGAAGTAATGCGCTAGTATTATCAAATGACCAGTATGTATTCAGATTTTCCCAGTTGTGCCCAAAATGTCTTATAAAGTTTCATTTAAACTAGGGTTTCCGTAAAGAGCAAACAATGCAGTTGTCTCTTAAGTCTCTCATTTTATAAATAGCAACCCTCCCCTTTTCTTCATGACATTGGCTTTTTGAAGGTCAATTTTCTTATAAGATGTGTCATATTCTGGACTTGCACAATTGTTTCCTCATGGTCTCATTTAACCCAGACACTGCGTGTAGGAGGTTAGCACATTGACTTCCCTGTGTGGTTTTGTACCCAGCACCTACAAACCTGTGTAGGAGGTTAGCACACTGACTTCCCTGTGTGGTTTTGTACCCAGCACCTACAAACCCAGATCCATCTGGCTAATGTGCCTCAGCTACACTCTTTCTCCTGAGCACTATTTCCGAAAAAAATTGCAACCACCTGGTTTAGACACTGAGGTTGTGGATTTTTCCCCCTCCTTGGATATATGGCTTGGGGGAAAAAGTAATAGAACTTCCAAGCAGTATTAAATATCCTACTAGATGGTTTCCACTTAGGATTTGTAACCTCTCCCAACCTCATAAAACAGGCTCCTGTTTTAAAGACACGGGAACAGGCTTGGAGAAATAAAGCCATTTGTCCAGTGTCACATAACTCCTGAGTGTCAGACCTGAAATTTGGACTCAGATTTACCTAATTCAGAGGTTTTATACTTCAATGTGCTGAGGACCGGATGATAGTTCCATACACTGATTTGCCAAAATTAGCCTGAACTGAAATATTTATTTAAGGAACAAAACATGACACCCAGGTAAAAATAACACCATGGCTGAAGCATATCTCTGCTCCTTGCAGTGGAGACAACACACATAACCCAGAAGCACTCCACTAGCCCACTTTCTTTCTGGACTCTTCTTTCTCTTTGCTCTCAAATCAATCACTAACACTTGATGTTGTGTTAAAGCTCATCTGTTCTGTGTCTTCATAAGGCCGGGACAACTTGAGGATGTGCAAACACAGTTCCTGCTAACCCCACTCACATGTTCCTGGACTGACCATTTTCCATGCCTACAGCGTACAATGGGTAGATCAGAGGATTTAATGCT
Source organism: Phoca vitulina (assembly GCF_004348235.1). Classification (NCBI taxonomy): domain Eukaryota; kingdom Metazoa; phylum Chordata; class Mammalia; order Carnivora; family Phocidae; genus Phoca; species Phoca vitulina. Next base: position 29,389,795 of record NW_022589706.1, read on the forward strand.
CCCAGGGTGCTTTTGAGCGTGCCTGGATTCTTAATTAGATCTCTCTCTCTGTTTTTTTTTTAGTGGAGTCTGTCAATCTGTGGCTATAAACAGCCGCCTTCTGGTTTTCTGATGACATGATGAAAATATAAATGGATTCTGCAGATTGCATTTTATTATCCTCAATATTAAGCAGTTAGATCTAGTGCTGGAGAGGATCATGGTCTGATCATGTTGATTAAATCATCCCAGGCCTGGACTTCTGTGCTGTTTCTTTGCCAACCCAAACTGAATGGATAGAAGAAGCAATTGTTATTAGAGAGAGTATAGCGGTGTAAATGCTGCAAGAAGACGTGCCTTCCGAAGGCAGTGCGGTGGGGCAGTGAAGCCTGGATTCTAGTCGCATCCTTGCTGATAGCCAGCTGCGTGACCTGGAGCAAGTCACTTAATGGGCAGGACATTATTTGTCTCATCTGTGACATGAAGGGGTTGTGGTTATGACTTGGACTTATTTTGGTGTTGTGAGAAGGGACGCAGGATGACTCGATGGCAACATTGCTGGATGCTGCGTGGGAGGTGGCCTGGGGAGGGGCCACGGCAGGAGCAGAGAGGGCAGGGGGGCAGCTGCTGCTGTCATCTCGCCGAGAGGCAGCCGAGACTCAGGCTAGTGTGGTGCTGCAGAGACAGGGGGAAAAGAGCAGGTCTAGACTGCATTTGGAGGGACAAACCTTGCTCTTCTCATTGCTCTCGGGTCAGGGGACCCATGTCACCAATTTTGTTTTGATCTTGGTAAGTGTGAAATGTGCATTAGGTAAGTTATTGTATGTGACATGTTTGAAGGCATGGGACTGCCCAGGGGAGGGGAGTGTGTGGCTAGAGAGAGGCCAAAAGCAAAGCGAGGAAAGGAGAAAAGAGCCATGTTGCACAGGTAGGCAATGACTGAGGAAGACATATGTACGGCAACGGGGAAGAGCTATTTACCGAATGAGGTAGGAGGAAAAGCAGGGGTGTCTGGCCGTGGGGGCGGCCTACAAGATGCAAGTGGTCCAGGCAGGGGGGAGTGGTTGACTCTCAAGCTACTGAGACCTTGATGCCCATCAACTGAGGTGTCTCTGTGGATCAGACAATGTGGTGATAAGAGAATTCAAGGGGAGAACCAGGAAAGCGTGGCATCATCCACGGTCAGGCAGGAAAGACCTGTAAAGAGTATTGGAAAGAGAGAAATCAATAATGGGATCTAATTCTAGTATTGTTGCCAGTGTCGACGATGAGATTTATTGAACTCTGGCTGTGGCTCAGGCACTGTGGGAAGGGTGTGGCAAACACCGATTCATTGACTCTTGATGCAAACCTTGGGGATAGGTACAAGTATCATTTTGTACGTAGGGAGGCTGAGGGTTGATAGAAGTTCATTAATCTACTTGTAATTTAGCTTGTGCTTGTGGAGCTCAGAGTCAGACTCATGGGTCTCAACTCAACCCTATAAGAATTTTCAGGGAATTAAAAGTGGATAGCTTGGAGGCCCCTGAGCTATGGTGATTAAGGGCAATGGGTGCTAGATACTCATTCAGGGAGTTTGGACTGTGAAAAGAAGGAGAAAAACAGGATAGTTAAAGGGGCTGGTTTGAATTAGGGTTCTTAGGAAGAGAGGGATTGCATGCTACCGGCAGGGAGATGAAGACTGCTGTGGGCCAAGGGGTAAGGTAAGGACCCAGGGGTGGGAAGGGATGGCATCCAGAGCCTTGACAGAGGAAAGAGAAAGTGTATTTCTTCCTTTTGAGGAAAGGATGAAAAGATAGGGGTAGAAACCATATACAGAGGAATGTGTATGGGGTTAGGGGCAGTGGTCCTAAAGGTTTGGCCAGACAGTTTCCATCACACTATGATTACAAAAGTGAGGTCATTGTATATCAATGGGGATGGTAGAGCCCTCGAGGAAGTAATTGAGAGCAACAAGCAAAATGTCATTTTGGGACTGTCTCTTTAGGAATGAAGAATTAGTGGGGAATGGGGAGAATGATTGCCAAAGAACCGCTTCCTTGCCCCCATCTTCTGGGGTGTCTTTTTGTTTTAGGATCAAGGTCAACCCATAGCTCTGACACACAGATCCTTTACTTCTGGGCCATGCCCACCCTGACACCTCATGCCCTCTCACCCTCTCCACCTGCCTCCTTGCTGTGCTCAGCCCTTAGAACTTTTCCTCTTTGCTCAAAGAAACCTTTGTGCAGGTGTTTGTCTTGGGCAGAGAGAGTTCATTCTTTTGCTCAGATGCTGCACAGTATCGTGCTTAGGAATAAGAACTCTGCAGTCACACTCCTTGGGGTTCAATCCTGGCTCTACTATTTGTTAGCTTTGTCTCCTTCAGTACCTTACTGAACCTCTCTGTGTCTAGGTTTCCTTGACTTGACAGTGGAACTAATAATAATAATAGGATCCACCTCACTAGGTTTCTATGAGGATTAAATAAAACAATATTTGGATTTGGCAAGCTTTTAGAACAGAGAGGACATATGGTAGTTGGTATATGAGTGTGAACTGTTAACATGCAACTGTTCCTTCAGTCATGCAATTTGTGTTAATTGCTCTTGTAGATCTGTGTCCATATTTCTCTTCCAACATCTACTGTACCGTTTGATCTTTCCCCCCTGGATTGTGGATTCTTCCTGGGTAGGGTGCAGATTTTATTATTTTGGTCTCACATGCACACCTATGACATTGCCTGGCACGAAATGGGTATTCAGTAGATGATTGATTGGTTGATTGCTAATTCTATTTCAGATGAGTATGATTTATGATTGTTTATGAAGAGTTTCCATAAACTTGATTTGATTTTTCTAGCAACCCCACGAAGAAGACAGAAGTAGCAATGGATTTATTTCCCAGTAAATGTGAAAAATAAGAGCAATTCTGTTCTGCTTTATTTTACAGTTTAAGTGTAAAAATATGCAGAAATGTCCTTTTATTAAATAAGTCAAATATGATCAGAAGAGAAGGGAGTATAATGAGCCACAAGTAATCTTCTTCAGTGAATTTTAAAGAGGTATTATTTTTCATTTACTGTTTATAGGAGGAAATCACAACCTTCTGAAAGCATACCTTTTTTTTTTTTTTATTCAACAGATATTTATTGAGTATCTACTGTGAGCCAAGTACTTTTCTAGGCACAGAGTATACAACAGTGAAGAAAACAAGTAAAATTTCCCACTCTCACATTACTGGGTGGAGTTGGGCAATAAACAAAATAAAAATGTAATATGAAGTGTACTTATTTTTGTACAATTTAGAGAAAATATCTATGTCTTTCAAAAGTTAAGTCAAAATATATTAAATTCTATATTTTTTTCAGTTGCTTGAACCCAGGGACCATCATTTTGTCAGGTAATAGAATCTCCTCTCTTAAGATCGTTATAATAGGGTTTCCAACATTTATTTAAAATCCTCTTTAGACCTGCAGTTTATTGGTGGACTGCAGTTTGTCCGCCAGATTGCTTTAAAAAAACAACAACTGAAGATGAATGAAAATGTTTCTGAAATACAGTTTGTATAAATGATAATGAACAGGCTGAGAGACTGATTCTTGGCAGTCTTTGACTATTCATGGCAATTACTTAATAACAGTGGTAACAAAGTAATTAGCAAAGTGTAGCATTTTGATATAATGTGTTACATTATAAACACATCATGAAAATATTACCATAAATTTGTGTGGTTTTTTTTATTAGACTTTCTTTTCAGTTCTCCATATTTCAGTTATTTGAATGGTTTAGAGCAGTGCCATTGACATGAACAGACTCAGAAACATAATGACCTTTTAGTTCATTGAGAAGGAAATCAAATACAGATGAGCTTACTTAATAATTACTTGCATAAAAATAGTGTGATGACACATTGTGATGTCCTTTTGCTTCTGCTTTTGGTTTAATTGCTAAAGTAGGTGAAAGTGTTTCTTTTCCTTTAAAACTATCAATGTTCTGGTAAGTTATCCATTCTTGAGTATTTTAATCTGACACTTACAGCATGTCCCTCCATTGCTGTAAATAACAAATATTTTAGATAGTAATGAAAGTGAATTAAACCTGAACCATAAAGCAAGGAAAGAAATCTGATATTGGGCTTTACTGAATGACACACAAGGCATGGTTGGTGACATAGCTACCACCATAAGTTCTGAGGATCTCTTTGAATGGGGAGATGTGCGCAAGTTCATTATGGCCACTCTTGAAATCGTGGTGTCCAATGGCTTGGTCAATATGTTCCTATTAGTTTTTTGTTTGTTTGTTGCTTGCTTGCTTGTTTTTCTGGTGAATGCCTTTAAGGAACGGTAGAAACTTTGGCTTTTACTATGAGTGAGATGTGGAGGTTTTGGGGGATTTTAAGTGGAATAGTGGCACAATCTAACTTTATGAGATTACCCTGGCTGCTCTTTTGAGAATAGAGGGAAGGGAGGCAAGGGTGGAGCAGTGAGGCGAGTTAAGAGACTTATCCAGGTATAAGATGATGGTGGCTTGGAGTAGGTGGTAGAATGAGAAGTAGTTGGATTTTGGCTAAGTTCTGAAGGGAAAGTCAACAGAATTTGTTGGCGGGCGTGATTGGGTGTGAGAGATATGGGTCAAGTATCACAAAGCTGAACAGCTGCAAGGATGGAGTTACAATAATTAATTGATCAGATGGGTGAGGACCAGCAGGGTGTGGAGAGCAGGATTTGGGGGAAATGATAAAGTGTTCTTGACATTTCAAGCTGCTCTTCCACTGCTAGCCCTGGCCACTGCTAGCCCTGGATGCTCCTGAACCTGGGCTCTCTCCCCACCCATTCCACTCCCAGATCCCCATATCAGGCTCTCTTTAAGAGTTTTATTAGATCTTCCCATCCTGCTCAGTGTCCTTGGAGGGTCATCAGGAGCTCATGGCTTGGCTAGCACCTTGTCTGCAAGGTTACTGAGAGTCCTTAGTTGGGATCCAGGTGGGAAGGTTAGTGAAGAGTTTGGGCAGCTATTGTTCACTTCCCCTGCTCATGGACTTTTGGTAATCGTGGTTGATTCTTGGCAGCCATATTGTTTTTTTAATAGCAATGGCTTATGCTGTCATGAAGGGAACAGTAATTAACAGACTTTAGAGTTAAAATATACAATGTGTGACATTATAAACACATCATAAAAATGTTGTTGAGACAGGACATCCAGAATCCTGATCCCAGTGGATGGTCCTCCTTTTCTGATTCCGAACTGTTGGCTTGCTTTCTATGCTAGATCAGGGCTTTGTGAAATTTACTTTGCATATGAATCACATGGGGATCTTTTTGGATGCTCGTTCTGATTAAGTAGATCTTGTAGAGTGTAGGAGGAAGACTGATAGTCTGTATTTCTAACATTAATTTCAGGTGAAATTCTGCTACTATTAGTCTAAGGACCTAACTCTTCAGTGGCATGGTCCTTGTTGAATTTCTGGAGTCTATTCAACTGTCGACCCTCTTAACCAAGATCTAGACACCTCTATGCTAAATAACTTGGGCTTGGAAGAAAGGATGGCATTAGGGTCAGTGGAGAGCAGTGAGAAGGCTATGCTGGGACCTAATGGACACAGGAGCAGGGAAGAAAGCAGAGGAAGAACAGAGGCAGAAATGAGCACCTTCTTCCATTTGCATGGTGCCTGTTCCCATCTCCATAACTGGCAGTCTAGGAAATTGAATTTAATCATACTACGCCTTGGAGGATGTTAATTAGCAGGCTGACTTGGGACTGTTAAATCTACTCGAAATTTTTTACTGGCTATGCGTCACATACAATATAATTTTAAATAGTACATGAGTATTTTTTTTAAAGATTTTATTTATTTATTTGACAGAGACAGAGATAGCGAGAGCAGGAACACAAGCAGCGGGAGTGGGAGAGGGAGAAGCAGGCTTCCCCCGAGGAGGGAGCCCGGTGTGGGACTCGATCCCAGGACCCTGGGATCACGACCTGAGCCGAAGGCAGATGCTTAACGACTGAGCCACCCAGGCACCCAATAGCACATGAGTATTTTAAGTAGTCGATGGACCACCCATATTTTTTATAACCTTAATAGTCCTGTTAACTTCTGTTTATGGTATGAATTTGGTTATCTGCTTTCCTCTCAGTCTGTGAGCCTTCTGCATGCAGTGATCATGTCTCATTTGTGTTTTGGTCTCTAGGCCCTGCCCATCATCATGGCTCAATAAATGGAGAGGGGCCTGGGTTATCTTGGCCAGAGATTCTGTAATAGATGTAGGTAAACTCTCTTGGGTCTCAATGTTAGCACCACTGGTGCTAGAACATAATAATTTTAACAAAAATATAAAGACCTGGGGGGAAAATGTTTTCAGAATCTTCTAATCACTTCTTGGTGAATAAAGGTTAGTTTTATAGATAATATTAGTGGTGCTTTGAGAATATAAGTTAGGACTAATAGATTCAGGAAAGAAAATGCTAAATTGTTTAAAGTCTGCATTTAAAATCTTAGCTTTTTAAAGGAGATCTTTCCTAATTTCTTTATTTTAGGAAAAAAGCTAGATATTTGCAAACTGTAAATACAAACTACTTTTTATCCTTTTTCTCACCTTCCCTTAAGTAAGAATGAGAAGATATTAACAAAGGACTATTTTTCTTTTTTCCCTTTTTCTTCCTTTCTCTTCCTTCATTTCTTTCTTTCTTTCAGGAAAGGTTTAGGAAAATAGAGAAAATTTAAAGAAGAAGATAAAAATCACACCTGCTTCCCACCATGAAGAGATTGTCATATTTTCTGTGTGTGTGTATGCATGTGTGTACATGTATCTGTATCTGTCCATTTTGCAAAATTTTTGTCTGGTTTTGGAATCAGGGTAACACTGGCCTGATAGAATGAATTGGGAAGTATGCTTTCCTCTTCAATTGTCTGGAATAGTTTGTGTAGAATTACATTATTTCTTCCTTATATATTTGTTGTAATTTACCAGATAAACCTTCTGGGACTGACATTTTCTTTTGGGAAAGTTACCCATTTCTTTGTTGAATGAACTTGGGTTGTTTGTGTCAAGAAATTTATCCAGTTCATTTAAGTTGGTAAATATATTGAGATGAATTTATTTATAATATTCCCTGTTATCATTTTAATGTCTATAAAATCTGTAATGATGTCATCTCTGTCATTCCTTATGTTGGTAATTTCTGTCTTTCTTTTTTGTCTAAAAACCAAAGGTTGTCTGTTTTATTAGCTAAAGATTTATCAACCTGGCTAAATGTTTCCCAGTTTTATTGGTCTCAAGTAAATAGCTTTTGATTTCATTGATTTTTCTTTATTGCTCTTTGGTTTTCTATTTGATTTGATTTCAACTGATATAGTTTTTTCCCTTTTTTTCTACTTAATTTGGGCTTAATTTGCTTAAGGAAGAAGGAAAATTCATTGATTTGAGATATTCTTTTCTGATATAGGTGTTTTGTGCTATGCATTTCCCCAAAATACTGATTTAGTGTCTTCCCATACGTTTTTACATAGCCATATTCTTTCACTACAAAATATATTCTAATTTCTTTTTATTTCTTCTTTGATCAGTGGGTTGTTTTTTACATTGTGTTACTTAGTTTAAAATTATTTGGAGATTTTTTCCCAGAGATGTTTCTGTTGTTAATTTCTAATTTAATTCCATTGTGGTCAGATGGCATGCTTTTTTTGTGAATTGAATTCTTTCAAGTTTATAAATAAAATGACTTTCTCTTGTTTACTGACACAGAAGTTGTTCTATCTCAGTACATGTTCATTGTGAACTTAAGAAGAAAAAATATGTATTCTGCCCTTGTAGGGTGAAGTATTGTTGAAATATAAGTTAAGTCAATTTGGTTGACAGTGTTGTTCAAGTCTTCTATATCCTTATTGATTTTTTGTTTGCTTGTTCTGTAAGTTATGGGAGAGAGATAATATATTTCTGCCTCTAGTTTTGAATTTGTCTATTTCTCCTTGCAGATCTGTTTTGGCTTTTGTATTTTGAAGTTTTTATTACATATAAAAATGTTTAGGATTTTTTGATCTTCCTGATTAGCTAAACCCTTTGTCATTATGAAATGACTTTCTCTGTCCTTGGTATTCTTTGTTCTAAAAGTTTCTTTGTTTGATATTAATACCCAGTTTTTAAAAATTAACATTAGCATGTTATTATCTTATTCCTTTCTTCCATTTTTAACCTATTTCTTTTTTTTTTTTTTTAAGATTTTATTTATGTATTTGACAGAGAGAGACACAGTGAGAGAAGGAACACAAGCAGGGGGAGTGGGAGAGGGAGAAGCAGGCTTCCCGCTGAGCAGGGAGCCCGATGCGGACCCTGAGATCATGACCTGAGCCTAAGGCAGACGCTCAATGACTGAGCCACCCAGGCGCCCCTAACCTACTTCTATCTTTATATTTAAAGTGCATTTCTCCTAGGCAGCACATTGTTCGGTCTTGCTTTTTTTCCATTATGACAATCTCTGTCTTTTAACTGGGGATGTTTAGGCCATTTATATTTAATGCACTTATAGATATGCTTAGGTTTAAGTCTATGGTATTGTTATTTACTTTTTATTTATTTCATCTATTCTGTATTCTCTTTTCCTCTTTTTTCTTTTTGCCTTTTTTAATTGTTAAGAGTATTTTTGGGTCTCCTGGGTGGCTCAGTTGTTAAGCGTCTGCCTTCGGCTCAGGTCATGATCGCAGGGTCCTGGGATCAAGCCCTGTGTTGGGCTCCCTGCTCCGCAGGAAGCCTGCTTCTCCCTCTCCCACTCCCTCTGCTTGTGTTCCCTCTCTCGCTGTCTTTCTCTCTGCCAAATAAATAAATAAAATCTTTAAAAAAAAAGAGTATTTTTTATGATTCCATTTTATCTCCCTTCTAAACTTGTTAACTATAACTTATTTTGCTACTTTAGAGGTTGCTTTAGGGTTTTATAGTATGCATATTTATCTGGCATACCGCAGATAGTCAATATACTTATTGAATGAACCAATGAATGCCCTGGTGCCTAGGTCAAAGGGCTGCTGAGAGCCAGAGGTATCAAGAATCAGTCCTATGCTATTAGTCATGCTTTTCCAGATTTTATTTTCCTCTTTCACACCAAGTTATTATGGATATTGGCTCTAGTATTCCTGTCTTGATGTTTGTCTTTTGAGGTTAGGTGTCTGTACCTACCCGCATCTGTCCCCTTAATGTTTTAACAAATAGATACTTTATCCTTAGGTGGAGCCTTCTGCAGGCTTTTTTGAACGTGTGTGTTGAGGCTGTGACCTTGACCTATCGTGGCCAAGCCCCAAAAGTAACTTCCTTATCAGGAAGAACAGACACTTTTTGAGCTATTGGGTAGGAAAAAGCTTCAAAATAATGGTCTAAATTTAAGATTAGCTGATCTCAGCAAACTACACAAGGAAAGGAAATTCAGACCTAACAGATTTTCCCCATTCTTGGAATGCCACCAATTATTTGAAGCCTCTTAAATGTTAAAAAAAAAAAAAATCATTGATCTTCCTGATTAAAAAAGAAAAATTTATGCTTTTTCTCTCTCTCTCTCTTTTTTTTTCCAGCAAGTAACGGGCAGAAGTTTTGGTGATAAAGATTTTCGGACAGGATTAGAAAATGGAATCCTTCTCTGCGAGTAAGTATAGCCTATTATTCAGTTGGTTTTAGTCAAGAAAAATCATTAATGCTATTCAGTTCATCTGTAAAAATTTGTATTTCATTTCGAATTTATTCACAGTTTGATTCTGAAATTTTTAAAAATCACTGGGCTAGGCAGTACACATAAGTAGGTGAGGGAGTTTTAGTGCATAGTAGGGAGTGGTGGGGACTGTGACAATTTCTAATTAGATAAAGAAGTATCTGGTAACTGCTGCTTAGCTCCAGCCAACATTTACAATGTAGGAATCTGGGCCCCAGGTAATGGGAAGGATGTGGACCCAACTGTAGTAAAAGTAGCAGCTTTTCTCCCCCTTTCCCCCAAAACAAAAGCAGTTTGTGCCAAGTGAAAGCAATGCATCTACTTACTTACAACATCTTAAAACATGACAGATGATACGCCTCACTGGGCTGCCTGATGTATTTTGGATATATTCAATTTGTGCTATTGGCAAATTTCAAACATGAACAATAACTGCAATGTTTAGTTTTTATGTTTTGAACCCAGATTTTGTCATAAAGTACTGCTGTGATGATGGATTCAAGAGCTTTCTGTGAAGTGGTTCTAGACAGAAAATAAGCAAGCACCTTAACACTTACAGGTGGATGAACATATCCTTTAAGATCTCAAATTTTGAATTTAATAGGTTCTGTAATTTGGATCGTACCTTTTGTTCTATTGAAGTGAAATGTACACACAGGAAATGCACAGCTCCAAATACACAGTCCGATGGGGTTTGAGAACTGTGTCCATGCATGTAGCCGACACCCTGATCAAGAAAGAGGACAGCAGGTGCCCTCCCGTCCCTTCCCAATCCATCTCCACCACCTCTAGAAAAGCACTGTTCTCATGTCCATCACCATAACATTTATTTGCCTTATATCTTGAACTTTATGTAAGTGAAATTACATAGAATGAGTGCACTCTTATTTTGGCGACTTCCAGAATATTGTTTGGGACCCACTGAAGTAGTTGAAAGACTTTGGGTTTTGGAACCTGAGAACTAGAAACTCAAGTCTTAAATCATTTAACCTCCTTGAGTCTCAATTTTTCTATCTAAAATGGTAATAAAAAAGTGCTAACTTTTGCCTATTTCATAAACTTTTTGTGAATTTCAACAGGATAGTGTGGATGAGGTGTTTTAAAAAATTACATTTGCCACACAAATGTTAATTATTGTGCAGCACCGCTCAACACAGTTCACGCCAGCGATTTTTCCTGCTCCCACTGTCCTTTTTCCTTCAAAGGGAAATTTACATGCCCTGATTGCCACTTCCATGCATTCCTTCCTGTGGAGCCTCTTCTCTCTTCTCATACTTTACTTCCTTCACTTCCTCTTTTCCCTTTATTAAGTCTAAATTAGAGCTCATCTCTTAGATAAACCATAATTAGTTTAGCATCTCACCAGGAACAAACTCCAGGCAGACTCCAAACATTTCCCTTATGTTCTAACACCTGCTTCTCCAATGATTCTGGGCTTAGCCTTCTCCTGATGTTAACAGACTAGCCATAGTCTGATCTAATATATGTGCATTGTACTCTCTTAACTCTGTTGAAATGGGTCTTTGGTACCAATTTTTGTATACCTAACATTTGCTCCAAAGATTCTTGTAGGCGTTCACCTCTCCACTATACTCCCATGAATAAATCTGTCAGGGAGTAGTATTGCCTGCCAGACTTTGGATGGAGCAGGTTCATCTGAAGATGAGGCTCTGGGTCTAGAGACTTTGCATGCATAGAACTTGCTTCTTGGGGCGCCTGGGTGGCTCAGTCGGTTAAGCGTCTGCCTTCGGCTCAGGTCATGATCCCAAGGTCCTGGGATCAAGCCCCACATCAGGCTCCCTGCTCAGCGGAGATCTGCTTCTCCCTCTCCCTCTGCCCGGCCCCCCTGCTTGTGTGCTCTCTCTCTCTCTCTCAAATAAATAAATAAAATCTTAAAAAAAAAAAAAAAGAACTTGCTTCTTACCTAGATGAAGAGGTTGAGTTAGAGGATGGAGTCTGTCATGTGAGCAATGGCACTCTCGGTGGCCTTTTTCAAGCACGTTAATGAATGTTAGGGTTGTTTAGAGGCGGGGCTTGGTTCTAGGCCATGGTTAGGAAACATTATGGTTAGACAAGAGGGAGGCACAGATTATAGCCAGGGGCCTCTTTAAATAAATAAAGGGTTTGGATTGCCGACAGCCAAGAGTGAAGCGAAGGGAACTGGCCAACACGGAGGCTTGGACAAGTGTTGCTGACTGGGTACATAGGCCAAAACTCAAGATAAGTGAGTTATTGTCTAAGTCTTCTACCCGTGGAGGATTAGACTCACTGTGTAGTTGAAGGAGGCTGAGGGCCAGGGAGGGTCAAGTCCTGGCTTCCCTGTGGGACTCCAGCTGGCTGCCCCGGCAAAGAGTTGCTAAGCTGGAATGAACTGCGTCGGTAGCCTGGGGCAAGGAGAGCCATTACCTGAGCCTCAGCCAGGGCCTTTGAGGGAAAGCTGGGTCAGCAGCTGGAGAAACCAGATGCAAATACATTTCTAAGTCCAGGAGCCACGGAGCATGAGAAGCAAAGGCATGGCCCTGGAGCTGAATGCACTGAAGGTTGGGAGCAATGGAGGAGCGAGATTTTTCCCTCCTCTTTGGTTGGGGCAGAGGCATGGGGAGGTTTTTTCTGAGCTGAAAGGTACCGTGCTGCTGCAGCCTGAGAGTAGCAGGTGTGTTTCCTGAGACTCGTATCCAGAGACCAGTCTGGCAAGGAGGGGACTTACAGTGTTCCAGGGGTGGAGTTGGTTGATGGCAAGGACCCCAAAAGGCAGGAAACTCAGTTTGGAGGCTCCCAGACAGTGGATCCATACAGGTTTTAGACACCTGTCTTTGGAGAGTAGATGAGAATGCATCAGGCTGTGCCACTCTTTAGAACCAGAGGGAATTTTGTGGATGCTGGTGATTAAGGGGTTCTAACTCAAAACCTCCACCCATGTAGCAACATTTAACAATGTAAGAAGAACTCCCTATAATTTCAAATTTCGAAAACTAGCAATTCAGCTCTTCTGAGATTAAGGCTTTCATAACATACAGCCCTCTTTTAAAAAATTGTTGGGGCTTTTCAACTTTGTATTATTCTGAACAGAAGCCCAGTTGGTGTCTTGTAATCGTGTTATGACCCCAGCTGAAAAATCCACGACGGCCTCAGTGAATGATTCCTTTTGTTCAACAAACTCTCATCTTTTTGTGTGAGTTAGATCGGCTCTAAAGGGTGGTTGCAACTGGAGAGACATCATGCTCTTTGTTCACTAAACATTTCCTGAGTTGTTTGTGAGTCTGAAAAAAATCCGTAGTCGTCGTCAAACAGAGGGCATCCTTCTGGTCCTGGGGTCTGATTTTTTTTTCTTGCCAAACTTTCATGTGGCCTGTAAGGACTATCATCATACCCATTTTACAAAGGAATTAAGTGGGGCACAGAGGATTAAATCACTTGTCTAAGATTATTCAGATAAGAAAGATTTACATTCAGAAGTCTGATTTCTTAGCTTTTACTCTTAACAGCTGTCCTGTGCCTACAATTGAGGTTTTAATGGGAGAGAAAAGAAAGAGGTTTGGGGTTGGTGATGTTGGCATGGGATTGGTGCCAGAAAACGTCAAGTGTGGGGAGGAGGGCAGTACAGAGGATAGCCACTGGGTCTCAACTGGACAGAACATGAGGAAGGATGGCATGGGGTTGGTGGTCTTGGGATGGAAGCATCAAAGGCCTGGTGGGCCTTCTTCTTCTTTTTTTTTTTTTTAAGATTATTTATTTTAGGGGTGCCTGGGTGGCTCAGTTATCAAGTGTCTGCCTTAGGCTCAGGTCATGATCCCAGGTCCTGGGATCGAGCCCTGCATCGGGCTACCTGCTCGGCGGGGAGCCTGCTTCTCCCTCTCCCACTCCCCCTGTTTGTGTTCCCTCTCTTGCTGTGTCTCTCTCTGTCAAATAAATAAATAAAATCTTTAAAAAAAAAAAAGATTATTTATTTGAGAGAGAGAGAGAGAGAGAGAGAGAGAGAGACCACGAGTGGGGGGAGGGGCAGAGGGAGAGGAGAGAGACAATCTCCAGCAGACTCCCCACTGAGCATGGAGCCCGACATGGGGCTCGATCCCAGGCACTGAGATCATGACCTGAACTGAAATCAAAGTTGGACGCTTAACTGACTGAGCCACCCAGGTGCCCCTGGTGGTCCTTCTTAAGACAAGGAGGCAAGTCCAGTAAGAGTGAAAGCATGAGAGAGCTGAGAGGATAAGGAGGCTGTAGTCTGGGGAGAAGGTAGGGGTTTCTGTTTTCTTAGGTAGAGCCGTCAGACTAGGTGAGACAAAGGGGAGGGCTGGATGTGTACTAAAGACTACAGAGACAAAGGAGAAAAGACCGGCGCCTCCAGGCAGCACGGAAGGTGGAAACTGAGTAGCATCAGAGTCGTCCTGGGTGCTCTTTCGCTCTGCCTGGGAAGTGCAGTACCCATGGCTTTGCACGGGCTTGCCCGGAGTGCTGTGATACTTACGCAGGAACGTATAACTTACAGCAAGAGCAAGTACAGACTAGACCGCATGTGCCAAGGAGAATTACAGTAGATATGTTTTGCTATCATCATTTTGCTCTTCCTCGGTTGTTTTTGCCAACTGTGTATACTTGAAGCTTGGAGGTCAAATGCCCAAATGATGTGAGTCCTCTGTGGAGCAGTAAATAAAATGTCTGGGGTCAAAATGTGAGCAGGCTGCAAATGTGTGACAAGTGTCATGCTGTTAGAAATGTTAACCAAATACGGCATGATGTCCTGGAGGACTTCAGGGTTTAAAAGGAAGGCTGCAAACAATCATTCCCTAAGGAAGACCCTCCCAGGACAGTCACTGATGACTGGTCATCTCCTTCCCAACACCCAGAGCAGACGGTTTTGAAATAAATCCAGAAAGGAAAGTTTCTGACTGGTTTTCCTGACTCTGACTTTATTATTTAGGTAGAACTCTGTGGAATTCTGTCCATACCAGGGGTTGGCAACAAGCTTGGCCTGTTTTTGTCCTGGCTTTCTTTCTTGCTAAGGATGGTTTTTACATTTTAAAAGGGTTGGAAATGACATGAAACAAGAGTTTGTATATGGCTCCAAGAGCCTAGCATATTTACTGTCTGGTCCCTTACAGAAAAAGTTTGCCAGCCCATAAGGACTACGGGATAAATTTTAGATGTAATTGTTTACCCTCATAAAGTTAAGTAATTGAGTTTGGGCAGTACAAAAATGCTGTGTAGGAAAATAAAATAACTTTTTAGAGAAGGTTTTCTCAGGACTTTTCATAAGTCCCCCCCCAACTTTTTATTTTGAAAAAATTTCAAACTTATAGATAAGTGACAAGAATAATATAAGGATTCCGCATATACCTTACCTGCAACTAGAAGCAAATGGTTTAGGAAAAGAGAGGCCTATGCGAAAGAGATAAAGTAAGAATGGCAAAATGATCATACCGTTGACCCTTGAACAACATGGTTTGAACTGTGTGGGTCCACTTCTATGTGGACGTTTTCCATAAATACAGTCCAGTACTGCAAATGTATTTTCTCTTCCTTATGATTTTCTTAGTATTTTCTTTTCCCTAGCTGACTTTATTGTAGGAATACAGTATATAATAATATAACATACAAAATATATGTTAATTGACTATCGATGTTATCGATAAGGTTTCTGGGCAACAGTAGGCTAATAGTTGGTAAGTTTTGGAGGAATCAGAAATTCTAGGTGGGTTTTCAACTGTGCAAGGGGTCAGCGCTCCTCCCCCCGCCCCCTGTGTTGTTCAAGGGGCAGCTCCCACGGCATCTCGTCCTAGGGTGTGTGCTCTGCTGTCTTCTCTGTAGTTTGATTTCTCATCCTCCCGCACCCTCTTTACTTTCTTTTTTGTTACCATCCAAAGATGTACATTTAAGAAAAGCCAGTTCTGATTCTTTTATGAGTGAGCACAGTGGAAAGTGAGTGGATTGGGAAAGCGCATAGGTTGAATCCTATGAAATTGTGTAAATAGCCGAAAACCGGTCAGAAAATGTGGTTTCATATGGTTCAACCTAGTTAACAGCTCACGTTGTCGGTATGTGTCCATGTGTCCTCGCGCCACTTACCTGACCTCCCAGAGCCCCAGTTTCCTTAGCTGTAACCAAAATAATTGTACCTGATTAAGAGGGTTGATCTGAGGATTAAATGAATTGATCATATGGATACATCTCTTTGTTCAGTGCTTGGAAGGTAGCAGGCCCTTAACTGTTAACTGTGGTTCCCTTCGTCTATGAAATGGGGAAGTCCCTACCTCCTCAGGTCCCTGAGAGAGTCCGGTAAGAGTACTGCAGAGCGCTCGGCAGTGTCTGGTGCTTGCTTGGCGCTCTGGACCCCTAGCTGTTCTCATTATGATTGTTGGAAACAGGCCCAAAGTCAATTATGAATATGACATAGTCCATGCAACTCTGTCACTGTGCACCCATCAGCTCTTTCTCTAGGGGCTGCCAACAAGCCATGGGATGAACGTACTGGGATTTTACTTTCCAGCTTGTCTTGCCTAGCCTGTGATCAAAAACTGGGCAAGAAAGTTTGGGACCTTTACAAACCTGATCATCTGTGAATAATGAGCTTTGGCTGGCAGAGCTTGAGACCTCAAGTGATTGTTTTGAAAACAGTAACCTTGACCTCTGTGGTGATGTCATTTCCTCCCACTCTCTCCAGCCTGTTGCAGTTTCTTTCTCTGGGAAGCTGTTCCAGAACCCTCCAGGCAGAGTTAGTAGGTTCCTGTCCGGCTTCTAAGTACCTGTACCACCTCCGCGCTAGCACGTATCCCAGTCTACTTCCTGTACCAGAGTGAAAGCTTCCCATAGATCCCTTCTGTTTATCTTTGTATTTACTTCCCTGGACACTGGTCTGACAAACATAACATCTCTGTAACAGGCACTTGCTGAATACATTGAGTCCAGCAGCGAGATTGCTCCTTAGACTACCTAATCATCGGTGACCTTAACTTTGTCCCAGTCTTAGCTGTCATTGTCAGTATTATCCTCTGGCTCTGGCCCCTCTCCTCTCCTCTTCTCCCCTCCCCTGCCCTCCTCTTTCTCACCTTCCCTGTCCTCCTCTTTCTTTCCTTTTTCCTCTTTCCTCCTCTGCCTCCCTCCCCTCCCCTCACTTCTCTACACACACACACACACACACACACACACACACACACACACACTTTTACATAAAGAACAGACCCATCCTTGAAGACTAAAGACCAAAGCATAGAAGTACCTACTTTAAGTATAAGATTCTCCACTACAGCTCCATCTTCTTTGGAGTTAATACAGGTTGAACTTATGGGTTTTGTTCAGCAGACACATTTTCTTGGAACGTAAAGTCTGAGTATGTCAGTTTGCAAATGAGTGACCAATAGAGAATGTCCTAGTGGATTTTTGTCTCAGTTCTTATGTTGGTGAAACAATTTTCTGAAGATAAGAAATCTGTTGGCAAACACTTGTTTATATCATTGCTGATGAATGAGCTGCTTATTCTAAGAAGGAAGGCTTGTCTTGGATTCTTGTCCTGATTTCAGCATGAGATATGGTGTGCCACAGATATGTACTAGCCTTCTAGGACAGGTTGAGAGTTGATGGTGTGTCTTTGCATAGAGACGTTTTGTCACATGGAGGGTTTCTTAGATATTGACCATGTTCTGCACAGCCTCAGAGTAGGAACTGGGGGCCATGAAAAGAGAACGGAAGGCTCCATCCTTGATCTTCAGGAGTTTTATAATGCATTTGGGGCTTGAACACATGCACAAAACAGTGTGTGAATAGCAGTATAAACCAGTGGGTGAGTAAATGCAAGTGACCAAGATTTAATTGCCAAGATTTACTAAGCAGTTAAACAAAGAGAGATTGTTATTGTTTGGGAGACAGTTACTGGGAAGCTATTACATCAACTGAATTTTACTTAAGATGAGAATAGGCTGAGGGAAAGACAAGGGCATCCTGCATGGAGACAAGAGCAGAAGGCAAGGTTTAAAGTCAGGAAGGAGTATGCCGTGTTTGGCATACATAAAAGAGATCTACTCTGACAGTGAGGAGGCCTTCTCTTCCTTCATCCAACTAAGCTTTGTAAGAACCCACTTACAAGTATGGTAAGTTACTAGAAAGCCTAGTACATTATGCAATAAAATCATGTAACAGGGGCGCCCTGCTCAGATCTGTAATCTAAATCCTGACTCCATATGGAATATAAACTCAGGTTCTCTTGTGGAAGAAGCATTAAGATAGAGACCTGAATGAAGAGTAGAGATTAGCCAGGAGAGAGGGAAGGGAGATGGAAGTAGGGAGGAAGCATGTTCTAGACTGAAAGAGTAGTATGTCTGAGGTCCCTAAGATAGAAGCACCGTGCATTGGTGGAATTAGAAGGACTCATTTGGCCAAAATGTAAGAAACTGCGGGGGGTGGGGGGAGGGATGATGGTGTGAGATGAGAGTAGATGGAGAGGAGGAGGCAGGGGCACGATTGCTCAGGGCGTTGGTAGCCATGGAAAGATTTTTGGGTTCGACTTCCAGAGCAATAGAAATAAGAAGAATTCTGAAGAAATCAGCAGGACTTGGTAGGGTAGAGGATATAGATAAATGAAAGAAAAGGCTACAAAATAACTTCAGTGTTTCAGTTGTTGATGGCCAGCAGAGTTGGGCCTCTGGTACACACTGAAGCAAATCCTCTACTTGTTGGGAGAGGTCGTAATTTCACTTTGGGCAGGCTGAGTTTGAGAAATAGATAGCCCAGTCAGGGGCCATCCTGTAGACTGTTGGGGACAAGGGCTTGGAGCTTGGAGGTGAGGCAATGGATTTAGCTTTTTTAAAATATGATTTGCCAGCCATTGTTGGACATCAAGGCCAAGCTGTGACATATGACAGTCTCTCTGAGGAAAAGATCACATCAAGAAAGAATAGCAGAGCAAGGTCTCAGTTTGAGGAAGCCTCCCCACTGGGTCAGGGTAAGAGAAAGAGAAGCTCACAAAGGGGTATCGGAGAGATGAGCGGAAACCCAAGGAAGTGTGGTGCCTTGGAAACCAATGGTGCTAAGAAGACTTAAGAAGCTGGCGGTCACCTATATTACATGGCCCCAGCGGAGGTCAACTCGCACAAGGCTTCAGAACAGGCCTGCCTCACCGGTAGGGGGAGGCACTGGAGACCTTTGTCAATTAATAGCTGTCTCTGGGAACTGTCAGACCACCAATCATGACTACTGAATTGTTTTAAGTCTGGCTCATTCTGTTGCATCGTTTCAGCAAGCTCTTGGTGGAGACCTTATCTAATGTCAACTACACATGCAATATTTTCCTCAACTATTAAAAAAGAAAAGAGATTAGTCTGCCCAATGGCTTCTTTGTAGAGTGACCGTGTAGTTTGTCAGTCAGTCGAGATGGTTTTGAGAGTGAAAGGGGGTTGTTAACCAGCTGAGATACTAGAACAACAAATGAAATCGGAGACTGTTCTCAGCAAACGGGGATATGTGGTCGCCCGAGTTGTTGGCAACCTCAGACTGATGCCTTCTAATCACCATTGCTTTGTTCAGTATCTGCAAACCCATCCCTTACTTGATCCTCACAGTGACCCCGGTAGGTGAACAGCCTGGGTCAGCTCCTCCCACCTCCCTTTGTAAGGATGAGATGGAGACCCAGGGTGGTGGAGGGCAGTGTGTCTTCAAACTCTTTGTCTGGAGCTCTTTCTCTAACCCAGATGCTCCCTCGAATCTCAGCAAACTTGGGTCCTTTTGCCCTTGCTGATTTTGGCCTTAGCAGGCTCGTAAGAATTTGATCGGCCTTCTGTGGAGGCTTCCCCTTTGTCTTTCGGCCATATCACAGTTGGCTTCACAGACTTGGCCCGTCTCCCGCTCTTTGGCACCGAGGCTCATTAAGCTTTTAAGTTCAAGTAAGGACATTAAAACCCACTCTTTTTTTTTTTTTTTTTTTTAAGTTCTCCAGTGAAAAGCTGCTTTTTTTTCTTTGAACATTGGCCTGGCTTAGGTGGGGACTTAGGCGTATCCCAACAGCCTTCTGTTAAGAAAGATGAAAACAGATGCAGATCATAGAAGGAGAATTTGTAGGACTCATGAAGTGCAGAATGGACTCCCAGTTTTGTCTTTTTTTCTTCTTGAATTCTTATCAAATAAACAGCCCTTGGTTCCTACTCAAAAGGGGGACTCAGCACAGTGTGCATGGGGAGTGTTACTATCCCCATTCAAACTGTGTTTTAGCATCAATTACAGGAGTCTCCTGGGTGGGTGAGGGGGACTTGTGTGCATTTGAAACATTCTCAGGCTTACCCATCTTTGCAAATATTTTGTCCATTAAAAATTATATAATCCTGGTCACAACTTCTTTTTTCTTTTTTTTAATACTCATTTGAGAGAGAGAGAGCATGAGCGGGGGGGGGGGGGCAGAGGGAGAGGGAGAAGCAGACTCCCTGCTGAACAGGGAGCCCCACTCGGGGCTCCATTCCAGGACCCTGGGATCATGACCTGAGCTGAAGGCAAACGCTTAATAACTGTCTGAGCCACCAGGCACCCCAACTTCTTTTTTCTTAATACATAGTTTTACATGACCTAGACTCAGGTCATTGTTTTGATGCTAAGACTCAGACTTTGTTTTGATGCTTCCAAAAAATGTGTTTGAAACTTAATTTAGCATAATTCTCTTTCAGGAACCTCTCCCCTCAAAATGTAGTGATTTCTTTCACCCTATCCATCTGTGCCTTAGAAACATATTAAACTTCTCTCACTTAAATCACAGGATTAATCTCCTTACTCCTGAACAAATTTATTACACATTTATTGGAATGATCAATTGACTAAAAAAACATATAACAAGAGGTTTAAATTTGGGCTGCTTGTGTGGTAGAGGAGAAACTGGCCTATCTCATTGCCTGCCTGTGGGGTTCCATCTGGATTAAGCTTTGCTTGGATTTAAGAGGATTTAGTAGCTCCTTAATTGTATTTCTTAATAATCCATTTTTTTTGTCTCTCCTGGGCTGTCAGGCTGGGTGGGCTGACTTCCCACAATGAAGTGTGCAAAATTCCTGCCTCAAGCATGCCATTCTAAATGTTTCCTTTGGTAACCCACAGAAGAGGACCTTTTACATAGCCCATCAAGGACCCAGTTTAGAAATTACTTATATTAAGGAGATGAAAGAGTGAATGACAAGACAAATAGAATGGCTGAGTGATTGATTCTAGAGCCCGCCTTTCCTTACCCCACTCTAGACTTTGCCATGAGGCTAACGTTCCCAACCATGGCTTCATTGGGCCTGGTGCCCTTCCCACAAAACAGGACGTGATTCAAGTTCCTTTGCCTGGAACCCGGTGTCCCTCATTGTCTGGGTGCAGTGTTTCTATTTGGCTTATCTTTACCATCCTTTGCACTGGCCACAGAGAATGATTATTGTATTTATGATTTTCTTTGTGCTTCCCTGACGCCTTGCCTTTACTGCATGTCATTCAGCCACCTGGGGTGCTCACTTCCTGTCCATTTCCATCTCCCTCAATCCTAAACCCATACATTGGGTACTGTTTCTTCCACTAAAATATGACCCTCATGACAGCCTGAGTTCAGGACTCCCTACTCCTCTTAGCACCCACGGGGGTGACAACCATATGGTCTGGGGCGGAGACGACAATCCTGATTTCAGGTGATCTCTCTCTCTCGTTTCTGGTTTGAAGAGTATTTTGGCTGTGCCAAGAGCAAATAATTTGTCTTACACAGGGCACTACTCATGAGATTGTTTTAACTTTCTGTTTATGAGTTCTTGTTGTAGTGACAGTGACTCACCCATCTTTCTATGCCTGAGATATAGGCATAGAAGCTTGCTTGTGGCAGGAATGTCATACAGCATTTTGGCGGAAGAATGGGAAGAAGGAAGAGTAGTCCAAAATTCACATTGGCGATGGTTTCCCTGTGTATAATATTGAAAGTACAGATGACAAAAGAAAAAATAGATAAATTGGACTATGTCAAAGTTAAACGCTTTTGTCCTACAAAAGATACCATCTTCCAGCCCATGGAATAGGAGAAAATATGATGATATTTGCAAATCATATGTCTGAGAAGGGGCTTGTATCTAGCATATATAAAGAACTCAATAATAAAAGAATAAACAATCTAATAAAAAATGGGCAAAGATATCTGAATAGATATTTCTCTAAAAAAGATATAAAAATGGCCAATAAGCACATGGGAAGATGTTCAATGTCATTAATCTTTAGAGAAATACAAATCAAAACTATGAGATACCACCACACATCCACTGGAATGGCAAAATAAAAAAGGAAAGCAGTAAGTGTGGTATGGATGTGGAGTAACTAGAACCTTCATATACTGCTGGTGGGAATGTGAAATGGGGCAGCCACTTTGGTAAACAATTTGGTAGTTCCTCAAAAGGTTAAACATTAAGTTATCATATAGGTACATATCCAAGAGAAACGAAAATGTATATCCAAACAAAAACTTGTACACAAATGTTTGTGACAACATTATTCATAATAACCAAATGATTGGAAATGCCCATCAACTGATGAATGGATAGGTAAAATATGACCATATTATATTTATATAATGCGATATTATTTGGCCATAAAAAGGAATTAACTACCAATGCATGTTACAACATGGATGAACCAAAACCATGATGCTGAACGAAAGAAACCAGTCACAAAAGACCACATTTTATATGGTCCTATTTATTGGAAGTGCCCAGAATAGGCAAATCTATAGAGACAGAAAGTATATTAGTGGTTGCCTAGGGCTGGGGGTTGTTTGTGGGTGGGATGGGAGTTAAAGCTAATAGGTATGGGGTTTCTTTCAGGGGGAGGAAAGTTAAAATTAGTTTGCAGAGATGGTTGCATGATCCTGTGAATGTACAAAAAAAAATCGGATTCTGTACTTTCAACGGGTGAGTTATATCTCAAGCTGTTCACACACACACACACACACACACACACACACACAATGCATACACGTATACATACTCGCAATGCAATTTAAAAATTTTGCTTCGAGATGTTTCCAGTGCTCTCTAGAGGGCTCATTCCAAATGTCATTTAGTACATTTCTAGATGTATTAATATCATATTGTAATGTGCTGCTAATATTTTAGAACTTTACTGACGAGAATGCCCTGTAGATTGATTATATTAATGTTCTGTCTACTTCCAAAAAGATGTAAAGAAAATTTCAAAATGAAAACTAAAAAATCATTACTAATTAATCACATTAATTAACATCAGGCATCATGCCTTAGACATAGAAAGGCCATAGAAATGAGGAAACTTTGTTGCTTAAATACTGCATAGTTTTTCTTCCCTTAACGCTCCTTGTCTACAACAGATGAAAAGGCTTTGCTTGTAGTCTGATTCCCTGGCCAGAGCCTCTGACTTCCAGAACACATTCTCCATTCCTCTGAATAAGACTGCATTTTATATTTCTGCTGCAGCCACAGGAAAGTAAAATGTGGGCTGCCTGAGGGGAAAGGACCATGGTCCCCTCCCCCTGCACCCTTCCCATTGTGTGTCCTATGGTACATCAAAAAGAAAAACCCAGAGAATTCACTGTTTCCTTTGGGGCCAACCAGCTCCCAGCTGTCCTTTAAAGAGGAACAGGGTGACTCCACTCATTTTCATTCCATCCCACAGACCAACAGAAAATGAATCAAATAGCGGTGATTGGTGGGAATGAACTAGAAGCCTGTCAGATGATCCTTGTACAGTATGGTTGCTTGAACCCAACTCTAGTCTTGGTGCTGAAAAACTGGCTCAGATGTGATTGACAACAACAACAAGAAACATTACAAATTATTAATGGCCCTGAAGTCCATTGTAGTTTCAAAGCTGATGATTTGGGTTTCCCAATACTTTGCCATTGTTGCTCGTTTCATTATCACTTCACTCAGCAAACACAGATTGAAGCCCTCCCATGGACTGGCCCTTACAGTAGAGATGGGGTTGCAGAGAGAACTAACCCTTTGCCTGATGGGAAGGTTGGACAATTTCTGTGATGTGTGATAAAAAAGGAAGCCAAAGAGTATTGGGATCTAGAGGTGGGAGATATAACCTCTACCTAGGAAGCGGTTGAAGAAGAGGTAACATTTAAGCTGGGTTTTGAAGGATGAGCATGAGTTTGCCAGGCCACGAAGAGGTGGGGGGAGGCTTGTGGTAATGGCAAGTCAGACAGAGGAAACAGCGAGCACTTGAAATGCTCAGCAAATGAAGGGGCTTTGAGTGCTCAGGGGAGAAATTGTGGCCAGAGATTAGGACAAGTTCAAGATGGGGCAGACTGGAGATAAAGGGCAGGTATCAGGTCAGTTTTCAAAAGACCTGGGATAGCATGTTAAGGAGTTTCAATAGCATCCAGCAAGCAATAGGCAGCGAACACGGTCTCTGTACGAAGGAGCAATGGGGTTATGTTTGTTTTTTAGGAAATTACATCTGGTAACAGTGGTGACGTTGATGACTTTCTGCTGTGCACCAAACACAAATATTTGAATAAAATGCTTTGCTTCCCAAGGAGAAGCAGAGATGTTTCCTACATTTGTCTTGCTGTGTCCATCCTTAGTTTACAACTAGGACACATAGCCCATGATTCCAAAGTTCTCTTCCAAGTCACCATTTAGAACCTGGAAGTTTCCCTATAGAACTAGTGTTCTTCATAGTCTTAGGTAACTCATACCACGTCTGAGATAGTGACAGTCCCACCGTAGAACCCAGTCCCTGAGGGCGTCTGGCCTTAGCGCAGCACCTGGTGTGGGGTAAGCGTTTGATAACAGTATATGGAATGAATAGGAAATCAATTCGGAATTCTAATTAGCCATATTAGGAGCTGACCTCCCCTTTCTCGGATGGCAAAGGGCCTCTTCAGCTCTTGGCTTTTCCCCAACACTTTTGGGATGGCAAGAGAGGTGGGGAGACAGGAGCAAAAGTTAAAGGATAGCCAGAACTTGGCAGGGAAACAGGGCCAGAGGCAGCTGTGGGCACAGCTGCAATGGAGCCGAGCTTGTCCTTGGAGCTTCTTACTGCCTTTCATTTGTCGGCATCCTCCCTTCCTTCCTCCCCACCCCCAGCTCTAGAGACTACGCCCATGTAGGCCTGCCCTCCAGAAGGACTAACATTAGCTCATTCCTCCCCTTCTGTCCTTTTCATCTCTCCCAACTCCCAGTCTCGCTCTAGCCGCAGGCAGGATGCTTGGGAGGAGAGGTGAGCAATGACTGACGTATCAGATTTCCATCTATGGGGAGGGCTGGGGTCAAAACCTGCTTGGAGATAGTAATAGCAACCGCCATTTATCAAGTGTATACTATACACGGGGCCTGCGCCAAGCGTATTACCCTCATTACTTCACACTCTCATGCCATGGCTAATAGGTACTATTGTCCCCATTTTACAGAGGAGCAAATTGAGTCTCATATATACTGAATACTTAAATAGCTTGCCTAGTGAGTTGCAGAGTTGGGATTTGAACCCATGTCTTTTTGTCTCTGGTTGCTACTGTTACTCTTAGAACTTTGAGTGCCAATCCCATAACTCTTGGTTCTGAGCAAGGACTGGCTGTTCATCCTACTCAAGTCTGGCTACGAAAGCTTTCAGAGAAAAATCGCAGCAATTTCATGTTCCCGGTTTTCCTTCCACCCTCCTGACAGTAAACCCAGCAATACCGGCTTTTAGTTATGCAAAAGAAATACTAATTACTATCATTTATCTGTAATTACCACATAGTACACTCACGATTACATGTATCATTGCCTGTGTCAGGGTACCTTTAGTCTCCATTTTATTTGGTTATACTGAATTCTGTTCATGTATTGCCAGCTTTCACAGTTCATTGATCACACATGTCACCTTAAACCTGTGCCTGATACAATCAGGGAGGATCTTGAGTGGGAGGCACAGTGGGAAGGCAGTTTGAGGGCTAAGGAGCTTCATTACCAGGTGAAGGCATTTGGGGGGGCATCCTGTGGGCACTCGGGAGCCTAGAAATCACTGAGGGAGGGAAGCAGCATGGCCAAGGCCACGATTTAGAAGGGGGGTTAGTTTGGGGGTGGTGGGCAGATTGATTTAGGTGGCCGAGACTGGTAGCTGGAGATTATTTACTGAAGTGCAGAAAGTAGAGCATCACAGGAAAGCCCTCCTCCCAGATTTAGAAACTCGAGTTTATAATCCTAACTACCACTTGCAAACTCTGACCTCAGACGTGTGCCTGCTGGCAGTTTTCTTATCTAGATTGACTTATTGGTTTTTCAGCCTCTTCTAGTCCCCAAACCCCATAATTTCCAGACGGCAGGAGCGGCCATGCAAAGGTTGGACTGTGAGAGAGGCTGACAGTGAATCAAAAGGTATCCAAGATACTCAGATAATTTAGGAGGTTCTCTTCTGTGCTTACGGATTATTTCATTAGTGTTAGTGTTTTAGCATCGAGAACAGGAGTGGTATGGAAGAAGAGTTTTTCCCTAGCAGATGCAGGAAAGTAAAAGTGGATCCATTTGTTTACAGTGTCTCAAAGTTTAGCTCATCCCCTTCCAGCTGCCTTCCCAGGGAGCCTCAAGGGAAAAAATGTGTCCAGGTGTTCGATTTTGCATTTTTGGATAGAATTTTCTTGGGGACGGTTTGGGCAAAGTGGGGCCCCATTTCACTGGAGGAAGACCTTCTGGAGAACTGTGATAGTTAAGGTAATGCTGGGTGCCTTAATCTCAGCGATTCAGTACAATGGAAATGTACTTTTCACTCTTGTGTAGCTCAATTTTGACAGCAGGGAAGAGTGGAGGTGACTTTGCTTCAGGCAGTGGTTCAAGGATCCCAGCTGATAGAGACTCTATCCTCAAACGTGACTTCTCTCTCAGGTCTTCCTTCATGTCAACATCTAACCTGTAAATGCGGAAGAAGAGGGACAAATGGAGAGTTACTTGGGAGAGGTTTTAGGGGCAGGCCCAGGTGTGATACATACTACTCTGCCTCCACCCCATTGGCCAGAACTCTGTTATATGGCTGCAGAAAACTGCAAAGGAGGGTGGAAAATGTAGTCAGGGTGGGCAATGTGTGCTTAGGAGGGAAAGGAGATGAGTTTGGTGGGTTGTCTCCATCATAGGAGCCGTGTTAGAATAATACCAGCGCTGCTGAGCCCTACAATTCACAGTCAGTCCCAACTTCTTGGAATTCCAAAACGAAGACCTTCTAAAGCTCTTATGATATCTTCTTTGAGTTATGTTCAAGGCAGGTGGCTTGAACAGTCTGGATAATGCACGTTCTGGATAATGCATAGCACCCCTCAAAAATTTGGTTCTGGATAATCCACGTTCTGGATAATGCATAGCACCCCTCAAAGATTTGGTAGGTATTAATGATGGCAATTTGCATTCCATCACTCTTTCGTTCATATGAAATTCTTGTTTGAGTTCAGGTTTCACTTTTCCCTACATTTTAGTCCATTTTTCTTGACCTCAGAAAGCTTATTAACGTTCATCCTTTTGCTGAGGCAACTCTAAAAAGAAATCTTTAAAAATGACATCTGTAACAGATTTATGGTCAAGGTTAAATTGATCTCATGCTTAGGTTCAAAAACAGTTGCCATGTTAGATTAAATCAAAGTGCATATACCTTAATTCAGGGTACATAGTCAAACCCAGAAAGTGATCAAGGAAACCACGTAGAAAAACACTATGGAACCAAATTAGAAGGGACACAAAGTAGGTAATTTTGTGATCATAGCTGCCTGTTGCAGCTGTACAAATGAAGCTAATGAGAAGGTGATGTAATCTCTTGTTGCAAAGAATAAAGTGATTTCCCATGAGATTAAACATGAACTTCCCAACCCTGTGCTCAAGGTCTAGATATCTCCTCTGCTCTCCCCCAAACTCTAGGATCGTTATTGGACTTGAATTCATGAATTGAATGACTTGTAGAGTAAGCTGAATTTTGCAATCCTTTTAAAATTTTGCTTTGATGTTTATGTCACAGTTCAGTAACAAACTTCTCATTGGTTTAGTTCCTAATGTCTGGATGATCTTGTAATGTATCCTTCGTAGCTATATTCTCAGTGTTATGACCCTCGCAGAACTATCATACCGGCTGCTGGAAGAATCAAAATGAACCAGAAACTCTCCATCCCTGAATAGAGATTTGAGATTTTTCTTTTTAGTCACAGATAGAAACAAAGTTCTTCAGTTTGTATTTTATGACCATTAAACAACGGTTGAGAGGTTACCACAAGCTGGGTATTAGGTGTTACAGAGAGTTAATAAATGCAGCCTGTGGTCCAATCAGAACATCAGCATCATTCCTAGGTGTCTCAATAATTGTTTCTTTAAGGAATCAAATCTTTAATCTTTTAAGAACTGTATTCCATAGAATCTGTGCCGAGCGTGTCTTTAATTCATCTTCTCAGAAACTCAAGATGGCCTGTGCATTAGGTGGTGTGACAGTGAACCACATATGTGCACAGTTCTTGTCTTCCTGTGAGTTTTAAATCTATTAGTGAACATGCCCCATGAGGGAGCAACCTGGGGTCTGCCTTGTCTTCCTTTGTATCCCTGTACCCAGCTTCAGGCCAGAACATCATGCATGCTCCATAAATATTTGTTGAGTATGTGAAGGAACATGTGGAATAGCCTTCCTTGAAATAGGTCACAGTGTGTTTCAGATTTAGAATGTGAGTATAGTAGACACCATTTAATTTCTGTCCTATAAGAAACACATGTATTTTTGCTTGCCTTTAATGTCATTAACTTTTTCATAATTGAGGGTTATCCCAGATCCTGACTTGCCTTCCTGTTTCTAGTCATTTCTTATCACACATATATTAGGCAAGCTATATACATTTGTTGACTTGATTCATTAATGTGAGATTTTTGTCCAAAGGTGGCCAGAAAAAGAAAATAAGGAAAACTTACCTTCGTCTTTGGCAGCTGGCTAATGGAAAAGTTGAAACTAAAATGACCTGAACTTACTTGGCAAAAAAGGGTATGCTTAGTAGACCATGTGGGTATGAATATACAAATTTCCATTTACCAAATGCTAGCAACACACATTGTCCCACTGGCTCCTCACCACAATCCTGGATGGAAGGTGAGGTTTTCAAAATTCCCATTTTGGGAATCCCCATTAAGGGAAAACTGAGACTCTGCTCAAGTGACTTCCCAGTGGCCCATGGTTAATGAGTGTTGAGTTTAGCTCTTAAAACCTAGACGACTTATTCCAAATTCACTATACCTTCCTATTCATTAAGTGTTAAAGGTCTGTTCTCTGTGTGTATGTGTGCCTGTGTGTGTGTGTGTTGCCGTGTACTTTGATGGCACATGCTGAAGCAGGACTTTCTAAAGCACTGACTTCCTGTATAAAGTGACTGGCCTAAGACACGAAGGCTGTCTTGGCTATGCTGTGAACAGCGGTGCGTGTCTCTGAAGGAGGTCTTCCCATCTGTCTGTGGCTGGCTTTTCTTCTGCAAAAATGGTGGAATGAACATGACCTGTCTCTATAAGACAGGATAGTTGGAGACAGTGCATCTCAGAAAGTTCATGAATATAAAATACCATCATCGCTTTAAAGTATGTCATCAATAAGTGCTTATTGAAAATATATTTTAATTTACATAGGAAGGTGATAGGGGTTTTTAGTAAAATTACAAGTGAATATCCTTGACTCTTACCCATAGCTGTATTTTTGAACTTCTCATCTGTCTCCTAATATGTGCAAGAAATGTCCTCAGTTTAATGCAACATGCAAGATAGGCAGGTGTTGGGCATTCCCGCAATGTCAGTTCAGTGCAATCTTTTATTGTTGTGTACTCTAAACTGCGTAAGGGACTGGAGCGATGTTTATACAAAAAAAATACAGCTGCCTTGATCTTGAAAGTATTCCAATTATTTAAGAGCACTTTGGCTTTTTATTTTTTAATTTGTGGGTAAACATTTTGACAGAGTTTTTTTGTTGCTCTTTGAATTAAGGTCCAGCATCGTAGTTGTTTTTGAACAACATCATGTGACAGGAATGACTTCTGCCATATAATTCTGCAAAGGATGACTATAAGGAAGTATTTAAGACTGTTTAAAAAATCTAAACCTGGATAAAAGAGGAGTTGGTGGAGCATCACTACTAAACTTATTAAGAGAAAGGTGCCTTTTAAAGGAGGATTTTTAGTTTATAAATTCTTTAATGGGGTGTTTATTATTCTTTCTGCTTTGGCTAATTAGCAACAACGCTTGGGGATCTGGTAGCAGTGATATTTTATTTCATTAGAAAATTGAAAAGTATTAGAGTAAGTGCTTGATCTAAAATGCGAAGAATTGAATTAGTATAAAATAAACGCATACATATAAATGTAGAGAAACATTTATAGAGAACTGATTATGCATCAGGCTCTGTGCTAGCTCCTTATGTATTTTGTCCCATTTAAGCCTCAGTGACATCTATGCAGTTGGTACAATTATAATTCTGTATTACAGTCAAGGCTGAAGTTAATGGACTTGCCCTAAGTAATAACCCCAGTGAATGGCGGAGCTGGGCTTTGGATTCAGTGAGCTGGACTCCAGAGCTAACGCTCTCAGCCCATATCAGTCTGCAGTCCACAGCTGTTAAAAAGGTTGTAGGTTCACATGTATTGATAAGGCCGACTCTCCAAGGTACATTGTTCAACCTCCAAGTAATATTGGTAAGTGGCAAAACAAGGTGTAGGACAGTGCTTATGATATGCTACATCTGTCCTTTTTAAAAAATTATATGTGTCTATGTATTTTCTTTGACAGGTCTTTAAGGTTACCTTTAGGGAATAGCCTGGGGCCTGTGGGACTGGGGTTACAGTGAGACTTACATCTTTTAAATCCTTTTGAATTATCAATATTGTGCACAGATACTATTTTAAAATCCAGTTTAAAATGATACTGTTAAGAACTAGTGAAAAAAGTAACATATCCTAAGTGTTCATAGATTTTAAAACTTTACTTTGGAGATATCTTATCTATCTGCTTTTTTTAAAGCAGGAGATATGGGACATTAACACTGCCCAAGAGAGTGTGCTGATCCAGGAAACTTGGATGCTGGGCCTGATTATACCACTAATCAGCTCTGGAGAAGTTACTCATTCATCATCATCAGGCTTCAATTTTCTAAGTTGTAAAATAAGGAGAGAACAAGTTGTCTTCTGACTTGAAAAACCAATAATTCCAAAATAAGTCATAAAGAAGTGCTTTTTAAAAAAGATTAGGGTCCTGGTGAAAACTAAGTGGGTTCATGAAAAGAGCGCCATCTTGGCCCTCAGTGGGCAAAGAGGCATGTGTCTGCTCTGAGTGGTACCGGTTGGTGGGAGTGTGTTGGAATTGCAGTGAAAGTTATCCAGAACAGCCGATTGATCCTTGGTGTGAAACCAGGATCCTGGCTGTCATAACCAGTGGGGCGATGGTTCTCAATCCATGAATACACAGTGTGTCAAAGCCAAATAGAAGCTGAATTCAAGCCTAATTACCATCCTATTTCAACGAATCTTTTGTTACTGATTTGTAGAGATCTATCAAGTATAAGGTCTTCAGAATTTTCTATAATTTTGGACTCCATGAATGATAACAGAAGTTGGCAAACTTACTCTGTAAAGAGCCAAATAGTAAAAATTGCATGCATTGTGGGCATATGTTCTCTGTCATAGTAACTCCACTCTGCTGTCACAAAAGCAGCAGTAGATAATACATAAGTGAATGGGTATGGCTGGGGTCCAGTAAAACTTTATTTACAAAAACAGGCACTGGACCACATTTGGCCCATGGGTCGTAGTTTGCTGAACCCCGAGTTGTAATAACCCCCTGCGCTAGGTTTCTCTTTGCACTGCATCCTGAGATAAGGTACCTACCTGATGGCCTCTCCTCTCTAATTCCTGAATGTGAGAATAAATGCTTCCCTTCTGCAACCCCCTACCTTCCATTATTCCTTTCTGAATTACCTAGTTCACAAATGCGACATTCCGCCACATCACCCTGATGCTGACCCTATTTTCCTTTTGCAGATTGCCTTCCTTGTTTCTTTTCACTCTGAACTCTTTCCTGAAAACACGAAGTTATAGTTGTTGTTTTTTTTTTTTTTTGCATTCCTTTGCTTATATTACCATTTTTACGTGATTTCAACCTTTACCCCCAAGATGTTTTGCTCACATATCTTCTGTACCTAGGGAATTGTGGTGAGCCTTATTTAGAATCTTTAAGCCATGATTGGTTAACCTCTCGCTAACCATATTCTTCCCTTTCTTAAGTGAAGATCACCCACATTTCACAAGCCACTCTCAATGAGCAAAAGGGGTCTGGAGGTAGAATTAGTCTTGGCAAATTGTTTGCAAAGACAGAGGTTGGTCTCTGAACTTAATGCATTCCTGGAGAGACCCCTGTCTTGGCCAAGAGAACTGGGAACAGGCCTTGCCTGCAGTAGCTGGCTCCAGTCTTAGACGCTTCCCTCCCAACCTCGATCCAGTTCATACCGGTGTCTTTTCTCTTGACGCCCCTCTCTGTCTCCATCCCTGCTCTCCCAACATTTCTAAGTTCTAAAACTTCACCTGCTATGGACAGACGTGATGCTGGAAAAGCTCTCCACTTGTATGCGTGAAGGCTCATAGATTATTGAGATTTACTACATGCTTTAAATTCACTGCTTTTCCTATTCAGCAATTTAGCTGTAGCCCCCGATAAAGGTGATTTGTGTGATCCATCTTGCTTTATGTCTCACTTGACATTCTGCCTTTTTCATGACAGGTTGCTGAATGCTATAAAGCCAGGACTTGTTAAAAAGATCAATAGATTGCCTACCCCCATTGCGGGATTGGTGAGTATCCAGAATTGAGATTTATTTTCCAATATTCCTTGGCTCTAACCTAAGGGTCATGACAGTGCCATTTATTACAGTTCTCCCCCGCAATATATATTCCACTTGAATGAGGATGCATTGAATCCATTAAACTGAGAGGTCACTTAAAAATGAAAGATCGCAGTTATGCCTAAATGGCATCTTAATCTTTGTTTGTATCTTTCCCATGAGTGATAAGGACCGTCATTCTTAAAGAGGTGAATTTGTTTTGGGGGGAGAGGCTGATAATTAGGTTGACCCCAGGGGAGGAATGTGATTGTAATTATGGTTTTCTCATTTCAGTTTTTTATTGCATTCCCCTGGAATGAAGGGGAGAGGAGGTAGAGAAAGAGAATTTCATGATTTACAAGCAGCACTTCCATCAGAAATTGCCGTTTTCGGCCTTAAAATCCACTCGTGTTTAAATACCACATCTGGAGACCAACTCTTTTAAAGACATAATGGACACCAAGGTGATCCTTATGTCATCTGGAGATTTGTTTCCTAAAAGCCCTTGCCCTTCTGAACCTATCTGTTTAAATAGACAAAACTCATGGGTTCACATGTGGTCAGAAGCTGAATTTTTTAATTCATTGATGATACATTTCATAATTCCTGGTGACTCATGTTAATTATTTAGTTGATGTTGCCTTTTATGTAAAAAAGGGGGAAAAGTGGAAGATCAAGAAGACAAATATAGCTTAGTTCTGGAAGGAATGTGCACACATATACGTGTGCATAAAAAGCTAAGGATATATGTGGCCCGGTGAGGACTCAATGACTCTTTCCAGTGTGACCTCCTTCTCTGCATGTGGTTTGGCAGAAAACAATTAGAAAAATGTCAAGAATTTAGGCAGGCTCCTACATAGACCTTACTGAGTGTTGTCAGAAAGTTTTTAGCTGTATCAGGATGACTAATTGAAATTAGATGTACCCCCCCCCCCCAAAAAAAAGAGATTGTGTTTGAGAGCTGTGAGGGTTATGGTAGTAAGGTATGTGGTTTCAGCAAGTTGAACAAAGTGGATTTTTTTTTTTTTAATTGTAAGAATTGCTATTTCTGTGGATGCATTTTATTTCCCATACCGGTTAGTAGTAAGCTGGTAATTACGCATTAAAAATCCTTCTAATGTTGTTTGTTAGAATCATGTAGCCAACTAAGTTAACAGATGTATAGATAAATAGATAAATTTGGAAGGAATGGATTTGAATAATTTTATAAAATAATCTATATATCTGTATTATATATTATATATAGTAATGTGTATATATATTATTTTAGAATTTTTATGAAGTCCATTTCTTCCAAATGTTAAGGTCACAGTCTTAATGATGCTGACAAATATCTGTTTGGCTTCAGGCCTGTGGCATCTCCTGACCTTGGAATTCTGGGATTTAATGGTATAGGAACAAAACACACAGCATGAAGTCAAGGGAGGTCTCAGTGAAATCCATAGAAACAGAAGCAAGTAGCCCGGAGTCCAGAAAAGGAGAAAAGGGTTTTGAAACTTTAATTCAAATGTGAATCATAAATAATTCTAGTAAAATTATAGGTTTAGGACATGTGCATTGATCTTTATAGCATTTCTTATCATGGATCAAATGTTATTCTTTACATATTGCCTCTACTTTAGAGCAGGCAGGAATTTGACTCAAGAAAACAAGGGGCCCTGGTTGCTTTCCTCCCGTTTCTGTCCTTGACTTTTATTTCTCCTCTTTCCCTTTCCATTTGAGTTTCCTTTCCATTTTGTCCTTTCCATCGTTTTTCCTCTTTCTTGCCCTTTTCCAAATAACACTTCCTCACTTACCTTCATTCTTTATCACTTATATCTTTTTTACTAGTTTGTTATTGTGGTCATTTGTAACAGGAAATATATATTTGGTCTTTGTCCATTTCTAGCACAGAGCTCCTAACACACTTGGGATTTCCTAAGCAATAAGAGCCATGGGAACATCTTTGTAGTAATATTTGGTCTTTTGTCATTGGTTCCTGAAATGGCTCTAGTCCTGTAAAGTTTGAAGGAGTGTCTTGTTATTCGTACCAAGCCCCTTTCAACCACACCTGACTTTGTGTTAATGAGGTGACTTTTGGAAGGCCTCAAGGTTGGGGGGGGGGATCGTTGCCAGGGGAACCAACCAGGTGATTGGAGGGTTGGAAATTTCAGCCCCACCCCCAAACTTCAGGGAAGGAAGAGGGCTGGAAATTGAGTTCAATCCCCAGTGGCCAATGGAGCCTCCATAAAAAACCAAAAGGATGGGGGTCTGGAGAGCTTCCAGGTTGGCAAACCCATGGAGATTTGGGGAGTGGCAGGTCCAGAAAGCATGGAGGTTCTCTGCCCTTTCCCATATACCTTGTCCTACGTACTTTTTCATGTGGCTCTTCATCTGTATCCTTTATAATATCTTTTATAATAAACTGGTTAATATCAGTCCATGTTTTTCTGAGTTCTGTGAGCCACTCTAGCAAATTAATCAAGCCCAAGGAGGGGGTCATGGGAACCTCAGATTTATAGCCCATTGGTCAGAAGCACAGGTGACAGCTTGGCTTTGGGATTAGTATGTGAAGTGGGGAGGGGAGCAAGTCTCATGGGACTGAGCCCCTAACCTATGGGACCTGACACGATCTCCAGGTACAGAGTGTCAGAACTGAGTTAATTGCGTGGTGGTGTTGGAAACACACACAACAGAGTTATCCTTAGTCCCCCTGAAAGTACTTATCTAAGTGTAATTAATTGCTTCCCATTCATTAATGATTCCTGAAACTACAAATCTGGTCAAATGCTTTTCCTCTCCTACAATTACCTTCAAAACAACATTGCCAAAAACTAGTTTAGTAGTTGGGCTCTTGGCAAGAAGCAAAATGACCACTCTTCTCTCCTCCATCCCCCCATTCTGTTAATGTTCTTCTAGGTCCTTTCTTCAAATCTCTTGTCTGATCTCTTTCTACACACATGTTCTTTTTGGTCTCCATGATTCCAGCTCTTCATAGCACCGACCCAAATCATCATTGCTCTCCACATTTTTTTCTCCTGAACTCTGGACCTCTTGTTCTGTTTATTGGACAGCTCCATCTCAATGTCCCACCAGTACCACAACTTAACATATTCAAATTAGACTTAAATGACCACTCCCACCCACCGATTTCCTAGTGCCAGTAAAGGCATCATAGACATGCATTTGCCCTAGTTCAGTTCTCAGAGAATTTGGCAGCTTTCCCCAATCTGTCTGCTTGTCTGCATCTCTTTGGCCTCTAGACAAGGCCTAGAGTAGGCCTCATCTCTTGCTTGGATTATTACAGTCAACCCACAGTTCCTCAAATATTATTCACTCTCATGTACAATGCCTTTGCTCATGATAGTTCTTGTGAATATAATGCTTTCCCCCTGGGCTCTCGATACAATTGCATTTATTTATCAAGACCCAGTGAAAAACCACTTCCTTTGGGAAGCCTTTAATGTTTATGGTGCATATGACCGCTTATCATAGAATAGAGTTAGCGTTTCTTAGTTTAGGAAAAATGACTTAGTATGCTAGAGAGATAAAAGATAGCTCTGTTGAAATATGCTTTGAGGAATAAGATTTTAAATAACTGTTGTTAACAATTTGAAGTAGAAGGTGTGTAAATGGTTTAGTATTTATGTTAAGACATTGTAGTTTTAACAGTTAATTGGCCATGATCAAAGTTACCAATATGTATAAAGGGTACAAACAATGAAAGATGTCCTACTGAGGCACTAAGAAGTCACAGCATCACTTTGATAGAATGTCCGCCTAAATATTTGGCCTGAGTCCAACTCTGAGGGAACAATCAGACAAGTCCAGTATGAGGGGACATACCATGAAGACACCTCCCCTCCCCAAAGGCTAGAAAAATGGATACAGGTGAAAGGTGACTAAGGAGATATGCCAAAGACATGTGATCCTTGATTGAGAAGGAGCAACTATGATAGACATTCTTGGGACAATTGGAGGCATTTGAGTGTAGATTGAATATTAGATAATAATATTCTCTCAGTCTTGAACTTCCTGCATGTGATAACTATATTGTCAAAGGTAGTTCTGTACATAGGGGAATACTCTTGATGTTAGGAGGTGCTTAAGCTGGCATATTTCGAGATCAAGTGTCACAGTGTGTACATTAATCCTCAAATTGTTCAGCAAATAGAAGTCTGTGTCTGTAATGTATAATTTTATATACACAAACACTGGAGATAGAGAGAGAGACCGAAAAGAAGGAAGAGAGGAAGGGAAATGTGGCAAAATGTTGGATCTAGAGAAAGGGTATACAGTTTTCATGGTACTATTCTTGCAACTTTTTGGTAGGCTTGAAAATTTGCAATATAAGGAGTTGGAGATTAAAAGACATTAATTCTCTTATCTTTTCTTGAGGGGCTGGAGTGGGGAATCTTGAGCAAGCAGTAGATTTGGAGATGGCAGGGACCATCTTGGTTCAGCAGCGATACAGTCTTTTATGTGAGTGTGTTCTTCACATGACATTTTCTTCCTCTTTTATTTGTGACAGTCAGGAAAGAGCAGACAGAGCCCCTCAAGAAGCAAAATGGCCACCCTTCTCTCCTCCATCCCCCCATTCTGTTAATGTTCTTCTAGGTCCTTTCTTCAAATCTCTTGTCTGATCTCTGTCTACACACATGTTCTTTTCTGTCTCCATGATTCCAAATCTTCATAGCAGAAGAACTTTCTGGCTTGAACTTTGTCAGGGGGTTGACGGGCCCCTGGCCAGCTAGTGATCAAGAAGTCCTCAGTAGCAGGGGCCATGGAGACCTAAGAAGCATGGCCAGAGGGTTTTTCATGCGTGGAACCCATGCCTGTGTGTCTTAATGGCCTGGTGTTGAGAAGAATCCATTAAGATGGCCCAGCTGCTTGACTTGAAGATAAATAGAAAAGTATGTTTTCACATAGCAACCCCAAATTATAAACATGTGTAGATTTACAAAGGCATGAATAGGTGTATTTTAGCCCCTGAGTTGAGCTGTGGTTACAAAGAATTCAGGGGTGAAGGTGTTAAAACAAAGTAGTTGAAAATGATTTCCTGGCAAGAATGCAAAGACCCTGGATCCGGGTCTGGGTTTCTTCTGTAATGATTGCTGACATATGCAGCCGCATGGTGACCGCCTGCAGATGCTCGCATTCTTTTTTAGGTGTTAGTGATACTGTTAGCTATTGCCAGAGAGAAAGACCTCGAATGTAGGTCTTGGCATACCAAAGACGCTGAAAAATGCTGCCCTTTAATCTGCCAGTTTGTCAGGATTGCACAATCAAGCCACATCCCGAAACTCAATTTAATGGTCATTAGAGATTGTGCGAAATTCTCTTTCATCCCAGAAACAGACTTTGTGCAAGAGACACAAATGTATGAAGTCCTTGCTAACAATAGGAACTTAGGGATGAAGCTTTCTCTTGCCCAGATTTTAATTGTAAAAGCCACTGTGTGTGTGTGTGTGTGTGTGTGTGTGTGTGTATACGCACGTGTGAAGTATAATTGGAAAGAGAATATTTGGGGATTCTGCCCTCGGGTGCTGAACCTTTCTAGAGTTGTCATGAAATATTTGCTTGATCTTGCATGTGAATCCATGAGGATGAAAGCGATCTGAGGAAAAGAGAATTTTACAGCTGGAGGGGCATCTTAGAGATATTTGTGTTACATATGAGGACATGTGGGTCTATAAAGGGGAATTATTTGCCCAAGATCACACAAAGAGTAAATGCTGAGTTGGATCCAGAGCCCAGGCCACCCTCCTCCTTGGTTGTGTTACTCATACGTTGAAAATGGGATACATGTAAATGACAGATTGTTTTCCCTCTTGTGAGAAAGAGGGGAAAGCAAAGACTTGCTCTTTTAGTTCATCTCTCTCCCTCCCCCACCCCCATCTTTTGGCCACTACCTTCAAAGTATCTTCCCAAGCTCTGTGAAAGGCTTCACTTCATGGAACATCTCTTTACCTCATGAATACTAGAAATTTAATTCTAGGTGAGGTTCAGTAGGATATAGCAGAAATGGAACTAGTAGAATTATCCTACCACTTAGTTATCTAACCCACTCAAAAACTTAATTTTTAGAAAAAGGATGTATTTTTCTTTAATGAAAAGATAAGATTTCAAATATACTTAGAGCTGAGCTTCCTGAAATGGATAAAAAATGTAAGTTTCCATAAATTCTGTGGACTTCAGGAAGTTTTCAAAGGGTATCTGCTTTATTTTATGAAACTGATACCAGAACAGTTGATGTTTCATCGTCTGAGGGAGGTCAGAACAGGGGGAAAGATGAAAAGGCCATAGAGATTTACACATTATGAGAAGATGAAAAATATTGTTTTGGACAAAAGGTAAACACATGAAGCTGTGAGTAGCAGTTGTGAAAAGCCCTTACACAAACCTAATCATTTTAGGAAGATGACAACACCATAAATTTGAGTTCCAGGTGTTTTGGGTGTCTGCGTGCCAAGGGCTGGTTTTCTGCAAATCCTACCTGGAGGTTAGCTCCTGTGCACCTTAGCTCATCTCTAGCCACGTCTGAGGTTTTAGTTTTATATCCTACAACTGCCTTTAGAGTTCCTTGAGCATTTCGCTTCCCTTCAACGGGCTGGCTTATAGGTGTCCTCAGAAGAAGCTGGTCCAAGTTCTGTTCTGTGCCTCTGTTTCTCTTCCAGTTAAAGTTAACATTTGAGGCCAGGAGGGAGGCAGAGCAGGCAAAGAGGGAGGCCAGAGGTGTAAGTGACCATAATGATAACCATCATATAGTAAATACCTAGCATGTACCAGGTACAGTGCTGGATTATCCTTAATCTTTACAGTTGCCCTGCAATGGAGTTATTGCTGTATCCTTATATATCTCAGGAAACAAAGGTGCAAAGTAGTAAGTTACCCACTTTCCAGTAAATAAGAGGCAGAATTGAGATTTGGACCCTGGTTTGCCCAACTCCAGAGACTGTGCCTTTTCTCCTGTGTTTACACTACGTCCTTAAAGCCTTATCCTATGTCATTGAACCTCAGCACTCCTGAATATCTATTGGAGGTGTCAACCCTTAAGGAGATCTCATATGTTTTTAGAAGACAACCTCTTATCCCTTTCACTTAAGATGTATTAACTTTGCCAAGTTGAGGTGGCAGCCTGTTTTAAATGTAGTATATCTACTGTCACTCCTATAAAATCAGTCTCCATGCGGCCACACCTCAAGCCCCAGAGTCCGTGAAGCACCAGTTCAACAAATGATAAAATAATAGACGAGAAATCTGTACTGAAGTCTTTCAAAAGAATGTTATAGAGTGATTCCATTTATAACATGCAGCAGAACTTTCTAAAATGCCCTCCTCTCTTTCTGTTAGAATTTCTCTCTTTACACACACACATACACACACACAAATCTTACTCTTGCCAGCTCACTTCAAATCTCTCCCCACCTCCAACTACCTAAAATCGTCCAGATTCACACTGGACTAGGTCTCGTCTGTCTTGTTTCTAATCCTTTTCTCTGTCTCTACTCACCCTCAGCCTTGGCTGGTGCAAAGCAATCAGGTACACTCAGCTCCTTTCAATTCCCCCTTCACACATGGTTCTGATTCTGGGTAACAAAGACTTGGGAAGAAGGCGACACAGAATTCTCCTATGGCCAGGGGAGGGGGAGAGACTTGGAATCCTCCCACTCAATGTGTTTTCCTGCCTTACCCTGCTCTTTGTGGTCGTTGCATGGTATGATGAGGGCGTCTCTGGAGGTGGTCTTGCTCTTCTTTGGGGGACAAGTAAAAACTGGTAGCTGAGTGATGTTCTGTGTGCAGGAGATATTTTCACAGAAAGAGATGAATAGACCTTGTGAAGAATCTCAGCCAGAATTGAGTTTAATGACACATTTTCCTTTATCCTCATCCCTGGCATGGTGAGAGAAACCTTGGTCGGGTTCTCATACCACACACAGAAGGAATGCTCAATTTGCTGCTTTCGAGTGTGGAGCCAAGGCAGGGCAGAGGTAAGGATAGTGGTTAGCATTTTAGTAGGTTTGGACACAACAGAGCAAAGACTGCAGGGAAAAACAACAAAACATAAAGTCTTTGGTACGCATCCTGCTTTTAGTCAAATGGTAGAATGTGAACCAAGGGGGTGCTTAGTTTATTTGTTGCCTCCCAAGTCAGTATGGCTTGTGTGTTGCTAGTTGTAACAGCTTCCACAGGTAGCTTTTAAAAGACCAGATTGTCTCATGTCCCTTATCTTCTCAAATAACTTTCTATGGCTGCCCACTGCATATGGAATACAATCCATATATCTCAGAAAGGCATTTAAGGCTTTCCCTGAGCTAAGGTGACATTCTAGGTTTCTTTCCCATTGAATATATCACTCTTAGGAACCAGGACTACAGGTAACTGGTGACCTAAACCAAAAGACTTGGCCACAGAGTGAATACCAGATGAAAGTGTGACCATTGATGAGAACCATTCTCCAGTGAGTTGGACAGAATGAAAGGGAATTCTGATGCCTACTGATGTGATTGGATCAGACCAATAAGTTAGTCCCCTTGTACATCTGTTTGGAGTACTTGGGAAGACTCAATAGAGGGGTTTTTTGGTCCTTTCCATTCATCCTATGATTATCTACCTTCTGATTTTCTTGTTTGGTGAGTGTATTAATTATCTATTACTATGTAACAGATTATCCCAAGACTTAGTGACTTAAAACAAAATTTATTGTCTCATACTTACTGTGGGTCAAGACTCTGGGCATGGCTTAGCTGGGTCCCTGTTTCAGCATCTCTCAGAAGGTGACAATCAAGGAGTTGGCCAATGTCATGTCAAGACTTGACTAGGGAAGGATCTGCTTCTAAACTCACTCACTTGGATATTGGCAGGATTCAGTTCCTTACAGGATGTTGGCCAAAGCCATCTTCCGTTGCTTGCCATGTGGGCCTGTTCGCATAAAACAGCTCACAGTGTGGCAGCTTGTTTCATCAGAGTGAGCAAGCAAGAAGAACCAGAAAGAGAGAGTGAGAACAAACAAGATGGAAGTCATAGTCCTTTATAACCTAATCTCAAAAGTGACATTTCATCACCTCTGCCATATTCTATTAATTAAAAGCAAGTCACAAAAATAAGATAAAATAAAAGCAAGTCACTAGTCCAGCCCACCCTCCAGGGTAGATCAGGAAGAAGGGTCACTGGGAGCTATTTAGAAGCTGCCTGCCACAGTGAGTGAAATGGTAATGTTAATCTATTTGAGAAACCAGGGCATAGATTGCTTATTTTCCTGAAAATGCATCTCTTATAGGACTTTAAAGATAACACAATTTTCCTTGGACCACCTCTCTTGCATCACGTTTAAGGTCTGAGTTCCTGTTTTCCTCTGCACATAATGCACTAAAGAGAGATGGCGTGTTCTCTCTTGCTTTCTAACTGAAAAATCTGCTTGTGACTCAAGACATAATTCCTGCCTTTCAGGAGGTTACCTTCTGGGAGACAAATACACAAATAAGGTCTAATAAAGGTAGAATGTGAAATATTAATGAAATAGAATATGCAAGGAGGAACAAGGAAAAATATCTATTTGAGATTAAGAACTTTGGAAGTAGTGGGATCTGAACTGGGCATCCATTAATAGTGAAGAGTGAAGAGTTGGGGGAAGGACATTCTAGCTCTTGGGGGATGGAATGAGAAAGGTTTGGAGCCGCAAGAGCCTGGGTCTTGACTGGGAGTGGCTAGTATTTGCATGTGGCCGCAGCTGGAATCTCAGGGTCCCTGAGAGAAATCAATGCTGTGGAAAGTAGACACGGAATAATCAGTTGAGACCAGAAACGCCACCTGAAGGTGTTTGGACATGTTTTCTGCGAGTAAGAGCCACTGACAACAAAGGAATCTCATGTCCCAGACAACTCTGGGGGCTGTGTGAAAAGCAGATTGTGGAAAGAGACCAGGAGCAAAAGTCAATTAGGACACAAGTAGTCCAAATAAGAGATGACAAGTGCCTAAATCTTGGTAGAAGCAGTGGGAGTGGAGGTGAGGAGACAGGATTTATGTTTCTATGTTTTTCCCTGAATATAATATGTCATCAATTATAAGACACACCATTTTGTGAAATACAACTAATTGAAAAAAAGCTGCCAATTAAATTATGGCAGAGCACTAAGATACCAGCAATGGAAAGATGCATTTTTATCTCAGAGGTTAAAAAAAAAGTACATTGTAGAATTGATAAAATATGATAAATAATCTGAGGAAGATGACATATACATTTTGGACTCAAACAACCTGGAGGATAATGATGCCATTAATAGGAATCATGGGAGCAGGGGATGAGAAGTGGGTTCCAAGAGAAAAGATGAATTATCTTTTGGACATTTGAGTTGGCTGTATCTAAGAGGTATTCATTCATGTGCAGATGTCTGGCAGACAACTGGAAATGTTGGTTTGGAACTCAAGGAAAAAGTTATAAAGAATTGGGTGAGGTTAATGAATGGATTATTTTGAAGTTAAATCCTTATGCTTAAGTATATATGAAGACAAATTACTTCTTTTTCTAAAACCACAAGCTTTGAATCTTTTCTCTCCCCAAATTATAGTCTTATCTGTGGAGTGTGTGAGCTCTGTTGGCAGAGATAGTGAGGAGGAAGGAGAGGTGTTGAAATTAGTTGGAGACCACAGGAAGAGCCATTAGCAATTGCACTTAGATAGGAAAATCATGACAGATCGTGGCTTAGAAAGATCTTCATATAATTGACAATTTATTGAAATGTGATATCCCACCAATCTCGCACCTTCTAACTTCTCATCTTCCTTGAGACTTCCCTCTTAGTACTAGGTAGGCAGGTTAGTTTTCTAGGGTTACCATGCCAGACTATCACTTTTTTGGGGGGCCTAAGTAACGGAAATGAACTTTCTCACAGTTCTGGAGGCTGGAAGTCTTAAGATCAAGATGAGGGCAGCGTTGGTTTCTTCCGAGGCCTCTCCCCTTAGTTTGCCCACAGCCATCTTTGTATGGTCTCCCATGTGTGTGTGTGCATGCATGCGCTTGTCCGTGCCCTAATCTCTTCTTAGAAGGGCACCAATTATATTGGATTAGGGCCCACTCTAATGGCTGCATTAACGTAATTACCTTTTTAAATACCCTATGTCCACATCTAGTCACATTTCTGAGTTACTGGGGCTTCTGACTTCAATATATATAAATGGGGCAGGGGGATACACTCATCAGCCCATAACAGCACGTAAGCCAGCCGAGCACTTCAATTCTTATTCACATGTGTTATGAATGCCTAGACCTATTGGCTAAAATCCTCTTCATGCACCAGAAATTATTTTTCCAGGCTTGTTTCCATAATTATTTTGTGTCTTTGCCGAGGTGGAAGGTTATATATAGCAGTGCTATAAAACTTTTTTTTCAAGTTTTTTTTCTCCCTTCCTGTCCCTGGGGGGAAAAAAAAACAACCAAAAAAACCATTCTTTGAAGAAAGAAGCCACTTGTTCTCCCTTATCTTTCATTGGACAGTGTTTAGTAGTTTGTGACATTACATCAGTTCCTCATTCTTTTCCCCTCAGGAACAGACCTTCAATTAGGAACTGTGAGGAAAAAAATATATAATAGCAGGAAATGCATATTTTAGCCTAAGTTTTACTTCTTCTATTTTTTTTTTCGTAGTCATAGCTTACCTCAAGAAGAAATTTCTGTGGAACCAAGTTTTTTATCTTGTACTCCAAACCTGGGGTTATAGGGGTTCTGTTGTTTGACAACAGGAGAAATTTCACAAAGCATTGTATGAAAGGGTGAAACCGTGCTAGACTCAACCAGTACTTCTCCTAAAATGTGCCATAATCTGAGATTGTTTTTGTAGGAAGTTTGTCTTGGCAAGAATTTCAAAAGAACTTGCTAGACACCTCTCGTAATTAGCTGGTTTCCTGCTAGAATCTTGGGTCTCCCCCTCATCTCAGTGGGTCCAAAAATTAGCCTCCCCCTCCGTCGTTCTCTCCCCAGTATAAAATATTAACTTTCTGAGTCAATTGGTTGTTACATAATTTATCACTTGTTGATAAATTAATTGTTGATTTATTAATTGTTGCTACTTAACCTTGTTCAGTTTGAAGTTTTGATTGGACTTAAATATGTTCCCCACTTATTAAGAAAACAAAAAGATGACTGATAGGATTTTATGAGAATGGTACTTCACTTCTGTGATCCTCCTCCCTAAAACCCATCACCCTAGTCTGACCATGAGAAAAATGTCAGACAAACCCAAAATGAAGTACAAGATACCTGACCAGGACTCCTCCTAACTGTCAAGGCCATC
Organism: Phoca vitulina; assembly: GCF_004348235.1. Classification (NCBI taxonomy): domain Eukaryota; kingdom Metazoa; phylum Chordata; class Mammalia; order Carnivora; family Phocidae; genus Phoca; species Phoca vitulina. The sequence continues at coordinate 29,434,517 of NW_022589706.1, forward strand.
AAAAACGATGAAAGTCCGAGAAATAAAGGAAGTCCAGAGGAAGTTAAGGAGATAGGATAACTAAAAATAATGCGGTGTCCTGGATGGGATCTTGGAACAGAAAAAAAGCCCATTAGTGAAAAACTAATGAAATCCAAATAAAACATGGAGTTTAGTTAATAGTCGGATCCCAGTGTTTGTTCATTTAGCTGTGATAAATGTGTCGCATAGCGGTGTCAAATGTAGAGTGTGGGTTATGGTGGGACTCGTACTTTCTTTGCAGTTTTCCATAAATCTAAAAACTGTATTGAAATAAAAAGTTCACTTAAAAAATAGAACGAAGATAAAGATAAAATAGAGCATAATGCATGGAAACTATAAAACAGGCAAAGAAGCACAGAGGTTATTAATAAATATTGAATGTCAGCCTAACATTTGATGTATTGGTATCAATAAATGGCAGTATATACCAGTGAGTCAGTTGGCATATCAATCTAATAAACTCTTATAAATGATGGATTGGTTGTAAACACTGTGTTTTATAGCATTTGAAAATTCCAAATGGTAAATCCACACGCGAGGTTTCTGTTCACATATTTCAGGATCCCCGTTTTTAGAATCTGCACAAAGAAATATTTCATGTCCTTTAGGGAGGTTTAATAAAAAGCAACAGGTGGGAAATGGGTTTTGCAGTAGCGTGAACAGTCATAACCATAAATATCAGTACCTCAGAATTATACCAGCAGAGGACCGTAAACACATTAATCACCCAACAGGGCAGAAATTCCATTCTCAGATGTCATCTCAGTTTCAGGCACAAAGATTAAATGCCTACATTTAAATTCAAAGCACAGAATGGATATGATGATTCTTTATTTTCGTGGGGATTCATGGAGTGAGTTCACCGGTTTCCTCATCTATACAATGGGGTTGGTAAATCTCCTCTCAGTATTGTGGGATTGAGTGAGAGGATATATATAAAATGCCTAATATGGTGGATGGTACATAGTAGGTTTCCAATGAAATTGTATCTGTGCTTATTATTTATTATGTTCACAATTATTACGATGGCTTTAGAATTTCAGAAACAGACTCAGAAAGGCAGTGACTTGCCTGGGGTCATGCAGCTACTTTGTTCCAGAGTCAGGACTTGAACTCTTGTCCCTCAGGTCCTCTTGGGTGCCTGTGCCAGGTCCGCGTGGACCGATAGCCTCGGGTGCCTACCGTGCTCTAGTAGCGGTCACAAAGTTCTCCCGCAGAATTGCATTTGGGCATCTCCACCTCTTGGGGATTCTGTTCCCTTCCTCGGAGGGAGCAGAATTCTCCGCCTCCCTCCCCAATAGGTGTGGCAATCACGCTCTCTTCCAGTAAGTTCCCTTTCACTGCATCAGCACTTCAGGCTGCTGCAGCCTGCTCCTGGGCAGAGCTGGGTTTGCCGTGCTGGGGACGGGTTGGGGAGAGGGAATGTGAGGGAAGGTTGCAGCTGCTGTGTTGGAGCCCCAAGGAGAGATGCCCCACCCACCTCCCAGTGTGGGCACGCTGGAGTTTAATGCAGAGCAGGAGGACGCGTGGGCGTAAGTAAAATCCATCATGTATACATGTTATGGGTGTCCGTGAGGGAAGGAAAGAAGTGTTAGGGGCTAACACTTGGTTAAAAAAAAAAAAAAAAAAAAAGGCCCTGGTCCTTTTTATACACCTTCGGTGTGGCTAAAATATGATCACAATTACTTTCCTCGGGAGTTCACCTTGTCCCCTGATATTCCTAGTACCTGTTGCTTTTTAATGAAGTCTTTTTTATTCTCTAACGGAAGCCTTGTTTTTTCTTTTGGGGTGTGCCATGGAAGACACATAGACATATCGTTTGGTCAAAAGAAAGAGGACTTTCAAGAATTTTGTGAATTAAAAGCAACTCTGCTACATCTTAAAGATTTATCCCAACAGTCCTCTGGGTCTCCGCAGCACGTGGTGTCATGGGGAAAACACGACTGCGTACATCTGAGGTGTGGTTTCACCTGAGCCCCCTCTCACACTCTGTTCCAGTTTCCACCGACCCCTTTGCTTTCTAAAAATTTCCATTTCTTAAAATGAGGAGGGAAAGAATCGAGAAAATTGGGGAGGGGGGTGTCTAAAGACGCAGTGAGTTTGGGTTCAAGGGCCGCTTCTCCCAGCCTAGCCCTGCTGGAACCTTGTCCTTCAAAGTCAGTATTTATTGCAGGCCGGGGAAGGAATGGAGGTTATTTCTGGGCAGTTCTCTAATAAAACCCTGTCAGACCCGTCTGAATGCTAACGGCTTCATGGCACTGGTTATCTAGGGGAAGGAAATTTTCCTTAGTCAAATTTATGAGGCTGGGTTGAAAACCAAACTGAAACAGAGCCTAGCGAATCCCCATGGCAAAATGATTCATCTTCGTAGAGTTGGAAAATCTATTTTTATCACCTTTATTCAGCCAACTCCTCATTTTTATTCCCTCACCGAGCGGCTGCTATTTCCTTCATGGTGCTGAATACAGCAAATGTCTCGGGAGTCTGAAATTTCCCTTCGGGTCGTTCCCAGCGGGGCTGATTCAGCAGCCCCGGGGAGCAGGGGATTGTTCTGCACCGCATGGGTGGGTTCTGCACCACGGGAAGGTCAGACTGAACAGAGGCTGCACGCGTCAGCAGCCTGCCTTTTACTCAGAGATTCTGCCTGGGCTACGTGCCACTCTGCCTCCTGCCTTTTGTAGAAGGTGTGTTCAGGGGCGTCCTGTCAGCCCAAGAGACCTCTCCGAGGGTGGGAGGAAGGGGCAAGAATATGCCACTCTCTCTCTGGCTTGCCTTTTTGACTATGAAGCAGGGCCCGGCAAGGTTGCCAAGGGACTTCCAGACACCATTTTATTCATTTCTTTAGTTCCATTCAGATCTCTGTCTGTGCCATCCCAGGCTGCAGCATCTTGCCCCTGGCTCTTGCTAGAGTTCCATAGAAGGCTGAGAGGAGGGCTGGCTGTTTCCTGTAAGGGATTTTAAAAGATAAAGACAAGGAAAAAGAATGCTTCTTCCTGAATTTCCTAGGCTAACAGACTCTGCGTGCTTACTGCTTGAGAGATGTGGCAAATGGCAACGGGGAAAGCAACAGGAATGTGGCCTGTGACATAGAAACAGGGTTCATGGCTGTTGGGGGTGTTTGCAGCATCTGGCGTATAACAGGCGCTCAATAAAGGTTTTATTGAATGGATGGCCGGGATATAATTCCTCACAGCCCTCGCTTAGTCTTCTTGACAGCTGTTTTTCAGGAGGCCGTATGGTGCCGTGATTAGGGGCTGGCATTCTGGAGTCAGATGGCCTAAATTCAAATCCTGGATTTGCAATTTAGCTGTGTGCTCTTTGGCAGGTTTAGGAAATCATTTGAGGCCTCTGTTTCCTGGTCTGTAAAATGGGAATAATATAGTCGTATAGTATATGGTTTTCGTAAAGATTAAACTAGTTAATATAGGTAAAGAGCCTAGAAGTTTTCCTTTGATGTGGTTCCAGATATGAAGAGGAGAAAAAGCAGGACAAGGAAGGGGAGGGGAGAGGGGATTGGTTATTGGGATGCATTTGGGAACTTTTGAGATTTTTGACCCTGTCTTTTGGGTTCAGTAATTCCCTTAACCCTGGATTTCAGTGATTTACAAACCCGCCTTTGTTTGGTACAGAGAATAACTTGAGAATAAAAGAATAAAGTGGAATTTAAGAAAAAAAAAAGATTACTTCTAATCTCTCAACAAATAGTTATTGAGCTCCTGCCCCATGCCAGGTACTAAACTAAACATGGACTATTCAGTATTGAAACCAACACAGTCACAGATGCTGTGGGTCTAGACTCTGGTGGGCACTAAGAATTCATTGGCTCAGGGAATACAGCTGCTATGTTCCTTTTTCTCTGTTAAAAAAGTCTGTTGACCTAAAACAATGATGCGTTCAAGCTTGGCACCCAACAACGAGTGAGGGGTAAGGAAGTAGGGAGAGTTGTATGCATATGGAGCGATGCACAAAGCCCAATTCTATGCTGCAAGGTAGGTAGGCATGGGTATTGGATTGACCCACGAAACTGGAGGGGAATCCAAAGCAGTGGTATGTATAATCAGCCTGTGGGACATAAAGGAACACAGATAAGTCGTGAAAGAATGAGAGAACCAAAGCAGTTGTTACAATGATATGAAGTAAGAGCCATTAGGCCCCAAGAGTCTCCAAGCTCAACTTTGAAAGTATAGATTAGAGAAGGCTGGATTCCTTCTCCCTTTTCAGCTGCCGGGACCTCCACGGCAGGTGGGCTTCTGCTTGGTCCTTTCAGAGCCTGGAGCCTCACATCTCTTAGAAATGCAGGGATGTATGTGAGCTACTTCTCTCCATCTGGTTTTGCCAGTCTGTAGGACACTCTGATATTTTAATTTGCAGAGTCCTTTTTCTTGACTTTGGAGAACTTCCGCAGTGATGCGTACCTTTGCCAGATCTGGTTTTGAGTGACGATTTTATCCTTAGATGTCCTACAGCCCAGACCTGGGAAAGTCAGTTAGTGTGATTTGTGGAATGGAATAATTAACAGTTTTTCATTCCACTTTCATCCTGGTGACTGGATTAATTCCTGGGGTCTCTGTTTTCCGTAAACAGTCATTTCTTCCACAGCATCCGTCTGTAAAGAAACGGAGCTTATGAAATGAGTGGGACATGGCTGTGTTCAGTTCTTTCTGTTTGATCCCCATGTAAGCTTTGGCAATGATTTCCACAGCGTTTTTGTGGGTGCTGCCGGAGAAGGAGTTTGGTAAACAGCCCCCTGGCTATTGTTGGCCCGATCCCTGCAGATACCATAATGGATACAACTTGAATACTCACCGAGGTTTCCCTGCCCTTCCCAGAGCTGACCCCAGCACTGACATCTGAGAACCTGACCTGAGCCATAGTGTAAGATGAGCAGCAGCTGGGAGCTGGCCTGTGTTTGCCAGCTTATCTCGGCTGCTCTGTGCTGGAGTGGAGTTCTGACCGCATCAACTTTCCTTTCCTCCTATTGCACATCCAAGGATTTTCACCCTAGTCCTGAGTCCGCTGGAGTCTCTTCGGATAGACTCTCATTTCATCTTTGTCCTTTCTGTTTGAATTTTCACTCCCAGAATAACTAACCAGCCTTAGAGGTTCCTAACTTATTAATTTTATCCAGACTCTACTGCTGCTACATTTTGCTTTTAGGAATATGGAGAAGCCTAGGAAATTCTATATATAGATATATATGGTCTATAGATAAAGGTTTGTGTGTGTGTTTAAAGGGTTTTTTTTTTTTTTTTTTTTAAGATTTTATTTATTTATTTATTTGACAGAGAGAGAGAAAAACAGTGAGAGAGGGAACAACAAGCAGGGGGAGTGGGAGAGGGAGAAGCAGGCTTCCTGCTGAGCAGGGAGAGCCTGACATGGGGCTCGATCCCAGGACCCTGGGCTCATGACCTGAGCCGAAGGCAGATGCTTAACAACTGAGCCACCCAGGCACCCCTAAATGGTTTGTTTTCTGAGAAAGGACTAATGGCAGGAGGTTTTTGCTCTCAAACTATTCAAACAAGGTAATTGAGGACTAAAAATTTAAATAAATGAAATTAACAATAAAAACCTGTAGAAAAAAAAGAAATACCTAGGAGAAAAATTGATTTAAGTAGACTTGTAAAACAGAAAGGGGCGGGGGAGAGGAAGGAGAAAACTGATTGGCTGGCAACTGAGCATCCTTTTGTTTCCTGACTTTTTTTTTTTTTTTTTTGCCCTTCAATAGCCCATGCTACCTATTTCCAGAAGTTGACCTATTTTCCCCATTTCTCTCTTGTTCCATTACTGTAAAACAAATATTTGTAAGGTTTCTTGCCACATGGTTATTTCAACTGTATCCAAAAATCCATCCATAGCTTGCATTTTATCATACTGTAAGCAAACCTGACCTAGGCATTTTCCTATGTCAGAGGACAGTCTTACATCAGTGCAGGGATTAACAGTAAGAGAGAAAAACTTACTGTAGTGTGCTTAGATGAATGAACTCCAATACAGTGAAAAGAAGATAAAATCTTAATGGAATCTCACATTACTGCTAAAGAATTTATCTGTTTTGATGTTGGCAAAACTGACCACCAAATATAATGGCCAAGGGATCAGTTGACTTTCAAGAAATAATTAATGGTCCTATCTTTGGTATCATCAGCATGTTTTTTTGGTAAATGACATGTTGATTTGATGAGAGCAAAAATTTGTGATTTGTGAGGGAGAAAGTAATCCGTGGGACCATGTCTAAGAGATGCAAGTGTTTATTCTACTGGTGGATCCAGCATTTCCATCCCCAATGAGGAGTATTTGTTCGTAAGACAACTGGTGTCCTTCAAGCACAGAATGTCTACCTCTGCTAAAGGTGTTTCATTTTTGCTATAAATATACTATTGTATATTTTTATGTATTTTAATAGAAATATTTTAACCTATGTTTAAAGATTTAAATATAAAAACATAAAACACACAAAACACATGAAATAGATGTAGTATGGTATTAGGGACATCTTTGAGCTACTGCATGCATAGACAGTGTTTTGTCCCTAAGAGAACTTGAATTTTAAAAAGTTGGATTTTTCGTGAAATATACTCAGACAAAACAACACACCAGATTTAACATGTGACAATTAACCTTTAGGTCTGTTCTGTCCCAAATTGAAGCTTTCTTCTTTTTCTTTGAGTGCAGGATCAAGGCTAGGGTACTCTCCAGTAGACTGAAATGTATCCTTGTGATCATTCTGTCTGCCTTATGAGCATGATTAGTTGGACAGCAGATGAAGGAATGTTGTCACCATCTCAATTTTTCCATCTCTGTCTGAGTTCCCCCTGCAGGCTTCAGAACCCCAGAGGAGTGCTACACTCCGGGGTCCTGATGTCTTGGCCAGGTTTCTGATGAAAAAACAAAGGCATTTCTGTGTCATACTTTTATAGAGAGCATATGGTGTTTATTTATTTTGTGATAGGTTTTTATCACTTGGTAGAAAGATGTTACTGTATTTGAAGTGAACGATCACTCTCCCCCCCATCATTTCACAGATCCTAGTTGTTTTTTCACATGGGTGACGGATTTAGGGGGCACGTCGACAAGACTGCCAGGGAAATATTTCCTCTCTAGACATTGACTTTGTATCTTTTTTATCTGAAATTCAACCTTTTTTTGCCCATGGCCATGCTTTCCTGCAGCAAAGAACACGGTGAACTCTTGGTCTTGTGTTTCTGACTCCGCACCCCTGCCCCTCCAGCCTCCTCAACTCCAACCCATGATTATGCTGGATGCTTTCTGTGTTATGCTTTGGCTTGTAATGGACCAGCTGAAAGATAAACTGCTATTAAATAAATCTATGACCCTTTTGAAAACAAATAGAGCTGTTGAAAGAGTTGAAGAACATAGTGACTCCTTGAAAGATGGTCAACATTCTTGAACCCTTTGACTAAAAATGAATTTTCTTCTGTGTGTGTGTGTGTGTGTATACTGATTTTATAAAAAAGAACCTCAGTAGCAAGATATTTGAAGCCTTGTGTGTTCTTAACCTTGCAATGTTTTTCTTGGCAGGACTTGAAGAAAACTTAGTGATCATCTATTTTCTGCTCCTGTTGAGGGGAGCAGCTGGAGTGGGAGACTCTGGGGTGGCAAGGAGAAGCCTGCAGAGCAAAGAGAGGCCCAGGTGTTGCTGGGGGCCCAATGGTTACCTACTTACTCCACACTGCCTTTACCCTGCTTCCCAAGGCGGAGTCTTTCTTTTCTTTTTATCTTTTCTCATGTGTCTCCATTGCTGTGGGGCTGGAGCACTGGAGTCTACCGTGGACCACACATCCCCTGTTGCCACCGGGTTCATCTCTGGACCCTAGACCAGCCTGCTGCCCTTAGGATGGTTACACTTCCTCAGGAGCCTTGTTAATCGGTGCTGAGGCAGCTGATTGGGACTGTGCAAGCTTTTCTATCACGGGCTTAGCTCTCTGTGGGACTCCCCGCATTGCCTGACTTCCCTCTTGGGTCTTTGATCTAAACTCTGGCTGCCAGGTAACCAAGACGCAGCCATTTGACTTGGTCTCTCTCCCCTCTTCTGTCTTGCTTCCATCCTGAAAAAAACTGCTCCGAATTGGCACATGCCTATGGGGACTTTGGTGTCATAACACAGGATACTTCACTCCTTTGTGTAACCTCAGAGTTACGCCAATATAAGGGGGAAACAGATTTTGTTCACCATCCTGAGTTGTAGTGTGATGTGAATTGGAATGCTAAGAGCAGCTTAGAGATATTTTTAGCAAAATGAAATATTTTGATGCATATCTGTCACCTGAAATTTTTCCCAGATTTGCTATTTGTACCTTCTTAGCAACTTCACAAAGGGGTATTGTATTTGAGTCGGAAGAGAAAAATATTTTTATTTCCTGCCCTTGACGTTTAGTGGAATTGATAAAAAGCATCAAGGCTCTTTGAGTTCTGGGTCTCTCCCACACACACAAAAACATTATGTAAGAAAAAACTTGAGTGGTTTTTTCCTGTTTGTCAGTATGAGGGGGGAGTTAATTGCGGAAAGTGGTGGGCAAATCAGCAGCAGGATTGGAAAACAAAGAGCTTTGCTAAGAAAATCATAGCAAGTGTGATTGGACAGCTACCATGTCATCTGGCTCTCAACATAATATTAACCTTGACTGATGGCTTTGACTTTCCCTCTGCAGGTTCATTCAAAGGGTCTTTTACTTGTGTATATTCATGAAAAGAAACAGGTGCAGCTTGAGCTGTAGGGTGTTGGCACTACAGTGTGTTTTACTAAATGGTTATTTAGTAAATAAATGAGCGAGTGATAGTCTCTTTTGGTTGATCAGAAAATATTCATTAAAAAAGTCACGGGTTTGACTTTTCAAAAAGTTAAGTAAACACAGAGCTTATGTACTTAAGCAGTTGGATGACAGAATGAGGCTTTCAGTCAAGAATATCCATTTCATTTCATACTTACTTGGCATTTTAATTTTGGGGGCCATGGTTTAGATGTTCTGTTGGTTAAATTTGCCAGCATGAAGTATTAACAACGGACTGAATACTTTACAAAAAATAAATTCTTCCTGCTTGGCCCGCCTATTTATTCATTTACCAAGATTTTCCAGATGTTGCCAACAGATTTATAAGCAGACGTCTGGTGACATATTATTGTCAATGCATAGAAGACTGCCTTCTACGTAGAGTAGAAAGAAGCCCTTGCCTTTGTCTACTTTTTCTTAAATAAGAAAATCCCAGGAGACATTGTCTGTGTTGTTGTTACACTTGTCTGTCCATAGAATGAAATCCATGTGTTGTTTTTACTTCTCCCCTTTCTCCAATGTTCGCTCCCTTTTAACACCCCTCATTCAATTTCTTTACCCCTAGGTCTTTCGGCCACTTTCACCACACTCTTCCCTTGCCTGATTTAATGGTCCACCAGCACAACATTCCGGACAATGAACAGATTGCTTCCCCTGTGGTAGATCACAGCACTAAAATAGTAGTGAGCTTTAGTGCAATTGCAGCAAAAATTGCTCTCCTGGGTCAACTCCATTCTTCCTCTACTCAACTCCATGTTCTGTTAGCCACAGAAATGCCAAGAGTTTCCTCCCACCCACCCCCCGCCCTGCCCCAAAGTAATTCCTTAAGGTCTTCACTGTATTTATATCTCCCTGTCAATGTGGGTCTTTCATACTGAGAGAGACTAAGCTTTGCAAATAGACTTTTTCTTTGCACTTTCTCCTTCCCATTATTATTTATTTTATTGAGGTATAATTGACATGTAATATTGTATTAGTTTCAGGTATACAACATAATGATGCGTTATTTGTATATATTATGAATGATCACCACAATAAGTCTAGTTACCATCTGTCACCACACATAGTTACAGAAATTTGTTTTTCCTGTGATGGGAACTTTTAAGATCTACACTCTTAGCAACGTTCAAATATGCAATACAATATTATTAATGATCGTAACCATGCTGTCCAATACGTCTCCGGGACTTACTTATCTTATAACTAGAAGTTTTTACCTTTTGATTCCCTTCACCCATTTTGCCCATTCCCCACCCCCTGCCTCTGACAACCACCAATCCTATTATTCTTTTTTTTTTTTTTTTTTTTAAGATTTATTGATTTATTTTAGAGAGCAGGGTGGTTGGGGGGCAGAGGGAGAGGGAGAGAGAGTCTTAAGCAGACTCCACGCTGAGCCTGAAGCCTGATGTGGGGCTGATCTCATGACCTTGAGATCAGGACCTGGGCCGAAACCAAGACTGGAACACTTAACACTTAACCAACTGTGCCACCCAGTCACCCCCAGTCCTATTATTCTTTTTTTTTTAAAGATTTTATTTATTTGACAGGGATAGACATAGCGAGAGAGGGAACACAAGCAGGGGGAGTGGGAGAGGGAGAAGCAAGCTTCCCGCCGAGCAGGGAGCCTGATGCGGGGCTTGATCCCAGGACCCTGGGATCATGACCTGAGCCGAAGGCAGATGCTTAACGACTGAGCCACCCAGGCGCCCCCCCAGTCCTATTATTCTTAAAGATGTTAACTACAGAGGCCCAGATTTCTCTTCTGGGTTAACCACTTCCTGGTTAGGTGACCTTGGGCTAGTTATTTAACCTTATTCTAAACCTCAGCCTTCTCATCTATAAAATGAGGAACAACCATAGTACCAGCCTCATAAGACTATTGTAAGGGTTAAAATGAGCTAATGCAGGTAAAACTAGTATGTTTACCTGGTGCATAATACATGCTCAAGAAAGGTAGTAATGATATTGGTGCTAATACAGGTGGTAGTCACTTAATCCTTCCTGAAACCTCTATTTTCTCATCTGTAAAATGGCATAGTAATAGTACGTACCTCACTGGTTAGTGAGAAATAAAGATATATGGCTATGGATCAACTTAGTGTGTTGTCTGGCATCTTATGTGCTCTCAGTGTGTGGTGGTGGAGACTCTCACAATGATGTAGATTCATGATCCTTCTCCTGTTTATCTCTACTCTTAGTTTAGTTTCAGGACCTCATGGATAACTTTATGGCTCAAAGTGTAAGCCCTAAACAAAGTCATTTTGAGCAAGGCACTGGCTCTTTCTGTTTCTATTACCCATTGTAAAATGACAGTGTTGAACTAAATACCCTGAAGAGTCTCTTCCTCTGAAGTATTTTAATAATGATCACTCCATCAGTCAACTCAATTTTGGAAAATACCTCTTAATGAGAAACTCATCCAAAAGAACTTCTTTGCCCTCTACCACCAAAGACCTTACTAAACTAGTCTCCATCATCTCTTAGTAAATTTTCTCTTATTTAAAAAATCAGGATGTTTTGTTTATATTAATTGGCCCTATACAGAAGTGTGGCCAATCAGTCTATAATTTTCCAAAGCCATTCTCATTTCTCATAGTTATACTTTTAATCTATAAACTCTTGGCCAGTTTCACCACAAATTAAATCCTGATGCCTTTGAGATATATCCATTTTGAGGAAGAGTATTTAATTTTGTCTCTTTGCCAATGGCTACTCTCACTTTGTTCTACACCCCAAACTCCCATTCAGGAGAATAGACATAAAAAACTGGTTTCCATTGCAATCTCATCACCCCTGAGGTAGGAAGACTAAGTATGAAGTATGGTTTCAGGCCAAGAACATTGAATTGGAATCCCAAAGACCTGGACTGCAGTCCACTCTCTGCCCCCAGAGCTGTGAGGCTGTGGAAATAGTACAGTTACTGTTGCTTTAGTCCTTAGTTTTCCCATCTGTCAAATGAAAGATAGGACAGACGAATCCCTAAGATTTATCTGCCTCTGAAGACTAATGGTCCCTATCCCTTCCCATTTTATCTCGTACTATTTTGTTTTGTTGTGGCTTATTTTTATTTTTATTGGAATAAGGTTATAATTGACATGCAATATTATATTAGTTTCAGGTGTACAACATAGTGATTCATTATTTGTATATATTACGAATGATCCCCACAATATCACCACAGTAGGTCTAGTTAACATCTGCTCCATACTTAGTTACAGGATTTTTTTTCTTGTGATGAGAACTTTTAAGATCTACTCTCTTAGCAACTTTTTTTTTTAAAGAAAGGGGTAGAGGAGGAGGAGCAGAGGGAGAAGGAGAGAGAGAATCTTAAGCAGGCTTCACGCCTGGCATGGAGCCCGATGCGGGGCTCAGTCTCAGGACCCTAAGATCATGGCCTGAGCTGAAATCAGGAGTCAGATACTTAACTAACTGAGCCACCACCCAGGTGCCCCTTTCAAATATGCAATATGATATTTTTAACTACAGTCTCCATGCTGTATATTACATCCTGGGAGTTACTTATTTTATAACTGGAAGTTTGTGCCTTTTGACTCCCTTTACCCATTTTGTTCACCCCCACTTCTGGCAAACACCAGTCTGTTCTTTATATCTATGAGCTTTGTTTGTTTGTTTGTTGTTTTTAATTTCACACCTAAGTGAGATCATATGGTATTTGTCTCTCTCTGGCTTACTTCTCTTAACATAATGCCCTCGAGGTCCATCCATGTTATCACAAATGGCTAGATTTTTCTTTTTCATGGCTGAATAATATTCTGATAGCTAGCTAGCTGGATAGATAGATCTATCTCATAATTTCTTTATCCCTTTATTTATCTGGACACTTAGGCTGCTTTCATATCATGGCTATTGTAAATAATGATGCAGTGAACATGGTTGTGCATGTATCTTTTCAAGTTAGTGTTTTTGTTTCCTTTGGATAAATACCCAGAAGTGGAATTGCTGGATCATATGGTAGTTCTACTGTTAGTTTTTGAAGAACCTCCACACTGTTGTCCATAGTGGCTGCACCAATTTACATTCCCACCAACAGCGCACAAGGCTTCCCTTTACCGCACATCTTTCCCAAGACTTGTTATTTCTTGTCTTTTTTATATTGGCCCTTCCAACTAGTGTGAGGTGACATCTCTTTATGGCTTTGATTTGCATTTCCCTGATGATCAGTGATGTTGAGCATCTTTTCTATACTGTCAATATTAACTACCACTTATTTAGTACCTATAAATGTCAGACATTATTCTAAGAAGTTAACATTAATTGAATGCTCATTGTATGCTAAGCACTTTACATGTATTATTTACCAACCCCCCTTGTAACCCAATAAGGTAGATACAACTAGTATCCTCCTTTTATGGATGGGGAAACCAAGACCCGGGGATGTTAGGTGTATGCTTAAAGTGAATAAAGGAGCAAGTGAATGAGTCATGGAGTTGGAATTTGAATTCAGAAGTCTGATGCCATACACTTGCCGTTAGTCATTTTATTGTACATCATTCCTAAGCACTTCCTTTTTTCCCCTTTCCTTCCTGCAACAACACTAGGAAGGATGTAATAGTACCCTCATTTTATAGATGAAGAAACTAAGCACAGGGAGGTAAAACATTTGGCCATAGTAATCCAGCTAGTGTGTGACAGAGCTGAGGTTCAAACCCAAGCCTGGCTCTTACCCAGCACATCCCATGGCCTCAGTGGATTTCTTACTACTCTCATAGGTACCTTTGGGATTAGTGAAAAGCTAAGGGATGGTACATTGTTTTTTGTATTTTATTTTTTTTAAGCATGTAAGATCGAAGCTTTTATTTATTTATTTTTAAAGATTTTATTTATTTATTTGAGAGAGACAGAGCGAACCTGATAGAGGGTTTTAAGATTTTTTAAGCACATAACAGCCCAGATTTACTCAAGGAGCCAGGTATAAATCACTTTGTAATCAACATTACTTATTTGCAAATAGGTTCTTTTTATTTAGTAAGATATTACAGTTTAATCTAATTCCTGTCTGATTTGTCTCAGATTCCAAATAATGCTATTTGAATTAATAAAACTTCATCATGAACCCAAACTGCAAGAGACAACAGGCTTCACCCCCAAAATCCTTAATGCAGCTCTAATTACTTATGTCCTCAGTTATTCAGTCTGCCATTTAAAAATCTATTTTCTGTTTACAGGAAGATGAGACCCAAAACTTGAAACAGAATCCAATTGGTTAATTTTTATTGTATGTCTGCCATTCAGTAGGTGCTTAATTATTGCCTGTTGGCTGAATCAATAAGGAAAAATAATTTGATACCCTTACTTCATTTTACTCTCCAAGGCATTAAAAGAATGAATCTTCTACTTTCTAAGTGATATGGAGTAAATGACTCAAGCCACCCCATCTCACCGTCTCTGGGTGCATCAAGTTGGAATCAATCACACACCACTTGGCCTGAAATTTTAACTTAGAGTTGACAGGAAGTGGGCAGGCGTTGTTACTTTGCTTTTTATTGTTTGTATAAATATTAAGTGTCATGGCAACAAAAAACTAACAGCCAGATGAAGAACAGAAACATATGGAGAAATGGAAGGCAGTCTTGAAAAAGGATATTTGAAAGAAATGATGCATTTGACTTATCTTGATATGAGTGTATTGCTAACATGGTTTATTCTGTTCCTGAGGAAAAATACAAATATCACCGAGGGAAAAAAATAAAAGCTTTGAGCATGAAGATTATCAATAGAGCCAAAAGATAAATATTTTTTTTAAATTTCTATATTTGAGGCATAAACTTGACTCTGAGTTTTCTGGCAGCCACAACAAAAAGGAAAGCATGATTAATTATGAAGGTTTTCACTTCCCAGAGACATGGTCATATTAATTGATTTTGAAAGATAAGGCTATTCTTACTATCTAGGTTTCCAAGAAATTCCTTTTATAAGTCTTTCTATAGGGGACTAACTCTGATTCTAAAAACTTAGAATGTTACCTTCCTACCTCCATGATAGGAAATTGACACCATTCATGAGAAGGAAATTTTATAAAAATCATTGTTAGGTTAGTTGTACAGTTAGATAAAAATGGGGGGAAATAGGTGTCTTCCATCCCTCTCACACTGTCTACTGGGTTCATGAGTTTAGTTGAACTTTCATAATCATGGATATTTATAACAGCCTTACCTTATATTGTCAAGCTCATTAGAGACCATGCAATGTAGTACTTGACCCTTGACATTTTCTAAGGGTGTTGCTTGGGACAAAGTAACCCTAGTAAGGTCTGCTTTTCCTTATGCCGCTATATCATAAAATTAAAAGTTGCTCTTATCAAATCAAAATGGTCAGTACTGAGAATCTTCCAAGGGCAATCTGCTTTGCTAGCATTAGGCAGTAGGAGGATACAGATGTGTAATTAGAATGCTCATGTAGAGAAGGGGCTCTCGGGGAACTATGGCACACAGGCCGGAACCAGCCCACTGCCTTTTTTTATGGCCTGCAAGCTAAGAATGTCTTTTATGTCTTTAAATGGCTAAAAAAAAAAAAAAAAAAAATTAATGAAGGATATTTTGTAATACATGAAAATTAAGTGAAATTTTAATTTTAGTGTGTGTAGATAAAGTCATCCGAATATAGCCATGCTCATTCATGTATGTACTGTCCGTGGCTACGTACGACCACAAAGCCTAAAATATGCACCGTTAAGAAAAATTTGCTAACTCCTGTTATAGTGGAGAGAGTACTTTCTGTGCATTCATGAGCTATGCAGAGTCTGTAAAAAGAAGAGCTATTTTCTCTAAGGGGCAGGAGCCTCTCTAAGCCTGAGGGGCCTCTATTCATGTGGCCCGTCCCTTATATCCTCATGTCCTGATCTTTAAAACATGACACCTGCTAAGCCTGGATCAGGATCCATTTGAGAGGAAAAATGTTCCAGAAGGCTGGAATCATGAGCCCAAGACCCATTATATTCATAAATACCATCACCTTGCTCTTGAAGCCTTTCCTTACCAGCTCATGTTCTCCTGGAATCAGTGTCTTTTCCTTGTTCCTTGCTTCTTGTTGTCCTAGGCTACTTCTCACTAATGGGTAAAAATTACAACCATGGATATTTTAGAGTTTTGTGCCACCAAATATTCAATATGTCTACCTCACCTAGACACTCAGCCTGTTATTTATTACTCCTGTTCCTTTTCTCAGGAACTTGGAAACCAGCTTTTATAAATATTTTTCTAAATATTTTCTAAATATTTGGTTAGGTCTATGTGGCTTCTAGACCCAATAAAACAATTTGCCCTCTTGGATTCAGTGACTGGGGGGCTACCCTTGCCATCTCCCATTCATATTTGGTTTAATAAATATCTATTGAATCCCTACTATGTGCTAGATCCTGTGATATTGTCTGAATGTATAAGGATGAAAAAAACGAAACAGATAAGGTTCCTGAGCTAAGTGACTTGAGTCAAGCTCTCTAATATTAAGCCAGGGCAGTCCAGGCCCAGTAGCCTCAGCCTGGCAAACCTGTGATGGGGTGGTCAGCTTCTCTGGTTTCTAAGCTCAAATTCAGTAGAGCCTGTTTGTTTGATGGATGGCTCCAGTCCTTATAAAGCTCCCATTTTCTAAGAGCCAAGGTTATCGTCTTCTGAGCCACTAAGGATAAATTAATTCTTCCATCCTCATCTTCTAAAGAAATAGAACTATTTTGCTTCCTCTTGTATATGATAGGCCATCCACTATTTCTCTTTGTATCAGTCATCTCTTTTGCAGTTAAGCTATATAAAAACCAATCACATGACCTCATGAGTGTAAAACAAGTGTTTATTGCTCGCATACCTGGGATGGTCAGCCTTGTGTCTGCTGGGTGGGCTGGGCCCTCTCCTATGTCAGGGCGGGTGACCTGGCTGTCAGCCAAGGAGGTCGGGCTGAACCAGTGCTGTCCACTTGTCTGTCTTGCCGCGGTTGGCTGTCCTCATCATGTTCTCATGCTACACAGTTCCTTCCACTATTACCTCTGAGACTTAGTTCCTGGACTACTCACCATTATGTTAGAATTTTCCTTAAAATGTGTACCCAGACCTGGATAGCTCTCGTCCAGGTGTGGTTTGACCAGCTAAAAATGCAGAGGGACTTTTTTTTTTTTTTTTCCTTATCCTCTGGAGACATTGCTCTGTTGATTGTTAATTTGGGCTCTGATGGCCTTAGCTTATTTAGCAGATGAATTGCACAGTTGGCCCTCATCTCGTGTCAGGCTTGAGAAAAACAAAACCTCTCAGATCTTTTTCCGTATATACTGCTGCCAAGTCTCATTCATCCTGTTGACCAAAATCTTTATCTAGTCCTTGCACTGTGTCAATTGGGTTTCGTAAAGGGTCTTTGAAATATGTATTGAAGTGGCTGAATTTGTTCATTCATTCAGTACATATTTGTCCTGTGTCTTTTGGGTGCTAGGCACTATGCAAGGAACACGATACTGACATCGTCCTTGCTCTTAATGAAATTTGTGCTCTGATTGTAGCAGGGTACGGTGGGTGCTGAAGATTTAGCAGTCAGGATTAAAAGGCATTTATCAACTTTGTTGTACCTTTTTTGCTATGGGAGCCTCTCCATTCTATTTGAGAACTCCTGTAGTTGATTAAAATTCCAGTCATTGCCTTTTGATTGATAATTTGGTGAAATGTTGACACATCTGCTTGAACAAGGCATGAATAAGTTAGCGGATGTGGAAACTGTTCACAAATTTCAAAAAGCAGGTTTCTCTTGAACATTATGAACTTGATCGACATCACACTCATGGTGATGTTTATTTAGCAAGAGTCTCCTACTGTTTTCATGGAAAGTTCAAACATCTTTCCCTTGATGGGCATAATGTGTGAAGGATTTTAGGCAAGGGAGCATGTTGTGAATACTTAAGCCAATCTCAGGAAAGCTTTCTGTCACTCACACTACTTGGTATGCCTGTGTTGGGGCTAGTTAAATGCCTTCCATTGGTTCTGGGCATCCAGTTAGCAACACCATCAGTCTTGCACTGACCCTGGAGCTGATATGTGAGCACCATGAGGAAGCACTACCTCCCTTCAACTGACCCAACATTCAAATACAAAACAAACCTAGGCAGAGTTCTTCTTTCATTCATTCAACAAATATCGAGAATTCACTAAGTGCTGGAAATGCAGCAGTAGGCAGAAGAGACAAAACTCCTACTCTTGCAAGGCTTATAACCTAATGGGACAACCGATAATAATAAAACCTAATAAATAAGAAAATTATAGAGTATGTTAGGAGGCCATAAAATGTTGGGAGGAGGGTGCCTGGGTGGCTCAGTCGGTTAAGCGTCTGCCTTCAGCTCAGGTCATGATCTCAGGGTCCTGGGACCGAGCCCCACATGGGGCTCCCTGCTCAGTGGGGAGCCTGCTTCTCCCTCTCCCTCTGCCACTCACCCTGCTTGTGCTCTCTCTCTCTCTGTCAAATAAATAAATAAAATCTTTAAAAAAAATGTTGGGAGGAACAGCGGTAGGTTGTCCTGTTGGAGTTGTTGAATGGTCAGTGTAGACCTCCTTGAGAAGAAAATATTTTGATCAAGCATCTGAAAAAAGTAAGAAGTGAGCCATGCCACTATTGGGAAAATATAATAGCATGTAGAGATAACAGCCAGTATCTAAACCCCTGGTTCTACTTTTTTGTAGTTACCTCTGCTGTCAGCCAACCAATAATAATGGTTACCACTTTTTGACTACCTGTGTCTGACCAGGCACTGGACACTTTACATATAGTGTTTGGACTCTGCCTAGGAGGTAGGTTATATTATCAATCCCCATTTACAGTTGAGGAAACTGAGACCCAGATAAATGTAAAAGTCTCCTGTCAGAAGCATCAGTGGAGATGGGATTTGAATCCATCTGACTTTGCACTTGAACTCCTGAAGCCTGAGTGGTTTCCCTTTTACCACGTGGTTTTCCTCATGTCCATAACATTGGTGGGAACAGACTGGGCAATTATGCTTTGAATCAAGCAACTTGGGGAGTGTCCTTGGAACTGAGAGATCAGGTTTCTAAGAGACAAAATTATATCACTCACACATTCGGCAAAATCTGCCTAAGGAGCCACTTTTTCTGAGAAACCTCCCCAAATAAGGCAAAGTATTTGATTTGATCATCCAGCTGGTTTAGAGCTCTTTGTATAACCTGTCTACTATAGAGGCAGTCATCCTACATGAAATTCTGTTTAACTATCATTAATGCCTACTGTTGGCATATCTCTCTGATTAGTGATTGCTTGACAGTCTTGACCCATAATAAACACAGAACTTTCTTGTGCTCTAATGTTGCAAACTGTATCATCATGTGGGCTTTCCTGGAGTGGCTCTCATTGTTGGTGTGGCAACTACATGAGGACAGAGGACAGAGGAGTTGCCTACCTTTATAAAGACTAGGCATGGAATAGTCATCATGCCCAACAATGTCATAAAAGCAAAGATAAATGTAAAATCATGTACTAAACCCTATAAAAAGGGTTATATATGCCACCAACACGTACTCTTTTTCTAACCCTCCCCAGGCCGACCTCATCGTCCCCTGAAAATTGATGGACTACAGACAGGTTTTAAGGGCTGCAGATTCTTAGCCTGATTGTGGTGCCTACACACGCCAGCCTGGTGGTTGGAGTTCCTCAGAGACTCCTCACGGTGCCTGGTTGTCAAATTTATTTAAGTGTAGCTGCTACATTCACATCCGACCAAATAAAAGCCACCCATAAACAGTCCGCGTTTTTAGGGCACTCTTTGACACTTTGGTGACAACTTTCAGACTATTTCACTCCTCTCTAAACTCATAAAAAAACCCAGCAACATCAAAAAATAAAAGAACTTCAAAACTTGTCTCTCAGAGCCATAAAGGGAGGAGTGAGACTGCATCGCCCTTCCTTAGATCTTGTGGGAATTCTCTATGAGGAGGGAGGTGGGGATCTGGAGAAGTTAAGAGTTGAGCCATCATCTAAGTAAATGGCTTGAAACAACTTAGGCAGTGATTTCTGGTTATGCTCCTTCCCAGTGCAAATTCTTTCATCGGTTCCATTCCCCAGCAGGATACAATCCATATTTTTTTTCCAGTCTTTTCCCAGCCTCATTTCCTGCTCCTTCATTCCTACTTCCCCTACCACCCAGTGCTATTACCCATCATGCCCCTTCCCTCTTCAGAGAAGAAGCAAACTGGAAGCCATCTTTGGAGACCCAGCTCACAGCACCTCTCTGAAGCTTCCTGGGGGAATTCTGAGTGGTTTCCCACACTCCTGTACAGTTGACACTGTATTGTACTTAGGAAAGATGAATTTGTGTTCCTCTCTGAGACAGTAAATTCCGTAGAATTTAGGGACCATTTACTATCGATCCCTTCAGTGTGTGGCATAATTCTTGCTCCTGGGTGATTGAATTAATGCTATAAATGCTGTAAAGAGGAAGCTTCCTGTATATAATTTCAACACAAGTGCTGCTTCTTTCTTTGTTAAAATTCTTGAATTTTGAATTTCAACATGCATTTCAACAAACACGTCTTTACCATATAAAAATATGATAAACGTTTGATTTACTAATGCAGAAATTTAGGTTTGTCAAACACACATAGGTTTTTGGGTTGGTTTGTTTACTTTGTATTACCCAAAAAGTCCTCATCTGTGTAGCTGAAGAAAAGTAAATCTTTTGTCCGTTTTGGGAGGTTCATTTTGCAGGGCAGAGGTGGAGTTATGACAGTACATGCTGGAAGGCAGAGGTCTTTACATTTTGTCTTTTAAACCTAGTCCTCTAAGAATAGTAGATTTTTGAATAAAATACCCTTGCTGTTTTTGTCACTAAAACATGATAAAAATAAATCAAAAGTCCAGCTTCAAGTCATCTTCTAGAAGCACCCTCAACTTCCTTCATCTCTATCTCAGATGTTCTTTAGAGCCTGTTTTTTCCTCCTTCCCCCAATCCTGTCTTGGTCCTGCTTTCTTCTAGAATCTTCCTGAACCAGCCTCCACTATCACAGCTCACCTCTTTCACATTTTCCCTCTCTTACGTCACCACCACCTCCTTCCGTTCAGTCTACAAACCTGTGCAGCCCCTTCTCACCCTTAACTCCCCTTTTCCTGAACTGGGCTGCTTCCTCCAACTTCCATCTCTCCACCTTCTTCTTCAGGGACAAACTTGTTGCAAAAACATACTACATTTACATCATCCATTTTCTCAGCATCTTCTCACATTTTAACCCTTGAATGACTTCCACCATTGGATTAAACCTACTCTCTGAGTCTCCGGAGGTCACTAACTACCTTCCACAAGATTGATCCCATTGATTGATCCCTACTTGATATTGCCTTTCCTCTTGATGTTGCAACACTACAGCTTCTAGCTTCCCCCTTGTTTCCCTGCAATGGAGGAATCTCCTCAGGCCTGTCCTTGGTCCTTTTTGCACCTCTCTGTACCTCATTCCCCTTGACAATTCTGCTTACTCCTTTCATCCCAACCCCAGGCCCATAGGCCAAGGACTCCCAAGTGTGTATTGGCAGTCCCAATCTCTCACACATCCCTCTCCTCTTTTCTCTTGCCACCAGCCTTTGTCAAAGCTCCTGTCACACAGTGGGGATTATATTCCTCTCCTGCCCCTTCAGTACAGCATTGAAAGACTTTGAAGACTATGTGGGTCTCACTGTAATTTACTTTGTATAATTACAAGGGCACAGTGGAAGGCAACACCCTGTTAATGAGAAAAAGCTCAGGCTTCTGAGGCATACACACACTAACAAAAACCTCAGTGATCCTCGCCCTCAAACCTGGTTTCTTTCTAAGCGTCATCCTCCTAGCCTCCCCTCTTTATGGTCTTTTCTGGCTTTGGGCACAAAACCATTCCAACTCTTATCCACCCCAGGGTATTTCAGATCTGTGAGCAGACCCAAAGGATGAATTGGATCTGTAGAGGTTGTCAAGCTCTTTCTGACCCTGTATTGCTTAATCCAGCCAACCTAAATGTGAAAGGAAAAGAAACAATACTGCCCCAACACATATTTAAATCCTTTGTAAATAATTCTCCCTTCCCATCTCTCTCCCTCTGGTTTAGAAATGCCATACTTAAATTTAGTTTCGCTTCCTTGGCTATATTTTTTTTTCCAGCACTGCGTGGATTTTTCTGTAGGTGTTAGAAAATCTGACTTCCAATTAACTTTGCCACTGATTGCTTTATAAATCTTGGTGAGTCAGGGCTTGTTCGTAAGTGGTGATGAAAATTTTAAAGTTCTTTGAGCATGGCAACGCATGAGCAGAATACAGATAAACTAATTAGAATGTATAGTCACTGCACTTGTATGTGTGGTTTTGAGAAGGAGGCTGTAAATAAATATGGAGCTTTCAAGTCTTGTTTATGGTTTTCAAGGGGAATTGGTGTGCTTTATTCTGTATGACAAACTAGTCTATAAAATTCTCTAAATCTCTCTTAATCTTAAATTCATATTCTTGGGTATTAAAATATGGAACAAGCATCATGAAAAAAACCCAGAAATGGATATTCTTCAAAAAAATTCTACTGGCACTGACTAACTGAACTACCAGGAATTTGATAAACAAGAGACCAAAGGCAAAGCAGGATGAGAAAAGTACCCAACAATTCTATTCTTTATGCCTCCTAATTATACAGTGAAGAAATAGAAGGATGTCACAAGAACATGCACTTCAATAAACATTTGCTTGAAAATGGTATTTAAGAATCCTCAGAAATCTCCCCAAAGGTCTTTAAAAATCCTTCTGCCTGGAGAGAATTCTGACAATAAAACATTATCTGCATGTCTCACCCTCTATTATAGGCAGTGTCATTATTGCTTGCGGGCTTGGGGTTTCTTGGCTTTTGCTTCTGTGGGGAGCCTCTGAGCTGTGTTGCAGAGTATCCAGAGCAGCCTCGTCCAGGTCCCACTAGCACTAGCACTGAGCCTGGGCTGCCAAAGAGTCAGAATTCAGTCTCTGCATAAGCCACTTCCTCACTTTTTAGCCAGAACTTTTCACAAACTCGTTGATTCCTTCAAAATATATATACATATATATATTTTTTCATCTTACCACAGGTTGAGCGATGGGCATGCACAGGGAAGTGTTCTCCTTTCAATGTGTTGAGGGCGAGTCAAGCTTTTGAGTTGTTATTTTTAGCTTTCCTTTGTCCCCAGTAGCATTCAAAGAAGTTGGAGAGAATGTTGATTAGCGAAGTTTCTATTCAAAAGTGAAAGGAAAAGGGGAAATGTCAGTTAGTATGGTAGTAGGAGAAGAGTTTTGGTGACATGTTTAAATAAAAAGGAAGTATTTTTTGACCTGTTGTGAAAATTAGCATGGGACCAGTCATCCTGTCCTAAAAGAAATTAGACTTTAAATAAATTGTACAATCAGATAGCAAAATCTGTAGCTACATTTAAGATTGTTACCCCTAGTATTGGACTATGACATATTCCACCGTGGCTGTTGTTATTGGTGTAGAGACATTTAAAATGGGGAAGTTTAGGCTTTTTATGGGGCTAAGGGTTTGACAGAATTACCTCATCTTAGGTAGATATTTGAATATCTGTACCAGGGAGAAAATAATGCTCTCTCTGGGCCATTGGGGTGGGTTTCTAGCTTTCCCTTTCACCAGAACTGGTAGACATTTGATAGAAGAATCTTCAGAATGCCGTGGGCAGCAATATTCCACTGACAGAGTATTATGAAAGGACGCAATCCCCCAATTATAGCATTCTTAACTAGATTAAACTGAACAGCAGTGTTTCTAATAAAGGTGGACCTTTTTTCCTCTCCAGATGGAACACCAGAAAAGATTGTCTTGTCAGCTTCAAACAGTGTGTTCAAATGGGGAAGTTTTCTCTTCTACCTTTAGTAGTTGAAGGTTTATAGCATGAACTATGGAGTGTAGACCTGAGTTCGAATTTCAATGCCATCCCCTGTGACAGTGAACAAGTCACACACCTCGCGACACTCAGTGTCTTTGGTCTGTGAAACTTAGTGGTAATACGTTCAAGCTACTGTTGTTTGGGTAAAAGATGATATACAGAAAGTGGCCGGCCCTGCGTGGGCACACAGTAAGCGCTCAGTCTCCTGATATCCATATGCTGTGTATGTCATTCCCTTCTAGGATAGATGTGGAGCATGGATAATCGAAGCCCCACAAAGAGCTCATGAGGTGAATGTGATAACCACTACACTGTGAAAACACGGTGTCCCACAAAGAGCTTGTCAAGTAAGAGGAGTCTCTCCCAAATTGAAGTAATCAGCCCAGATATTTGCAGATGGATTTTACAATTTTTTCCTGTACGAAAGGGCAGAATTAAGTTACTCATAGTGATAGATACCAAAAAGAGGGCCATTTCTTTTCTTCATTGTCCTAAATCAATATAGTTTACTGAGAAACCCTGGGGAAATTCTCAGAAACCCAATATGCCAATGGTTTGAAAAGCAACTTTGCTTTGGAGAATACCACCTCCCTCTCTCCTATCCTGCAAAAATGCACCAACATTGCTTGTGAATGCTTTGTACAGTGGTGCTCCAGCTTCCCTTGCTGGAAACCACCCACCTCCAAGTCAGGTTTAATACGTAATAGCTTTCCTCATACTAGCCAGGTGTCATCAGATTTTATTACTTACGTCCTAAAAGATCTATATTAGAGATGAAAACAGAAGAATGATGTTTTGACTACTTCCTCATTCTTTTCCATCAGGGGTCTCCTGTCCATTCCCTGGAGGTCAGGAGTGCTGGACTCCTTAGAAATCTGTCCTAGAGCAGGAGGAGGGTCTTTGGACCCTTGATTACACTGTTTTACACACAAGGAAATGGTGGAGCATGGTGGCTAAGTGACTTACCCCAGGCTTTTGGACTAGCAAATAATATAACAATAGCTAATATTATACTGGATGCTCATTATAGGCTGAAAGCTCTCCTTAAGTATTTTATATGTTATTTCAATTACTTCTCCTAAGAAGCCTATGAGGTATAAATAATACTATTATCCCCATTGTATGGTTGGGGAATGGAGCACAGAGAGGCTTGAGGTAACATCCCCAAGATGGTAGACCTGGGGTTAGAATTCAGAGGGCTGACTCCAGAGGCTTCTCTTACCCATTTGCTCTGCCAGCAGAGCCTCAGATGGAGGCTATTTCCAACTTTCTGTAGAGATGACTCCTGGTTCTTATATAAGCCCTAATACTCAAGGTCATTATGGTGAAAAAGAAAGGCCTGCTTTTCTGCAATTCAGGAACATGTATTCAGAAAATATGTATTGAGTACATAATATGACTAAGGGTCTGTGCTAGGTTCTGTGGGGGGAATGCAAAGAGAGAGAGATGATCCCAGCTTTGTTCTCAAAGAAGAAATGTTCTATTCTTGAAACTTCACAGTGACTTCAATAGTGTTAGCATGACCGATGCCACTTTTTACCATCAGCCCTGTTGAGTCTTTAGGAAATCTGAATCACTTGAAGGACAATTAGTTCCTATTAAAACAAATAAGAGAATAATATATGAATTAAAAATGTCCCCAAATTAGACCTGGGGTAAGTGGTGGAAATTACTTGACCGTGCTGTGTGGACAGTACCTAAGAGCTTGAGTGAGTTTGCAATGATTTTGGTTTTTGAGTTGTCACCATTCTGTCCCAAGTGAGGATCAGCCACCTGAGCCAAGATTTCCTTTGTTTATGCATAATGGTGTCATTGCTCTCCATTATGGGTTGACATCTTTGGAAAGAAAGTTAGAAATAACTTAACTCCCAGGGGGAATTTAGCTACTTCTGTACCTTTTTTTTTTTTTTCCCCAACTTGGTATTCGTTTGGGGTCTGTTCTCATTGATCCAAACAGAGTCCTATAGTTTTCAGAATTTCCCATCTCATAGTAAAAACTATCATGTAGCTTTCATACCTTTCACTAAAAAGAATTCCACCATGTTTACTAAAGTTCATGTATCTGTTACCATTGGTACACTTGGAGTAGTACATAGTTAAATCTCCAAATCCCAGGTAAGTAATGTTGAGAAAGGGAGAAGCGGGTGTTTTGGTTCTCATTCCCGGGACAGGGCTAGGATGTGTGTGGTGGGAACTTGGGAATCAGAGTATCTCTCCAGCTCTGCCTGTGCTCTCCAGACTCTGGATCAGAGTGAGGGTCTCATTCCCAATTGTGCCCCACATTTCCACTTCACACATCCAAGGTGATGATCCAAGATCCAAGATGATGATGGTAACAACTATAAGCAACTAACATTTGGGGATATGTATTGTGTACCAGGCATGACACTAAGCTCTTGGGAGTTTCTTACAAGTTCTTGGGGAGTTCTTAATTCCCGTCGCTTATCATATAGATATTCTTATTCCTGTTTGGCAGAGAAGGAAACTTGCCTTAAGTCACAGAGTTAATAAGACAGAGCCAGTGTTCAAACCAATGTCTGTCTCATTCCATCCCCTAACAATTAACCACTAAAGTAGAGATCCCTGGTGGAGAGGACACCAAGGGCCATGCCATATGGGTGGAAGCAACTGTGAGGCTTTGGGTATGGGGAAGAGAAGCCGGCAGGGAGACATGAGGAAATCGCATGATGTTGAAGGACAGTTGCGTGGAGGAAAGCCTGAGCCATGATGTGGGCAGTTTCATGGGATCAGAATTAGAACCAATGAGGAGAAACCACTGGGAACATTATGTTGGCAGGATATAAGAAAGAGTTTTCTGTCACATTCAGAGTTATCCCAAAATGGGCTAAAATGCCTCAGAAATTGGTCACTGCCTTTTCACTGAAGCCCTTCATGCTTAGGCTGGACAGCTCCCTGGTGAGGACTCAACCACTGTCAATCCTACCAGTCTTTGATTCCAACCAGTAATGCTCTTATAAGTGCCCCAAAGTGCCCATCAGAATAATTGCAAAAACCGTCTACCTTCTCAGACTTCTCTGTTCTTGAACCTCTTCTTCCTTTCACCAAGTTTAGGGAACTTCCAAGGGCTTTGCCAAATGGTCCATCGTGGCACAAGGCAAGACGGATGGGTATGCCGAGGGAGACAGAAGAGGGAACGTAGGGTGTGTCAGGGTTTGGACCCTGGCTTAGCCACTTGCTGTGTGTGCATGATGAAATTACGAAACCTCTCTGTGCGTAGGTTTCCTCATATATTGTGCTATAAATAGGGTAATATTAAAATGGAGGTGTTTTCAGGATTAATGAGTTAATAGAGTTAAGGCCTTCAGAACAGTGCCTGGCATGTTTTGGGTGCTCTGTGTTAGTGTTGGCTTTATAGACCTGATGTGCTTTTGACTTGTTCTCAACCAGTTTATTCAGTAATAATAATGACAAGCTCAATAGTAGCAGCAATAGTAGTTTTAGTTAAAAGCCAGAATTAAATTCCAGAGTCCACACTTTTAACTACCTACTTGGAGTTGAGTGCTGAGTTAAGCGCTGTACCTAAATGATCTCACTTATTTCTCAGGAAAACCTGGTAGGTATGTTTTATCACATCTGACAAGGGAGGAACCTGGGCCTTAGAGGGATTATGTAGCTTGCCCAGTGTCACCAGTAAGTAGGAAAGCATGATTAGAACCCAGGTCTTTCTGTGTTTATCTTTGGACATATATCTACCCCGTGCAATAATAATAATACACAGCCTTTTTTAAACAACTCCATAATTAAGTGGCATCAGAAATGATTATGTTTGTTTCACTTCATAGGTAATGTCCTTAAGATTTTCACCTCTGACATTTACTTAACATAGGCAGTACGATGGCATTTGAGAATCAGTGGTCAATAGGATCCAGTATTTACAACTAAAAGCAATCATGAAATTACAGACTCACCACAAAGCTTTCCTTATCACTCTGCAATAAATCATGTGATCTGAAAATAATTTTTGTAAAACAATTATTGAGACCCAGCTTTGGGTTCTGCTATTGTTACACACTATTTGAAACACCAGAATTACAGGACGAGAATTTCACAGCCCCTTTAAAAGGGGTGTCATGGAATTTGACCCATATGAACACTGAGTTTGTGTATTCAAAACTGTGGTGTCATAATGTTCTACTTATATTTGGACCTAAATATCTTCAAACACCAATGTAGAAAAATACTTTAAAATGGATTATTTCTTCTGGCTTTCCTTCAGAAAGACTACGAAAAATATAATGTTGCTAAAATGAGCCCAAACATGGATGAAATTTCTATTGATGATCTAGGTTATAATCAAATATAAATTGTCTTCTTTGTCATAAAATAGAGCCGGGCTACCAGTAGAAGTGTTGGCATTTCCTATGAATAGTAAGGAACTGTTGAAAGGCAATGCTTGACTGTGGAATTGATTGCAAGAACAAACATTAAAAGTCTTTTCCCAAATTCTAGGTCTTTGAGACATGTTATTGACCTTCTGTTCAGGTTACCCTGCCTGTCTTGGCTCATTGGCAATCTCACTAAGTTTTTCTTCTCTTTTGATCTATTTGTGTTTGTATTGCCAATTTTTCATCCTGTCGACCTTCCAGATATTGATGTAATGAAAATACACATGGAATGTCATAAACGTTCTAAGTAATTAAGAAAACGATGTTGTGTTGTGCTTCTTAACATTGTAGTAAAAAAGGAATTCTCCACCAGGGAAAATAGAAAAGAATTGACTCTATAAATATCTGAACCCAAACCAGCATAGATAATCTTTAATAATTGGCTTTGTTTCTCACTATAATTATGCGTATCACCTGTTGCCCCACTTGAGCGGTGTAGAAGTTCAACAGATAAAGATCAAAATGCTCACTTTCTTACTGATAAGAACTAGGTAGAAGACCGTGACTTTGGCCTGGCAAGTGTGCTTGCTCCTCTTTCAGCTCCCGCTAAGCTAGACTTACCCAGCCAGCCCCACAGAGAACCCGCGAAGCAGGCCTTCCCTGCAGGAGCTGTGCTTGTGCAACGTACAGCGTGGAGGAGGAGAGAAAGCACGCTTCTTGCCAGGAGCTACGGGAAGAGACTTGGCTAAAAATGCTGTCTCTTCTCCCTTCTCAGCACTCGGATAACTCATGAGCAGGTGGCAGAAAAATGCTCATGAGCATTACTCTAATGGAGCCCCCTTTACCTGGAAACCTGAAGCAAAGGAAGAAAAGGGCCTGCCCTCAGTGAATAAATTATAAAATAAGATACAGCTGAAATCTAGGATTTTTTTTTTTTTAAGATTTTATTTATTTGAGAGAGCGCACAAGCAGGGAGAGTAGCCGGCAGAGGGAGGGGGAGAAACAGGCTCCCCGCTGAACAGGAAGCTCGATGTGGGGCTCGAGCCCAAGACCCTGGGATCATGACCTGAGCCGAAGGCAGACGCTTAATCGACTGAGCCACCCAGGTGCCCCCAAATCGAGGACTTTTTAAAAACCTGAACGTATTAACTACAGTACATTGTGCTTGCCAAGTAGTATAATTAACAATATACATATGCAGATTACTAGAGATGGCTTGTCAAGGTGGTAAAGTCCAGAGCCATGTTCAATACTGGGGACAGTTTCAACGATAATGGTACAGAGTAAGGGCTCCAAAAATGCCACTAAAAGCAAATTCCCACTTCTGGCTGTGCATCAGATTCACCACTGAAAAAGAACCCCTGTTGATTTCCTCATCATCAGGAAGGAGTTTATGCAGAAAAGTCCCTACGCTATTTAATCTATGTAACATTTCTCTTGCTATTACAACTGAATTTTTCTTTGGTGAGGAAAGGAGAAAACAGGCAGCCATCATGGCATCATGGTTGAGTGGACAGCTCGGGGTCGCACAGCATTAGCCATCTGTTTGCACAACGGTGCTGTGGCGACAGGTCCCCAGGTGTGATAATAGGTATGGGTGTCATGGTGCTTCTCAGTAACATGCTACAGTACCCTTGACCATGTATTCTGGGACTCCCAGAAAACATGAGATCCCCTCTATCAGCTTGAACACTGGAAAATGGTAAGCCTGCCTGGCACTTAAAATTCTGTAGCCATTCTGTGATTTAACCAGTAGTCCGAAAGCAAAGCTCTTACTTGAAGCATTCTGGTTATAACTCTAAAAAAAAACTTGATCTCCCAAGGGGTTTAAGTAAATGATCAAAACATGTGCCCTCACCTCTGCTCAATCACTGTGGACATTCTGTGGTTTCAACAAGAGCTGTTACGTCTGAAGATTAAGCCTTGCTTTTGTTCCATTCAGCCCTCTTCTTCTTAGGTGATATGGTATGCCTTAATGTTGTAATGGAGCAGATGTAAACCCATATTAATTTCTGTTTGCATGCTTACATTTAGGCAGAGGCATTAATTTTGTAGACAGAATGAATCACGATTTTGGACCTACGCACCCAGGAAAGGAAGAAATTGTCATTCAGCACCATCTGTAACAGTGACCATTCTTGGGACATTGTGTAGCATAAAAGATGTCCTGTAGGTAGTTCTGGGAAGTCTTGAAGGATTCAAGAATCATAAATGTTTTGGCAAGGGTTAAAACCACAGGGATGAATGGTATGGCCTAAGAATAGATGGAGAAGAGAAATCAGCTATGGGGTATGAGTGGGGGAAACTATCAGTTACAGAATAGGGAGAAGGAGGGACCCAGGAAGAAGATCGAGAAAAGGGGGCAGAGAAATATTAGAAAATGGAACATTATTGAATCAACAGGAGGGAGAATGTCTCAAGGAAGAAAAAGTTAATGAACTCCGTCAAACGCAGGCAGAGTTAGCCCACTGTAAGAACTGAAAAGTCTCCCTTGGACTGGCATGTTTGTTGACCTTAAGAACATTTGTACCAGATGGTGAGAATTGAAATCAACTTGTCAGGGGCTCAAAAGGGAGGAGAGAAATAAAGGCTATTACTGGCAACAACACATATGGGCATGAGAGCTGAGAAGAAAACAGAGAGAAGGGGCGTTAGCCTGAGGGAGACACGGTGTGTGGAAGATTTTTCTATAGGGTAGGAACTGTTTTATCTTGTTTGTAGGACAAAGAGAAGACTGGTGAGGAAAAGAAGAAAAAGGTAGAGGAGAGAGGTAAACTAAATCAAATGAGGTCTTTGAACATAGGAAGGGATGACCTTGACAGAGAAGGAGAGACATCTTCTATCCTCATTCCAGAGGAAAAGAGGTGAACATGGGGCATATAAATAAGGAATGGAGTGTTGATAGTGTCCCCTCGAGGGCCTCAACTTTCTCAGTGCCGCAACAGACAAGCATATCTGAGAATAAGTGGGGCAGTGTTGCACAAAACACACAGAGAGAGAAGTGGGAGGTTGGATTTGTTCCTGAGGGAAATGGAAAAGTGCTCTCAGCGAGGACCCAACTAAGTTTAGAAATCAGGAATTTATAGTAGTGCCAACATGTTCCGTTGAGTGATCAAGGGGTTCAGAGTTTGTCATGAGGTCCAAGAACTAATGCATTTTGAGTGTGAGAGAGAGCTGGATGGATGATGTGTTCGATGGAACAGGGCACTGGATTTTCCAAGATATCGCTTTAGGTAATGACAAGGGTCTCAGTGAGTTTCCAGAGTGGAGCCTGGCCTGACAGGAAGGTGATACAGATGGTTCTCGGGTGGTTTGATGTCAGGGATGCTGAAATACCATTATCACTGCAAAAAAGTCACCCCTACCCCAAGTAGGTATTTACAGGAGCCTAAAATTCCTATCTTGGGTGTTTTATACTTCCTTGCCTTTTTAGTAAACTAGTAATAGAACCGAGACTGGTAACGTTTTCATCTGTAATGATTTCTAGCTAAGCATGAATGAAAGATGAAAGGGACATTTCCCAGAAATACTGATTGGTTGGCTTATTGATAGGGGTAGGAGCATGTGGAGAAAGTGTGTGTGAACTCTGACCACGAGAGAAAAAGAGAAACTTCAGCTGCTGAACTGAATTCACCTTTGTCAAACTTTTCCAAAGGCAGCTCCATCTGCAAATGTCATTAACAACATCATCTCAGATTCATAAAAAGTGATCTTGCAAATGCCCCACTCAAATTATTATAAATAATATAGAGATGCTTACAGTTTGGGGATTTAGAATCACAGAGAAACAAATATTTGACAGTTAGCCACACACTGGATTTAGGTAGATTACCACTAGAATTGGTTATATACTCCATCTCAATGCCTAAGAGTGCATATTCTGTAACTTATACAGTCCTAGTTGTTTACTTAGAGAAAGAAAATAGGAGACATCTTAATTCCTGGAGGAAAACTAAGAGTGGAGTTTGAGAAGGAATTTGGCAGGGAAGTAAATAAAAAAGGGTCCATGAGAGAAGACATTCTGGCAAAAGAAAGCAAGGCTCTTAGTCGCAAATTTTAAATGAGCATGGTTAAGGAAAATAATGTGAAACAGATTCCTTTATAAGCAAGGAAGAGAGAACACAGAAAAGAAGAATACAAGGTCAGACCAAAATGAACCGGGGTTAGAGTTTGTGAAAGCGGATAACCAGAATATTGCCACATGGATTTGAGGTTTCAATTTCAATATCTTGACAGATAGAACTTTGGCTTAAAAGTGGGGAACGACCTAGTTAGTAAATCTTTGGTTGGTTAAGGACTTTCCTGTTCTGAGGCATCAAGAGACTGAAGGAAGAGAGAGATGAGAGCATTCACATAGGAGGAGGCAAGCACCTCTTAGAGGCTATTACTGTTGATTGACGTCATGGAAATTCTTAGTTTAGGAGGTTTTTATTGCCTCAGACCAAGATATGGTTGTCTGCAGTATGGGATAATTTCTACAGCTGGGGTTATATAGATAAAGGAAATCTCTAAGTAACTTTAGTCAGTTTGGACTTCCAAATCTTCTCCAAACAAATGTATGGCAATCAGTCTGTCCTACCGAAAAAGATGGCTCTGAGTTTCATTATCTCACTCCTTCTTTCTACACCAGTGATAATACCTGTAAGCACTGCAGAAGGCAAAAGAGAAATAGTCCTGCCTAACTAATGTGACTGTGACTGGAAATGGCTCATGGCTTACAAAGTCAACAGCATCAACAACCAATTTAAAAAATCTTTAAAAAAAAATCCTATTTGTCATCTTTTTCTGGGTTTAACTGTAATATATAATCATAACATCTACCCTTTAGGTATAAACATAAAAATCAAAACTATATGGAAGGGAAAATAAAATTATGCATAATAGTGCGCTCAGATCTTTAGCATTCTGGATTTCAGTCTTCTCGTTTTTTCCTCTGTATGCATGTATGTATACAAATGACATGGTTGAGGTTCTCTCAGTTTTCTCTCTTTTATTTTCCCTTGTCCTTGATGAGGAAGATTTTTCTGTGTTGTTTTCTTTGACAACACCATTTTGATGGCTGTATAATTTTTCCTACGTGGACATTGAATTAAGTTATTTAAGTGTATTCTTTTTGTTGGGCATTTTGGTTATTTCCATTTTTAAGTTATTATAAATAAGCTTGTGATGAATGGTAGCATACATAAATCTTCTCTTTATTTCTGTGACCATTTTTTAAGAACAAATTCCCACAGTCAAATTGCTGGAACAAAGGAAACCCATTATCTTTAAGTTTTTGAGACCTATTGTCAAGTTCCCCCCCACTCCCCCCGAGAAGGTTATAGTATACACTTTGCTTATGTAAAATATTATGAACACCTGAGGCAGGATACTTGATTATAAAGGCTAATGGCTATCCAGTCATTAGCTCTAAGACCTATTTTAAAAATTTTGAGTCCTGAACCTTTGCTATAGACTCCCTTGTGTGATATAATTAAAGTATATATAATATACTTTATATATATATACTTTATATATATATATTATATATATAATAATATATAAAATATAATTAAATCTCTAAATAAAATTAAATTAAATTAAATCTCTTTGGGCGCCTGGGTGGCTCAGTCGGTTAAGTGTCTGCCTTCGGTTCAGGTCATGATCCCAGCGTCCTGGGATCAAGCCCTGAACTGGGCTGCCTGCTCAGCCAGGAGCCTGCTTCTCCTTCTCCCTCTGCCTGCCACTCCCCCTACTTGTACTCACATTCTCTCTCTCTCTCTCTCTCAAATAAATAAAGAAAATCTTAAAAAAAAAAAAAAAGACACATCTCTCTTATATGCCATCAGTGAGGGAATTTATGCCAAACTGAACAGACAGACCTCTTTTTTATACAGCCAACCCAGGAGGCAGGAATTGTAAGGGGTTTGATCAAACTAGCTTTATTCCAGGCAGATCTTAAGTATAGTACAGGTGGGATTTGGCAAGGGTCACTGAGTGGAAATTTTAAAAAGACACAGTGTGTTTAGCGTGTGTGGAAGGACCAGCCTGGATTTCACTATTATCCATGAGGATCTATTGTAGGATCCAGATCCATCTCGGGGAGACTAGTACAGGCCACAAAGCTGTCTGTTTAACCATCACTACTGCCATTGTTTTACTTTGTTGAATTTAAGCTTTCCAGACTTCAAGTGGGACTTGAGTCCTCTATGATGCTATTTGTTGGGGACTTTATGGGAAAACGTTTATGAGACTAAGGGAGTGGGATGGGCCAGGCACCTAGGATTCCGTGAGAACTGCAGCTCTACCACTTGCTGGCTCTGTGACGGAGGGGAAATCATTTCACCTCTCTGAGCCTTCGTTTTAATTTTCTTTCTGTGTGAGGAGCAACTGAGCCCACCTTGCAAGACTCTTGTGAGAATAAAAAGAATAATATCTTTGAAATACTTGACACAATTTTACTTCTAAGTTTTTTTTATTGGGTAGATGCTCTGCCACTTGTGTGAAATCTCTCTCTCTCACACACACACACACACACACACAATTTATTGTAGCATAGTATGAAATAGCAGAAGGTTGGAAACAGCCTAAAAGTCCATCCATAGAAGGCTAATGTAATTATTCCATGACTAGTGGCTGTTGTTATGCTTTAAGTGTGAAGAAAGTGACAAGATTAGCACTTCTTTAACATCTTGATTTTTGAAGGAATTGCAGTTGAGAGAGTAGAGTTTTGCCTGTCAACTCTGTAGTAGGTCCTCAGGGGTGGTTTCTGTAGGTAAATGTCTGTTTCACCCCAAGTCAATCATTCAGGAAGTATTTATTAGGTGCCAGCCCTTGTGCCATGGTTTCGCATAGTCATTTCAAGGTCAAAATGTAAAAATTGCATTCATGTTGGTGTGTAGTCTTTTGGAAATAATTTTCAAATGCTGTTTCATCACGCGGGTATGAAGTTCTTACGAAAGCTCTCATAGACATCCTCCCTCATACATTTGAGAACACTCTGTACTTGGCCTTGTAACTTCGTGGCATACAAATTCACGGGAGAGACATAAAGCTCGTGTTGGGAACATCTTGTGAATGGCAGGAAGATGTTTAAGGTTAAGGCCTGAGTAGATGAGACAATTACAACGTATTTTGGCAGGTGCGGATTTCATTTCATAAGTGAAAGAATCTGCGGCTTTTCTCCCAGAGCTTCTATCCGTGAAGTAAGAGGAAGTCTGTCCCAGAGATAGCAGATAGTTGTCTCTTGCTGTGTTGAGATGGCACGATTTTGGCGGACACTCCCAGGCCGTTGGCCCTCCGCAGAGATTTCCCTACCACTTTGGGGTTTCAGGTCCAGCCGCTGTAACAGATACTGTTACAGATACCACGGTAGCTGCCCCAGAGTGGTAGAGCTGTCCTATTGGGACTGTTTGTTCTCTGAGAAGAAGAAAGACAGGCCTCTGTCAGCCTTTTGTTGTCCCTTATTGACTTCAAATGGAAACTAACTTGCCTCGATAGGCAAAGAGAAGAAGGTACAAGGTATAGAATCAAAAGAGGGTGGGAGACGCCCAGAGACATTACTAAGCATTATATTTACAAAGAGCTTTTCTAGTTCACCCTGTAACTGCATTATCTATTCATTGGCACCATTTCTTGTGGGTTGGTTTGTTTTTGAAACTTATGGGTGGTCTCGATATGCTCAATTTTAAGTATTTCCAGTCTTGGGTTTCTATATGTGTTTATTAGGCTGTCTTCCCATAGCCACAAGGGTGACTTTCCTGGTCACCAAGGCAGTGCATGCATGTTGGGCTTACCTTTACCTTTTCTATAAGTTGTACCAAAACATCTACTTAACTTCTTTCATTTGTACCATTCTTCAAATAATTTGGTTCCCCCCCCACAAAAAAGAATGCTTTCAACTTGCTAAGTCTACATTTTTCACATTACTTAATTTTTAAAGTTAATGTATTGTTTCATCTTATTATTAAAGCAGTACTTATTTCAGAAAAAGAAAATGTAAACAATTGCAACCTTTTTGGACAACAACCTGAAAATATCTATCAAATAAAAATCATGCCAGTATCTTTGACTAAGCAATTTCACTTCTAAGTCTTCTGTCCTGCAAATGTACTCCCACTTGTGTGAAATGACACACATATCAGGTTTTTATTGCAGCATTTTTGCTCTCGCAAATCATTAGAAATAACCTAAGTTCCATCAAAAGGGAACTGATTAATAAGTTGTGGTCATTAATGGATAGGATGACCATACATCCAGGTTTGTCTGAGACAGTCCTGGCTTTTGCACTGTTGTTTCACTATAATTAGGAATAGCATCCCTTTCGAAAGTGTCTTGATTTGGCCGATAAATTATTTTTACCCTAATTTTGGCCCACTCATACCATAGAATACCATATAGTCATTAAAAAAAAAAAGAATGATGACACTCTTTATCTATTGACTAATATGATAATTAAGAAAAAACAACATGTATCTACATTGGGTTCTTTTAAAAGGTGGGAGAGGTTGCAGAATATATGTAGATAGATTTGTATACACAAAAAGTACTTCTGGAAAAATAGGCGAGAAACTGGAAATATCCGTTGCCTTGGGAGTGGGATCTGGGAGATTGCAAGACAGAAGTATTTTGTATATTCTTTTAACCATGTGAGTAAGTCACCTCTTCAAACACTCAAAAGAATTTTAGAAAGAGGAAAAATTATCTACGTAGTAAAGATCACTTAAAAATTACACTAATGCTAATACTTATTCTGAGTAGTTCCATCGCAAGTTCTTTTTTATAGTCATCTTTTAAAATATCTGCAGAATTTGGACTTCAGGATTAAATTGCCTAGAATCTTCAAATCATTTTAATGCCAACGTAAGTATACACCGAGAAGAGCATATATCACAATAGTTTCCAATATAAGTACTATTCTTTTTAAATAATCCCGTCGTTGACCATTTATGTTGTTTCCAGTTTTTCATTTTAAACAATATTGCAGTGGACACTCTTTTACAAAAATCTTTATAAATGACTCATATTCATGTCTTTAGAACATATTCTTAAAAGGGAAATTGCCAAAGCCAAGGAATGTAAAGTCCTAAGGCTTTTGGCACTTCTTTTTTTCCCTTTCCAAGTTTTTATTTAAATTCCAGTTAGTTAACATGCACTGTAATATTAGTTTCAGGTGTAGAATTTAGTGATTCGTCACTTCCATACATCAGCTCACAACAAGTTGGCACTTATTTCTAAATCACCCCCTAAAAGGTAGTATAGAACCAATTTACATTCTCTCTAGCTCAATAGCAGGACGGCCAACTTCTCCATACCTTCCCCAACACTGGATTTTAGCATTTGTACTCATCTTGGCCAATCTGATAGTAAAACTGTTTTTTATGCTGTTGTTTTCATTTGCATTGAATTTTTGGGGGTAGGTTAAAATTTCCCCCACATATTTATTGGCCATTTGTATTTCTTATGAATAAAAGCTAGCAAAAGAAAAATAAACAAATTTTTAGTGGGACAAATGCCTTGAAAGAGTGTTCTGGGAGGATGAGATGAGATTGTGTGGTTTTTGTTGTTGTTGTTGTCCAAATACTCAGATTAAAAGCTTTTACAAATATCAAATCTAAAATGATTATGTAAATCTACGGGCCAGCATCTGTGTTAATGACTGACTGTACCTCTCAGCTTAGGGCTGTTCACCACATCCTAGTGCCTGTCCTAAAAGAGTCTTTCCCAGTCACAGAAACTGGCCCAACAATGATATCACCCCTTCTGATTCTTACGCAGTGGTATTGACCCAGGAAGAAGAGGTCTTAAAAGTTCATTGTAGTTTGTCGAATGATTTGAACTCACAATAGAATGATGTACCCTTAAACAGGGGGAGGGGAGATCATCTGTGTTAGGATGGTTTTACCTTAATCTGCTTTTCAAATGGTGCTGAGTCAGATGTCTCGACATAGTCGCCGTCCATCTGGCGTGCAGACGGTCATCATTAATCCAGCAGTTATCTGCATCATGTGAATATGTCCAAACATCAAACAAATCAAACTCTTTTGATGTCCTTCTCAATCAGTCTTTAGTTTCAAAAATACTCTCTACAATAAAATTGCTTTAAGTCTCCTTCTCCATGCCTGCCCCACCCCCCCCACCCTCCTGTCTCTGCTTCTGCACACTCACGCAGTGTTTTAAGGGACTTTAAACACTAAACTGCTTCAAAGACACTTGGTCTGGGATGACTGCCTTTTTCTAGAATCCTCTGGGGCGTGTGTAACATGCAAGGTGTGTGTAACATGCATGCAATGGTATGTCCATTTCTCCACACTGTGTGGTCCCAGACACCCGACAAAATGCAGTCTCCATTTTGAGGCTTTTCTGGTGCCTACCAGGGCTGTCGAGAGCTGCTTCTTAAGGGCAGTATTTCGATGGCTCACTGGAATGTTCAGGAAGGCACTGCGCAGAAGAACACACCAGGTTTATTTAATTTTCTCACTAGTGACATTGTGAGGCCAGTAAGCGTGATTTACATTTTATAGATCAGGTAACTGAGACCCAGGTTTGCAAAGGGAAGAGACAGGAGTTTTAAATTCCAAATCTCATGCTTTTTCTGATCATATCATAGTAGGTGTCCTGTAGAACAATTATTAAGTGAGCTGATTTCATGTCACCTTTGCAAAGATCATAGTTGGTTGATAAAAATAGGTAAATGTTCCCGATCATTCAACACTGTCACCCTTCCCCTGAATCATGCACTTACCCACAAAGAACACCTTCTAGGACTCAAGGACAGGAGAGAGATTTAACGGCACACTCCCTGGTTATGATGCAATGAGAATAGAAAGAAGAGGCAAGAAGGCAATGTAAAAAACCTTATCCACTTGCAAATTCTGAAACTCTCTCATTGATAACCCCGGAATCAAAAAGGAAATCAAAGAAGTAGTAAAAGTTATTGGGGAAGAAATGAAGAAGGAATATTTTGTTAATCGGATTTCTAAGTGTAGTGAAAGCTGTACTCAGAAGAAATGTCTTATTCTTTGTTAAAGAACAAAGAGAAAACAGGGCAACGTATCACTCAGAAAATAAAGAGAAACAAACATAACAAATTAGTTAAGATAATTAATAGAGGGCGCCTGGGTGGCTCAGTTGGTTAAGCGACTGCCTTCGGCTCAGGTCATGATCCTGGAGTCCCGGGATCGAGTCCCGCATCGGGCTCCCTGCTCGGCAGGGAGTCTGCTTCTCCCTCTGACCCTCCTCCCTCTCATGCTCTCTGTCTCTCATTCTCTCTCTCAAATAAATAAATAAAATCTTAAAAAAAAAAAAAGATAATTAATAGATAAAAGTTTAAATGAAAGGGATAGGGGCACCGGCTGGCTCAGTCAGAAGAGCATTGCGACTCTTGATCTCAGGGTCACCCCATACTGGGTGTAGAGATTACTTAAAAATAAAATCTTTAAAAAAATTTTTTTAAATTAATTAATTAAAGAGATATATGATACAGCTGAAACTGCTATAACACTATATGTTAACTATGCTGGCATTAAAATTAAAAGAAAAAATAAAGGGATAGAATGATAAATAAATCCCAAAGCTGGTCCTTTGGAAAGACCACTAAAAATAGATAAACCCCTTGCAAGCCCAATTAAGGATAAAACATGACAACAAGAGAATGCAAAACAAAGATTAAAAAAAGGAAAAGAAATGGCAAAGCAATAGATAGAAGAAAAATTAAAATCATTTTGAGACTCGTATGAACAAATCTGCGGTAAGGGGGTTGAAAACCAACAGAAAAGGGTGATTTCTTAGTAAAATATAAATGATCGAAATTGTCCCCAGGAACAGTCTCGAAACCCTGAAGATACTGAATTACCATAGAAGAGACTGGAAGGGTAGAGTTACCACTGACAAAGACTCAAGGACCAGATGGTTACAGAGCTAACCTTTAAAGAACAGATCATAGTGATATTATTTAAACTATTCCAGGTGAACTAAGAAAAACTTACTGAAGACATATACTAACCATAGTGCTAATCCTAAAATAGTGGGTACATACATGAGCATGAATTCATGCCTGAGAATTCATGATACAATGGGAAAATAAGTCATGGACTGTAACCAGAACACAGGCCTAGGTGCATGGTTCAGGCATTACCAAGGGAGCATGGCCCAGAGCCACATGAAAGACCTTCTAGAAGGCAGTGTTTAAGCCATCTTTAGAATATCTTCCGCAGAGACTATGTGTGAACTAACATTTATTAACTTATCTAAACATTATTTATGACCTATCGACATTTTTGGTTTGTGAATAATCTTGAGACTAATGAGGTTTGTGTCTTTATGTGCTGTTTACATAAATTTATATGACAAGAGGCAGTGCAGTAATGTGGTGAAGAGTAGGGGATCTGGGATCAGACTGCCTGGATTTGATTAGCTGGGTCCCCTTGAGGAAGCAACATTACCTCTCTGTACTTCACTTTCTCAAGATAGGGGTAACAATAATATCTACCTTGTAGGGTTGTAGTGAGCATTTAGTATATAAATACACATGAATTACATAGAATAGCATCTGGCACAAAATACACACTCAAGAATAGATGATGAGGGGCACCTGGGTGGCTCAGTTGGTTGAGTGACCAGCTCTTGATTTTGGCTCAGGTCATGATCTCACAGTTGTGAGATCGAGCCTCACATCAGGCTGCATGCTCAACATGGAATCTGTTTGAGATTCTCTCTCCCCCTCTCCCTCTGCCCCACCCCCCACTCGCATGTACTGTCTCTCTCTCAAAACAAATAAAACGTTTTTTAAAAAAAGCAGATGAGGAGGAGGATAAGGATGAAGTGAGGATGAGGATGATGATATTTTTTATTATCACCATCATCTTTATCATTATTTTTTTTAAGATCTTATTTATTTATTTGACAGAGAGTTCACAAGTAGGCAGAGTGACAGGCAGAGGGAGAGGGAGAAGCAGACTCCCCGCTGAGCCAGGAGCCCAATGCGGGACTCGATCCCAGGACCCTGGGATCACGACCCAAGCCAAAGGCACATGCTTAACCGACTGAGCCACCCAGGCATCCCTTTATCATTATTTTTGAGAGATGCAGAGAAAGACTATGGGCTTTGGGGTCAGACTGGCATACCTCTTAGCTTTGTCATGGACACACGGTTTAACCTTGGGAAGTTACTGAAGTTACTGAACTTGTGGTAAAATATATGTAACATAAAATTGACCATTTTAACCATTTTTTTAAGTGTACAGTTCAGTAGCTTGAAGTACATGCACACTATCGTGTAACCATCATTACCATTCATCTTCAGAACTTTGTCAGTATCCCAGACTGGAAATCTGTACCATTAAACGATAATCTCAACTGAACTTATTTTAAACACCATCTTGTTCCACATCTGTTAAGGTTGGCATCATGGGGGCTGGGTTGCTAGAATTAAATGTGTTGGAAATTGCAAAGTCCCAAACATCTTACAGGTCCTTGGTACTTTCCATCCTTTGGTTCCAGCCCCCTGGATGCAACTTCAAAACTCCAGGTTGTGGGGAAAGTGTCCTTTGCAGCCACATTGGTGGCCCTCTACATTCCTATGCTCCCCCTCCCCCCCCCCCCCCCCCCCCGTGGTGCTCTGGTGATTTTTTTTTTTCTCAGAAATCTTCTTTTGTGAACATGAACAGCATATGCAGCGTGTTAACTCTTTTCAGATGCTTTTCAGATGTGCAAGGTGCTATTTGTGAGAGATAACTTGCCCATTAGATTTATTATATAAATTAGGCCGAACACTAACTTGGAAAGAGGAAGCCAGTATCCATGGAAAATTTATTATTTTGAATCTACTTTTTAAAAAATGTTTCTTGAAGATGAAATGTGGTTTCCACTTGTGCATGATTACAAAGTCGAGAATCTAGAGTCATTTGAAGATAATCTTTCCTCCACACCTTTTTTGAATTACATACCAAAAAAATTGGAATAGTTAAGGGGGCCCCCGACTTGGGTTAAGAACCTGATAAACTTGAAAGAATACAAAAAATGGCAGTGATGTTTTCACCAGATTTTCCCTTTTTTTTGCTTCGAATTCCTACCCTGCATACCTCTTCTTCCTTGTCACATGTGTTTTAATATCAGCAGAACATTTAAAGCGAACTTTTCCCCAGCCAAAAATTTTAAAGACTAAAATTACTTCAGGCCGTGGTGTGTGTCGATGAGTGCAAAGGTTGATTTTGGTGTTTTACTTTGTGGTATTTCCTTTCTTGCTGGCTTTTTTTGTCTTCTCAGTAGAGAGGTTGTGACCTCTAAATATGATAGGGGTAATGGTATTTGGATCTATCAATATGGCTCCTGCTTTGCACACTCATTTGCCTTCTAAAAGCCTGTTTCTTTTTCTAATGTCCTCCACATGTCTGACCTGGACCATGAAGTGCTTTGTTCCTGGGGTCATTCTGACTAGTAAATCGTTGGCTTCGCTTGCAGCCCGATAAAGGCAGATGTCAAATGTATCCTTCTTGTGAGGCTTGAGGGAGGTAGCAGTGACCCAGGTTCTGGCTGTCTGACTTCTGTTAGCCTGGCGTGCCATGGGGCTTGGCATTGCCAGTGTAGGAACTGACCGGAGGGTTGAAGCAAAGGCTGACAATTTCAGATTAGGGGCCACAAACTAAGTGTGATGACTCTTTTCACTCTTAATTGTGGGCAGCATGAAAGTATGAACCATGTCTCAGCTGTTCCTCGGGAGCTCAGCATTTCTTTATGTTTTATTCCAGCAAAAGGTGGATAGGGTGATGGAAAGGGTCCTGAAGTCCAGTGAGTTTAGGAAATGCCGAGTTCAAGTAAAGAGTTTAAAATAAACAGAGTAGAGGGAATTTCTCAGAACTGTTAGTCCTAAGCATTATGAACTCGAAGGTGGGGGGCAGCACTTTCCAGGTTTTATTTAATCCAGAACCCCCGAGGACATGGGTACTCTAGGATGGGGATTTGCAACTATTGTGATGAAGAGCAAGTTTTGTGGTTGGGCGGAGGGGTGTGAGCATTTTTTATTATGGCAAAATATATGTAACATAAAATTTACCATTTGAACCATTTTTAGGTGTCTAATTCAGTGGCATGAAGTACATTAACCATGTTGTTGCAATCATCACTATCCGTTTTTAGAACTTTCTCATCATCCCACACTGAAACCCTGTACCCATTAAACAATAGCTCCATTCATCTGAATCCTTAGCCTCTAGTAACCTCCCTTATCCATTCTGTCTCTATGAATTTTCCTGTCATTGTACAAATGGAATCAGATCATATTTATCCTTTTGCATCTGGCTTATTTCACTTAGCACGATATCTTCAAGGTTCATCCATCTTGCATCATGTGTCAGAATTTCCTTCTTTTTTATGGCTGAATAATATTCCATTGTGTGTATATATCACATTTTGTTTATCCATTCCTCTGCTGATGGGCAGATGGTTTGGCTTATTTCCACCTTTTGGCTGCTGTGAATATGAACATTGATGTACAAGAATCTGTTTGAATCCCTTCTTCCAATTCCTTTGGGTATATACCTAGAAGGGGAATTGCTGGATCATACCGGAACTCCGTGTTTATCTTTTTAGGAACTGCCAAACTATCTTCCACAAAAGCTATACCATTTTACATTCCCACCAGCAATGCACAAAGATTCCAGTTTCTTCACATCCTTGCCAACTCTTGTTATTTTCCTTGTATTTTTTTAAATAGCCATTCTGCTGGGTGTCAAATGGCATCTCATTGTGGTTTTGATTTTCATTTTGTTGCTGTTTGTTTGATTTCTAATCCAGTTTGGACTGATATGTGATTCGACTACCATTAACTACACAGTTCACATAATATGCAGGTTGGATAAGCATCCAGGATGGTGTATACCTTGTTCAGTGAGATGTGTCTATTGATCACATGCTTGGATGTGGTTAGATTGCCAAATTGTTATAAGAGTTTCTGAAAACTCATTTCTGGCTCTGCCTTTATCTCATCATGTGTGAGTCATCCATGGACCCCAGTTTGACTGTCACTGCCCTGAGAA
This sequence comes from Phoca vitulina, assembly GCF_004348235.1. Taxonomy (NCBI): domain Eukaryota; kingdom Metazoa; phylum Chordata; class Mammalia; order Carnivora; family Phocidae; genus Phoca; species Phoca vitulina. Next base: position 29,478,560 of record NW_022589706.1, read on the forward strand.
ATGCACAAGTCATATATTACATATCAAATATGTGAGTATTGTTTAATGAGGTATGATAGTTTCAGCAGTTTTATTCTACCATAATGTAAAGCTATTTTCATTAAATTCCCAAATGCAGTGAGTGAATGATATTGGAAAACAATCTGGCAATATAACAATAGCACTTAGGCCGTGTTTTAGAGCTAGTCTGAATAGTTTGGGGAATAGTTTGGTCATTTTTTGGAGAGATAGAGGCCTTGGAATCTAGACAGCTTTTCTGATAGGCTGGAATCCCGATTCTCCTGAGATAGTACTATGGTATTGACCCTCCAGTAGGCTTGAATGTCAAGTTCTGAAGAGGAGAAGCTGCTGCTATGTGGACAGTCATGAGTCTGGAATCCAGAAGGAGAGAGAAAATCAAGATGCTGGAGCCTTTGGATTACACACTCTCTTTTCCTAAATGTCCTGAGGGAAGAAGAGCTAGCTAGGCTGCAGTCACTGTATTGACCAGGAACTGTACTTGAAATCTCTTCCAACAGAGTTAGTTCATTAATTACATTTGCTTCGTTCTGTGGTTGGCTGCCTTGGCATCAAGCCTGTTAAGTTTGGGAAAATGAGGCAGCATTACAGCTTAGTGCATAGGCTCTCTCAAAAGAACATCTTTAAAGGAAAACTAAATTTGTGATCAGTTATATTTAGAATGCTGAAAAATGGTAGTAGCAGTTCTGTACTCTACTCCATAAGAACTTTGAGAGAAAAATCCACAGTTGATCCACTCTTGTGAAGGTGGCCAGTGTTGCTAGCTTTGTCTGCCCTGAGTCCCCTTACTAGGGAATTCTCCTTCTTTTGGAAACTCTTCTGCCCCCCACCCTTACCCCTACCATTGATTAAAATGATTCCAGGTCTCTTTTACCCCATCCCATTAGTCACTGTAGGAGGGAACCTCACCCTAGGCAGGCCAATAAGGGTCTTTTCCTTATCCTGGGATTTTTTTTGAACTGCATGTGAAAAAGAGAATTAGTCCTCTTGGGAGGGTGACAACCTTCATATATGAAACTTGGGAACCAGGAATCCATGTGGAGGAAACCTGTCTGCGATGAAAGCAAATAAGCTAACATGCAGAATGAGCAGGCAAGAAATGAAGCAATTCCAGCTTCCAAACACACAAGGCCCTGGTTTCCAGTTGTTTCAAAGGGTCAGCTGCACCCCCACTCCCCTGTGGCTGGGAGGTATTGGGCTCTCTAATCCAATATATGTCTATTTCCACCCAGGGTTTTCTCACTTGCAAATTAGAGTCCCAGCTCTAACCGTGACCCCTTCCTACCTAAAGCCTTTCATACAATAAGTTTGCAATAAGTATCTTTGAATAAATTTTAAAAATAAACTAAAATTAATATAGTATAACCACTGGCTGTTGGATCTTCACTCTAACAGAGACTTATATTTTGCCTCCATTGCTGAAAAAATGTTAACAGATTGTTTTCAAATGCCTTACAATATCCAACTTTATATTCTTTTTTTTTAAATTTTTTTATTTTAAAGATTTTATTTATTTGAGAGAGAGAGAGAAACAGCATGAGAGGGGAGAGGGGAGAGGGTCAGAGGGAGAAGCAGGCTCCCCGCTGAGCTGGGAGCCTGATGTGGGACTCGATCCTAGGACTCTGGGATCATGACCTGAGCCGAAGGCAGTCGCTTAACCAACTGAGCCACCCAGGCGCCCTTTATATTCTTTTTTAAAAAAGCTTTTATATACAGAACCTGGCATCAGTGGAGTGAAGGGATTTAACTCTTGGGGGCTAATGGCCTCTATCTGTTGATGGAGGAAAAGTTGAAGGCGTAGTAGAGAGATTTTAGAACACAGAGGGGGCGTGTGAAAACATCAGCAAGGATTGGGACAGGGGACTGACCAGGGACACCCAGAAGGATTACCAAGTGGACAAGGGGCCCAGTGAGGTGGGAGCTTATAAATTTATAGCAGCTCCAGACCCAATAACAGCACCATTATTTCCAGTAGCACCAGGATCGGGTCACTGGGGATTTAGGGTGATCAGTAAATAATACTCCTCTCTTCCCCCACCAGCTGAGGTATAAACACAGGAGGCAGATAGAGACCAAAATATCAGCTTTACTTCTCATGAAACAAATAGGAGAGCATGGGTTCAGAGCTGCAGCCAAGAGCATTTGCTGATCCTCGCTCATGAATTAAACAGATTTATCCACCCATTCCTGGCACAGCTGGACAACCACAGGCCTCCCCCACAGAGAGAGGCCTCTTACCACATGGCAGAGACAGACAGGACACATATGTCTTACAGACAGGCTGACTTCCACCGCGGGGAAATCCAAACTGGCAGGCTGAGCATGCCCCATTTCTTCCACCAATGCAACCAGGCGGAGGAGGCGTGAGGGGCTGGAAGCGTTGTCCCTCCATGTAGAAACATGAAGAGTGGGCATACCTGATCCCCAGAGCTGATTGGGTGGCTTGGCCGCCAGGCTCATCTCCAAGGCTAACTGTTCCACCTGCACTATTTCCTTTTCCTAGTCTTTGCTCCCTAACAGAAAGACAGAGAGGTGGGGATGTCGAAGATACAGGAACGGGAGGGGTGGAATAGTCTCACTCGTCTGGACTGGATCATGAAGGAAACCAGGCAGCGAGGGGAGAGGGAAATGGACTGAGAAAGAAGGGCAGCATCTGGAGATGAAAGAGGGGCCGTTATGAGAGAAGGAGCCAGAAGCCTGGAGGGAGAGGGGCTAAATCCAGAGCAGGATGTTGGAGTTTAAAATTCCACAGGCTAGGTATAGGTGATGATTATGATCCTGAAACGGAGTGTGTAAGGAAAAACTATTGGAATCAAAGAAGTCAGAGAGCTGTAAAGCCAGGTTATCGAACAGGCTGTCCATGAAGAATTTAAAGTCACCTAAAATGTTGACTGTTGAGTGGTGAGCTTGGCATCAGAGTCCCCCATGATTGTGACAGAAATAATGAGTAGAACAGAAGATCATTATGGTGAAGAACTGATGGCTCAAACCTCAAATGAAATGAGGATTGCTCCTGAGGATGATAAGACCAAGATGATGGTCTGGGAGGGGCAAGGAAGAGCTGGGTCAATCAGGGTGCCATGTTTCTCCTGACGTGCAGCTTGCCTAAAAGAAATAATTGGCCAACCATCTTTTGACCCACTATACCTTATCTCATAATCTCTTCTCTGCCAAACTCCCCAAAGGTGTCTCTATGTGTATTCTCCATTGTTTTGGTTCTACACTGATCTCTTAACTTTCTGCAATCTGGTTTTTACCCTATCGTTGCAGTGAAGTTCTCCCAAAAGTCAGTAATGTCCCTTTAATCAGAAAATCCATTCATTGATGACTTGACAGTTTTCATTCTAATGGAAGTAAGTATCATAATGGAAAACATTCATTGTGCCAAACATTGTTCTCTTCTGGGCACTTTATGTATATTTTCTTACTTAACTCCACACAAGAGCCCTATGATATTATGCGTATCCCCATTTTTATGGTTGTTTGTTCATTTTCTGCATATTTATTGGGGGTGTGCTTACCATATACCAGAGATTGTTTTAGGTAATATCTAGGTAAGAAAAAGAGCAGCGCCGAGGCCCCCGGAAGGGTTGGTTGAAGAACAGTACGGAGTTGTATCTGGTTGCAGGGAGAGGGGGAGTGGTGGAGACAAGTTCCGAGAGGTAGTGGGCAGAAGCTTCTGTAGGGCTTTGGAGACCACTGTGAGGATTTGTGCTTTTAGAAGAGGAAACTGAGGCAGGGACTGGTTAAGCAACTTGCCCATGGCTATGCGGTCAGGAAGTGGCAGCGTGGGGACTCTGGATGTGATGCTGCAGCATTTGGCACTGGACACATAGGCTCTCTGAACAGTGCTCTCATTTGGCTTCCCTGGCCGTCTTGCCTGGTTCTCCTTCTACTCTCATTTGCTTCTCCTCAGTCATAATGGGCTCCTTCTCTTCGAACAGTTCTTTAAATATTGGCATTCTGGATGGTCCTGTTTTAGTCTCTCCTGTTCTGTCTAAACTCCCCTGGGCAGTATCATGCTCTGCCCTCCTTCTGCAATGGGCATGTTCTGGTGATTTCCAAACCTGCATATTCCCCTGGAGCTTCACTTCTGAGCTCCAGACCCAAATATAAGCTCCCAAAGAACTGTGGTTCTTTGAATATATGTTCCAGCCTTTATCATTTCTGATTCTCACAAATCTCCCCCTCCTCTGTTCCTTCAGATGGTCTCAGTGGCTAAAAACCTCAGCCTCAAACCCCCTCCTCCTCCTCATTCTCTACTCTCAAATCCACTCAACTGCCAAGCCAACAGGGCTGCTCACAACCGCCTCCTCTTTTCTGTTCTTACTGCTTCTGGGTGAGTTCAGGCTTTCCACGTCTCTCCCTGAGCTCTTGTAATAATCTCTTAAGTGGACCCTATCCCCTCCACCCAGTGGATCTCTCCCACTGCCACTGGACACAGTCTCTTTAAATAAAGATCGGATCCTCAGACTCCTTCCGTCCTCATCAACTGGCCTTGATTTCCCCCTGCCTACACAATAGTCCAGATCCTTCACAGGGCTCCACATGTCCTCCAGCTCCCCTCTCATGACTTTCTTCCCCTCCCCCAGCTTTTCCTTCTCTCCCTGCCACCCGCCATGCTTCTGCTCATTTTCCATCCATAAATTGTTTTCTGCTCCTTTAAGCAGCCACCCAGCTGCCACCTTCTGGGTCAGGCTTCCCCAGAACCCCTCCCCCCCCGTCCCCCCTCCCCTGCCCCAGGCAGAACAAGCCACCTCCCGATGGAAGGCCTGCTATCCTCATTAAGCACTCCCAGCAAATATAAATGCATTGAAAGTCTGCCCAGTGCTGATTGTTCTGGGCACCTGCCAGTTGCTGGAGCTTGGCTGGAACCCATACAGGCTGGGAGAGCAACTGTGAACACATGGCAGGTATAGGAAATCCCCAAATTCTATTAATTGTGGGGTAAGTTCCCAGAGATCTTTTGGTAATGTATTCCTTAAGTTCTGAATTTTGTTATTGCTTTTCTGCTAAAGGCAGTTTATTTGCTTCAAATGTAGAAAACCTAACAAAAATCATGTTTTCATGTTTTTGTTAAAAAAAAAAAAAAGCCTTATAGGTAGAATAGAGAAGTAACATTAGGGTTATTGATTTTCCAAAAGGCTCTGATCTTCTCTGATACACTTGCAGATCTTTTTGAGATATCCTAATCCTTATTAAGATTTTTAAAGCAAATATTTATTATATCTATACATTATAGAAAATGTATTAAAATAAGATCAGCAGATGTAATTCCAGTTTACATTTTGATAGATACTCTTTTCATCTATCGAAACAGAAAATTATAGGGATGCTTTTTATATATGGCATTTTGAATACCTGCAGGATAGGAGTCTCGGTTCATTTGAAACACAAATGAGCATTATCTTCATTTTCTGTGAACTCCAAATCCACCATCATGTTGACCTGTCCCTACTGGCTGTAAAGGAAAGAAAGCCAAGGAGATTGGACAGAGAAGGGAGCTTCCTACCACCTGTCTGGTTTCCCTAGAGAACCATTAAATGCTGGAGCCTTCCCCTGAGCCAGAAAGCTGCATGCTGTCCCACAGTGGATCAAGGAGAGAGAGAAGTCCCTTTCCGGTTGGAAATGACAGCTGGAGAAAGGGAAAGGTCGCAGCAGATCCTTGCCTGCCATCTGAAGACAAGAGGGAGAAAGGATCAGCTGTGGTGTGTCTTGGGGGTTACACTGATATGAATTGCTGACCCACCCTTCTCCCCTCCTCCCTCCTGTCATACTGCCTTGGGCTGAGGAAGCCTTTTCTGTGGCCTCTGGGATCCTTCATCCTACTTTAGCCAAGAGGGATGTTGCTTGGCATTTCTCAATACATGCTCTTTCCCACTGAAATGTTGTTCTGCTTAGCAGATAGGTTCATTCAGGTACATTTTGGATTAAGTAAGCATTCCAGTTCTGGGGGCTACCATGAAAAGATGATTTCCATGAGATAATTACAAATGAGCAGCTATCTTACAAATGGACTTTTGGTACATAGCTTGTGAGTAAATTTGAGGCAGCCTGAAGAAAAGTGCCAAGATGGCAGTTGATAACAGTAACTAAACAACAATAACAGCAATTATGTTTCAAAATTTTCCTTCTTTCTTTTTTAACCATGTCCCATGTCATTGGCAAGAGCTATAAATAGACACTGTGTCTGTTTTTCATGGATGGATCAACTGTTCCTCATTTCACTTTCCACAGGCTTTTCTTGTCCCGAGTTGACAAGAATGTAATAATAACTTTCATATAATGAGTGCCCAGAAGGAGCCAGACATTGGGCTGTGTTTTTAATATGTAGCTTCTGTAATTCTAGTGTCTCTGTAAGGTTGATAGCTCCCCCACCTTTCAGATTCAGAATCTGAGGATCAGAAAGTTTAGGGACGATGCCCATGGCCACAAAGCTAATAAATGGTTGAGACTGGAATTCTAACTGGAGACCTTCAGATTCCAAAGCTGTTTTGCTGTGTCCCTTGATATATTTGTTCTTCTCTCACTTCACTGTTCTTTTTTTTTTTTTTTTAAGAGAGAGAGAGCACGGGGGTGGAGGGAGGTGTGGGGGGAGGGGCAGGGGCAGAGGCAGAGGGAGAGAGAGAATCTTAAGCAGGCTCCACACCCAGCACGGAGCCTGTTGTGGGGCTTGATCTCATGACCCTGAGATCCTAACCTGAGCCAAAATCAAGACTCAGACACTCAACTGACTGAGCCACCCAGGCACCCCTCATTTCCACCATCTAATTGGAAGGCAGACCTCTGTTTAGGGGTGTCTTGAACAAATCCAGCTATTTAATATATCATGGACATTAATCCAGAAGATAAGACACTTTTGTTGTTAAGTCCTTATTATTTCACCTACTAGAATGTCAGCTCCATGAGGATAAGGAATTTTTTTTTTTTTCATTCTTGTAAGTCCCTAGAATGCAGTATTTAATTTATTTTAAATATTTAGTGAGTATCTACTATATTCCGGGGAGAGTGCTACACTCTGGAGGTAGAGACCATCCTGGGCTTTCCTTCATCTTGCCTTTGAAGCAAGAAAAGAAGGTGGCAAAGTACAAGGACCTTTTTCAGAGAAGAGGCCCTGGGGCGGGTAGAAAGCTCAGGCCTTAACCCTGGAGCTCTGGGGAGTGTTTTCATGCACAGCGCAGGCCCACAAATTAACGCAATGGGAAGCCACTGCACCAAGAACAAGGAGGAGCTAATACATGGTGGTTACAAAAGCAGCAGTATGAATACATACATTAATATTAGTCTCGCACAAAATGGACTCTTTAGGAACTTGATGTTAAGCATCTGGGTTGAATTGAGACTCATGTTACAGTATTTTCCAGTCAGCCAGAGATGGTAACTTTCCATTAGTGGTGCTGGAGCATTTACCTTGGTGACTTGCACTAGTTGTCCCTGAGGCAACCATTATTTTCTGCTTGAGTTTTATGACATTGGTCTTGCCAGCCAAGTCTTGTAGTTGAATACACTTCTACGAAAAGATTTTTAAAGATTTTATTTATTTATTTTAGAAAGAGCGAGAAAGAGAGTGCAAGTGGGGTGGGGAGGGGCGGGGGAGAGAGAGAATCTCAGGCAGACTCCGTGCTGAGCAAGGAGTCTGACGAGGGTCTTGATCTCACGACCCTGAGGTCATGACCTGAGCCGAAACCAAGAGCTGGATGCTTAACCGACTGAGCCACCCAGGCGCCCCATGCTTCTACACATTTAAAAACCTTCTCTTCAAACTTTTTTTGGAAAATGTTCAAAGGTACAGAGAAGTTGGAAGAATGACATAGTGAATCCCTGCATATCATTCACCTGAACTAGGGCCTGTGGGCCAAATCCAGCCCAGGGCCTGTTTTTGTAAATAAAATGTGTCAGAATACACACGCTCTCATTCATTTATGTATTGTTTGGCTACGGTGACAGAATTGAGTCATTTTGACAGAAACCATTATGGGCCTACAAAGCCATAATTACTACCTAGTCTTTTACAGAAGAAGTTTGCCAATCCCTAATTTAGATTCACCAATTGTTAATATTTTGCTATATTTGCTTTACCTCTTTCTCTATGATGGGTAAACATTCTCTCTCTCTCTCTTATATGCACACACCCTTATTTTTTTTCTGACCATTTGAAATTATGTCATAGGCATTATGATAAATTGTCCTAAATAATGTATATGTTTGCTTAAAAATAAAGGCATTCTCTCATATAATTACAATATCACCATCATCCTGCCTAAGAAAATTAACATTCATTCAATAACATCATCCAACATACAGTCCATATTTAAATTAGATGTTTATAGCCTTATTTTCCTTTTTTGCATCTAGGATCCAGTCAGAGGTCATCAATTACATTTGGTCCTCATGTCTCTGTAATGTCCAATTTTTGTTTTTTTTTAATGACATTGACTTTTTTGAAGAGTCCCTTAAAAACTCTTTCTGAAGACTTCCTAAGTTTTTTTTTTTTTTTAAAGATTTTATTTATTTATTTGAGAGAGAGAGAATGAGAGAGAGCACATGAGAGGAGGGAGGGTCAGAGGGAGAAGCAGACTCCCTGCCGAGCAGGGAGCCCGATGCGGGACTCGATCCAGGGACTCCAGGATCATGACCTGAGCCGAAGGCAGTCGCTTAACCGACTGAGCCACCCAGGCGCCCAAGACTTCCTAAGTTTTAATGGGTTTGTAACACTACGATAGTGAGAGCTAACATAATGGTCACTGTCGTAAATCAGTGAGTTTTACTTCTTCTCCTGAGGGATTGAGATGCTGTTGTACTGCTTGGCTTCTGGAGCTAATACACTAAGATGTGAGTTTTGCTTGGAATTGTGAATGTGGAAAAATCTTGGCGTGAAGAGCAAGGCAGATGGGAGTTTGCAGGTTGCATTTTATGTAATTAAAGGCACAGTCCTTTTTACCCACTCTGGTTGTTGCCCCTGTAAACTCTTGGCCATGGAGCTTTTTCTTCTGGTTTTCTCCTGGTCGGGGTCTGGCTCCCCTCTAGCATCATTGGTTGCAGCAAGGAGCTGGAAGGAGACCTGCAGTCCTTTAAATCTCCCAGCCCAAATTGTTCAGTGGGCAACACGATGTTGTTGGGTTTGCAGTCTGTGTAATGAAGATAGTGTGGCACTCCAGGGCACATCTGGGAATGCATAAGGGAAGGGCACCTCCTTGCCTTTCTTAAGAAACTGAGATGCCACAGTCATGTTCCTCTTATGGGCCTCGTGCTGGTCACAGGTTGGTCCTTATCTTGTGATCCCAAATGACTCCTAGAGAGTGCCAGGACCCATCCTTTGTTTTCCTCTGGGCAACAAGCCCTCAGACCAACCAGAAAGATAGTTGCATGCCATAGAAGAGACCCACGTGAACATCTAATAAAACTCTGAAGATGGGGGGAGGGATAGAAAAACTTCAAGGAGATATTTGATAATTTTAAAACCTGCAAAGTAATTGAAGGAGAGACTGGCAGGGTATGACTAACTTCAGACTATGACCAGCTCATTGTCACTCTACAAGAGGTCTTTTTTTTCTTTTTTAAAGATTTTATTTATTTATTTGACAGAGAGAGACACAGCTAGAGAGGGGACACAAGCAGGGGGAGGGGGAGAGGGAGAAGCAGGCTTCCTGCAGAGCAGGGAGCCCAATGTGGGGCTCGATCCCAGGACTCTGGGATCATGACCGGAGCCGAAGGCAGACGCTTAACGACTGAGCCACCCAGGCGCCCCTCTACAAGAGGTCTTGTGAATGACATGGGTCTTGTGCGTGATGGCACATTGTAACTGCTGAAGAAAATCCAGGGACCCAGGAAAAACACGGGAAAGAAGACATTCTGGGAGGGGCCACCCTCCATGACTGCAGGGGGGGGAGTGAGATTGTGGTATCTCCTCATCGGTTTCCCTGCCTCCTGTCTTAGTCCTTTGAAGTCCTTCATACCCTCTACTTTCCCCTACGCCTGCCCCCAAAAATCTACTTCTGCTGCAGATCTGAGCATCATTTCTCAGATTACAGCCCCTCTCTGATTTCCACAGCCTACCTTCCATGGCCATCAAGGCCCTCTGTGATCAGGCCCTAACTTCCTTTGGTGCCAGCCTCAGATTTGATGCCTCAGTTTGTCTTATATGCCGTGTGTTTGCACCTCCATCCTTTGCTGGCTGTGTGACCTTGGGCAAGGTGCTTGATTGCTCTGTGCCTCAGATTGCTCATCCATAAATGAGGATGATAATAGTATCCGCTATCGGTGCCTACTAAGTACCTACTAAGGTCAGATAGTAGTCCCTACTAAGGTCGTACAGGGGTTAAATGAGTTAGCATATACAAAGCTCTTGGGGGAATATTTGGCATATAAAAGTTATATAAAGGTTAGCAATTTATTGCTATTGCTCTTACTGTTTTGCGCCTGGGTATATTAATTTTTCATTGTTGCATAAAAAATTACTATAAACTTAGAGTCTTAAATCAACACCCATTTCTTATCTTAGTTTCTGTAGATCAGAAGTATGGACATGGCATGACCTTTGCTCAGAGTCTCAAGGAGCTGAAATCAAGGTGTTCATGGGGGCTGAGGTTCTACCTGAGCTTCCAAGCCTCATCCAAGCTTATGTGTTTGTTGATAGAATCCATCTCCTTGCAGCCATAGAACTCTTGGCCACCAGGAATTCTATTCACTTTCTTTTAAATCCTCCCCTGATTATGTCAGCCCCAATCAGATAATCTTCCTTTTGATTAACTCAGAGGCTACTGGTTAGTAAGGTAATCACAGAGTGATATCCATCACATTCACAGGTCCCACTTGCTCTTCAGGGGAGGCGATGATGCAGGCTGCGTATGCCAGGGAGCAGCATTCTTGAGGGTCATCTTAGAATGTTGCCTGTAGACTGGGTGATTGGGAAATACTATGCCTCTTGTTTGCTTTGTTGAACTGTGCTTGCGTGAGTATATGATTCAGTAACTACCATCATCATTTCTGACTTCTGTAACAACTTTCTTAGAGTTTTCAGATGGATTCACACTGGTCTGGCCCCGGGAGCCAACCTTTATTATTCCTCTCTTGTAGTTCTAACTGATGGGACCAGTTAGCTTATCAGAAATCTTCTAGAAAGAGGACAGTTAGGAACTTGCAACCGAGGAATCTGCTGCTAATACCCAGGAGTTCCAAAAGGCAGACCCACAGTTGCAATCCCTTCCAGAGTCATCTGCTTATTCTTGACTCTCAACAGATGAAGGGCAGAACCCTTAATTGTCAGTTGTGCCTGATATTCTGCCAGTTCAAAGAAAATATGTACCTGCTAGAGAAAATGTTCACTTTGAAAAGGTCTTTTGCATTGTTTTCAAAAGCTTTCCTTGCTCCTCTTTTTTCCCTTCACTATTAAGTCTAGATTTTCCCATTTTCCCAGTCTAAATTTTTTCCCATTTAATTCAATTCATAGTTCACAAAGAGGTATTATCAGTCAAAACCTGCTGATAAAAAATGTATTTTAGAAGGTCAGTTTAGAAGAAAAACCCATTGATGACATTTGGGTAGTAAAACCAACTTTTAAAAAATATATCAATTTTGAACCAAATTCTTGCAATAAGACATGGACAAAACTTGGAAGTTCTAGGGGATACCTGGCTACTATGAGTACTGGTCCCCCAAAAGATGCTATGTTCTGCTTTGCAATGACATTTTACTTGCAGTTTTATGCAAATGTGTTAAGGTAAAGGGGGAAAAATGCATTTGGCATGGCTGTGGGTTTAGAAGATTGAAAGTGTCTGTTTATCTTGGAATATCCTAACAAAGTATGATTCTATTATCCAACAAGCCAAAATTTAGATCTGATTCTTGCTGTCTTAATGATTGACATCCCTCTGGTAATTTGGACTATTAGAGAGGAGGGACTGGTTCATAAAGATAATATAAAATAATATAGACTTGGATTTCTTTTCTTCCTTTCAGGACAATATCATCTTGTTCTTGAGAGGTTGTAAAGAGCTTGGTCTTAGAGAATCTCAACTTTTTGACCCAAGTGACCTACAGGATACGTCCAACAGAGTAACAGTCAAGTAAGTAACACAAGATTTATGTTTAAGGAAAACCTATTTATGGGTTGATTTGTAGCTTTATGATAATGTTGTAATGTCTAAGAGGCAGAGTATTGGACATGTCTAATAAAATAAAAATGTGAAGGTAAAGAGCAAGCTTTCAAAACAAGACACATTGGCCTTCCCCCTGTGTGTAGCTCTCATTTTGGTCAAACGTAATTTCTTTGAAATGCAAAAATCACACATAGAGTGTTAAAATGTTAAAGAGGAGAAACATGTTCGGTGAGACTTACTGGAGGGAGAGGTAAGGGAGAAATATGCGCAGAATCTGTGTGTGTTAGCCAGAAAGAAAACCTTTATTCACTCTAGTTGGGCATTTGAATAGGCTCTTGGAAGACTACAAACTTGGTAAACAGATCCAAACTCTGTTTATTATGCAAAGAGGTCAATAGATTATGGAGAAATGGCTTCCTCATTTACATTTGTAACTGTTTTCTCATATGTCAGTGATCAGGTTCTTTGAAGATGGATTATTGGCCATTTGACTGTTGTTGACTGTGTCTACTCACTGAGCCATGTTTGCAGCCAAAGAATTTTTGGGAAAGAATGGCACAGTAAAAGAAAAGGCAGTGTGTTTCTCTGGAAAGGAATAGCTGGTGACCGGGGTAATGAGAAGAAAGACTCTTACGAGATGCTAGCGATGACTTTTCCTGTAGTTTAGAAGTCCTTCCCAGTCTACACATTTCATACAAAACATTTTCCACTTCAAACAATATTTGACATGAATATGCCTTAATAATAGGCTTAATTACATACAAAGGGTCTGTGGATTGGCTACACTTCTTTTGATCACTTTTGGGTCATTGTATCATGGAAGTACAGAAAAGGGACAGAAGCCAAAATGCAGAGCTGCTAATTTGATACTCTTTGCCAATATTGATTGGGGAAAAAAACGGAAACTACTGAATGAAATCAAGCTAGTTTATATTGGATTTTATGATTCATGACTGGGAATAAGGGAGAATCAGCCATAATTGATTATATAAAAATCACACTTCTCTGTTGTCAATGTGCCTTTCTTTGATATTTCTCATGGAAAAATTTTACTTAAGGGCAAAAATAGAATACAAATTATGGTATTTGAATATGGAAAACCACCATAAACCTCATTTTAAGATGGTTATTTATTTATTTGTTTATTTATTTGAGAAAGCATGAGCAGGGGGAGAGACAGAGGGAGAGGGAGGAGCAGACTCCCCGCTGAGCAGGGATCCTGACGTGGGGCTCGATCCCAGGACCCTGGGATCATGACCTGAGCTGAAGGCAGATGCTTAACCGCTTAACCAACTGAGCCACCCCGGCGCCCCTCCCTCATTTTAGACATCACGTGCTCCGTATATTACTGCACCTAAAACCAGCCTCTATAAATTGTTCATTTTAGGAAATGTCTTCTGACTCATCTGACGTTTGTTCCACCTGAGTGGCACGTGACCAGAAACAATAGTAACTATATGACGTCATAACAATTAGTCTCACACACACATTGCTTGTGTGTGACCAGTATAGTGAGCTAAGGTAGTGAAGAAAAGTTTCTTTTGATGGTGTTGTCAGCTGCATTTCCTTTTTTTGGAGCTACTCTAAATCCATATGTCACTAAACCAGGAGAATTCTGAAACAGTTTGGTTTTAGAAATTAAGAATTTTTCTTACCTTTATTGCTTATCTACAAATAACTGGCATCAGGAAGTCAGGGGTCTGGCCCTCGATCTGCTACTCCCTAGTTGTATAATCCTAAGCAAGTTCCTTTCCTTCGGTAGGGCTCTGTGTCTTCAACTATAAGATGGAATTGGACAGAAGGTCCTCACAGGCATGATGCTAGCTAAAACCTGCTCAGTGCTCTGCTTGCTCAGTTCTGGGAAGATGGTTCAGCCAACTTCCAAAGAAAAAGGCACAGAAAACAATGTAAAGAGGAAAAGTCCCTTAGACCAATGGCACACACAGTCACATCTCCATTACACTGTACCATCTTCCCCTTCTCCTATTTCTTTTCCCCTCTGTCATTTTTCTTTATCTTTCTAGCTGCTTCTTTCTCCATCTCCTTTTCTTCCCGGTGCTTCCCTTCCCTTCTTTATCCTGTCTTTCCATCTCTCTCCCCTTTTGCATTCCTTCTCCTCATTTTCTTCCCTTTTTAGTTTTTCCTTTACTTGAGCATTATTATTTTCTTTAAGCAATGCTTTTCCATCGCCTTCTCCTATGACTTTATCGTTTTTCATTCATTCAATAACTATTTACTGAGCAGCTACTATGTGTCAGATACTTTCCAGTCATTAGACAGCTGGAATGAGCAAGATAGCCAACACTCCCTGTTCACATGTAATTTACACACAGTGTCAGGAAGTAAGAAATAAACAAGTAAATAAATCAAAAAAACTGCAGGGAGTGATAAGTGCTAAGAAGGAAGTAAAAGATGATGTGAAAGATAGTGACCATCACAATATATACATATATCAAATCACCATGTTGTGTTCTTTAAACTTATACAATGTCATATGCCTATTACATCTCAATAAAACTGGGGGAAAAAAAGATAGTGACCAGTCCAGAAGTGGTCAAGCATAGCCTCTCTGAAGAGGTGGCATTTCAGCTGAAGGCTGTGGGCGGAGACATGAGTGGGAGGAAGCAAGAACCCATCAAGCGAAGACCTGTAGAGCGTTCAAGGCAGAGGAAGATCAAGTAGAAAGGCTGGGGAAGAGAAACAAACTCAATGTTTAAAAAGAAAAGTATGTGGTGTGGTAGAAGGGTGATGAGCAAGAATGAGTGTGGTGGGAGGAATGGTCGGTCCATAAGCATTGCAGGATGCTGAACCTGGATTAATTATGGAGAAAAATTTTCATTTCACAGTATGAGTATCTAGAAGAACATAAAGAATTTTACATCCAAGTTATGCCATAAATTCATGTACAGTACTTAGAAAATCATTTCTAGTTTCAGTGAAGGGTGGGGCACGGAATGAGCTCTCTGCTTCACAACTTTTCTGTAAATGATCCTGGTGTCGTTTGGCACTGGACGAGGGACATTTGCAACATATGTAGATTTCATAGCCATGGTAGAGTAAAGTAGAACTGCTACATTCTTCTGCTCTACCCTCTGAGGGTTGAGCAGAGCATTCGCAGAGATAGAAAACACCCCACGGACCCCACCAATTAATAATGTAAGCAATAAAGTCTAGGGGTAGATCCCACAGAGCAAATTTTGATGCTTCCCTGAAATTGTTTTTGAAAAAATGCTCTTTAGTTTAGCTTTTATTGTAGGTAATTTTTCTTACTTTATTTTTTTGAGAAGTAACTTGAGTAGACTAAAGGAAAAAAGAAAGAAAGAGAGGGAAAAGCTGCAAATGATTACTGCATGTGTAATTTTGTGAACTCTACCTATAATGGATGCCAGACGACCTTGATGGGAAATGAGAGCATAATCCAGAAGGGCATGCAGCAAGTATTATTCCAGGGAATTGAAACAATTGGATGAAAATGAGGAAAGGCTTTGGATTGCTCCTGAATATGTCTCTTGAAAAATTTGGAAGCATTTTCGCATAATTGGTTGTTAGGTAGAAATCATTCAACAGATATTTTGTGAGCTCCTGCTATGTGCCAAGCATGATTTTTTTTTTAGAACTGGGTCACAATTTTAGTCAATGAAGTTTTATTGTCAATGCAGAAAACGTTTTATGTTCCCTATTCTTATTTTTCATTAAAATTTCAAAGCTTTCATAGATTTTTTTTCCTTTTCATCTGGAGTTTTTATAAGTTAAAAAAAATCCTGGAGGGGCGCCTGGGTGGCTCAGTCGTTAAGCGTCTGCCTTTGGCTCAGGTCATGATCCCAGTGTCCTGGGATCGAGCCCCGCATCAGGCACCCTGCTCCGCGGGAAGCCTGCTTCTCCCTCTCCCACTCCCCCTGCTTATGTTCCCTCTCTCGCTGTGTCTCTCTCTGTCAAATAAATAAAATCTTTAAAAAAAAAAAAATCCTGGAAAATATCTAAGCAGATAATGCCATGTTTTTTTCTATTAAAAATGGTAAACTTGAAAACACTCTCTTAATCAAATCCAAATTAGACCAGTGTTTCCTTCAATCCAAGTCCCTGTTGATGGGTTTATCTCCTTAGTATATACTACATTGTATTCTGTTCCCTGAAATCTCAATTGACTTAAGATTGTGCACCTATTCATTAATATGTTCTTTGGGTCAGAATATGCAGCCATATGGGCCCCTGTGGCTCAGTCAGTTAAGCATCCAACTCTTGGTTTCAGCTCAGGTCATGATCTCATGGTCATGAGGTCAAGCCCCATGTCGGGCTCTTTGCTCAGCGTGGTGTCTGCTTCCGATTCTCTCTCCCTCTCCCTCCTGCTCTCTCTCTCTTGAACAAATAAATAAATAAAATCTTAAAAAAAAAAAAAGATTATGCAGCAATGAGGTAACTGGGGTCTAAAAACTTGAAAGAATTCTTGACCAGTTTATACAATAGAATTACATTCTCCCTTCCTCCACTCCCCACCCCAGCTGAAGTTGCTAGGGGTAAAGAAATGCTTGTTTCATTTTTCCTAGCATTTATTTGGTGACATGTTAAAGAAGCTTTGGAATAATTTTGTAGAAACTTTTATATTTCACTGTATGAATATTTCAAAAATACCACCAACTAGCTTTTTTTTTTTTTAAGATTTTATTTATTTATTTGACAGAGAGAGACAGGGAGAGAAGGAATACAAGCAGGGGGATCGGGAGAGGGAGAAACAGGCTTCCTGCCGAGCAGGGAGCCTGATGTGGGTCTCGATCCCAGGACCCTGGGATCATGACCTGAGCTGAAGGCAGACGCTTAACGACTGAGCCACCCAGGTGTCCCAGCACCAACTAGCTTTTTTTTTTTGTTTATGGTTTGAGAGTAAACATCTATGTATTTTGAAGAATGCACATGTGTATATTCGAACATAACACACATATTTTCCTGTTTATGGCTAATTCCCAACACTAATTTCTATCTGTAGCAGACCGGAACAAATATTTAGATAGCATTGCCTCTTCCATGTATATTTTCAGGTCTATTTAATGAAGTAAGGTTTTAGACCTCTGTTAAAAGTACTAGTTATATGAAGATTTTGGAAGTGTAGTAAGATTTCAATTTGACAGTGGTCTTTAATCAAGGCACAATTTTGCTTTTAACAATTGAGCTTCAAGAATACAAATATCAAGCGTCCCAGTTTTAGATGGAATCCTTCATTTTCCAGATGTTACGAAGCACTCATCTTTTCATGGTGCACTTTGGAAGTTTAATTCCATCTTGTCCTTCTACATTTGTTTCCCTAAATGATTTTATTCAGTACCTGAAATCGCTAATCATGGACCTTAGAAAAAATACTGTATTCTGCTGATTCCATTATATTTGTTAGCTTCACATACATCTTAGAGGTGTTTAAGGGATGATCATGAAGCAATTGCCATTCTGACCAGATTTTTTTTTCCTTTTCCTTCATTAGGAGCCTTGATTACAGTAGGAAACTGAAAAATGTAAGTGTTTTGACTTCACTTTGAAAACGTTTTTCCTTCTCACTTTGATGGCTCAAGTGTAAAATGTAGCTCCTAAGTTCAGTGACTCTCGCATGCCTTGCTAGGAAGAGTCCTCAGCAAACAAGTGAGTATAGGTGTCTCTGATGGAACAGTCGATCGATCACTGTGACAGAAACACAAATTGTAGAGGGGGGAGGTCTCTGTAATTAATAAGGGCTCGTTCTAGAAGTAAATAAATGAAAGCTTGCACTCTGTAATTCCATTGCTTAAACACAAGATGATCTGTCTCAGCACTAATATCAGTTGCTTTCTGTCAGTTGGCACGGGTGGGATTATTAAATAAAGTAGTTGGACACAATTTTTTAGGGAAAAGATCAGCATAATATAAATCTTGTTGACTGTCATGGGCCTGCACTTTTTCTATTTTTTTTTCTTATTAATGTTTTGAGCTTTTATTAGTACTTCCCCAAAATCAACTTTTTGGAATTGGATCTTATTTTCAAAGAGCAAGTATGTTAGTGTCCTTTTATTTTAAGTTTAAATTGAGGAATGTAAAAAAATGACTTCCTGTATATAAAATTTAAAATTAGCTGTGACCGACCCCTCCTTTTTTTAATTTCCAGGGTGCTATTACATTTGACTGACATTTTCATTCTTGTCTTCCTTTTCTTCCTCTATACAACTAGGGATATATGCCATTTTTCATCAGGCAGTCTTAAACAAGTCAGAAAACCCATAATCTAAAACACAACACAGTTCGATGTTTCTCCTACTACACCTTCCAAAATGGCCTCGTACTCTTAGCACACATTAGTTATTTTATGGTCCTAGTTAACGTCCTGACATGTGGAATTGTCTGTTCTCTGGAAATTTATTTGTAAGCAATCAATGTTAAAAAGACTCTCTGGAAGTCTTGAAGGATTCCTGACATGCGCTTTTCCCACAGAGGTAGAAAACCGAATCACGTCATAGCGTTGATACACACAACCATATTTTGGGCATGTTGCCATGTGGAACCATGTACACGTATCTTTCCTGATCTAGCAAGTGGAAGCAGGGTACAACCAGCACTTCCCCGCCTGATTGAAGCAATAAGACCAAATGTGAAAATAAAATAATAGCTTTTCCTAAGCTTCAGATCCAAAGAATTCAGCTTTAAGGAGCTCACCTTCAGCCTTCTGGGCTTTATGGAAAAATCACTGTATAGAGCATTTGCTTTTGTGCACAGTTATTTTGGAAAGACAGAAAAAAATGAACCGAGGACTGTAGCTTCAGACCATTGAACATTCATGGACATTTGTGAGCACCCAAGGTTATTTAGTTGGCAGTAATTTTGTCCAGGCTAAAAATTTCCCATCTCCAAGGAATAGGAATTTAACTCTACGCCAGCGCTAGGTAGCTGAAGATCGTACTCTTCATTACTTTGCTTTCGTCTGATTTCAGTTAGATATATGCTGTTTCTCTTGTGCTGGGAACCACTAATTAACCTGGATCTCTGCCTCTGTGCCCACAAGTAGGAATTGTAAGCCTTTGAAAGCACCTCTTTCAAAAGGATTTGACAACCCATTTCATGCTCATCTGGGTGAAGACGCCAGAGTTTCTGAAAATTTTCACTTTCTACCTTTATTACCGAAAAATGATTTTGGAGGATTTATTTTTCCTTCTTGCTGTCTTAAAGATCATTTTCTTACAACCAAAATTTCCTAAAACTGGAGCTTTATTTTAACTACCGAATCATGTTTGTGTTGACTGATAGAGCATTGGGTTCTTATTAAAATGATTTCACATTTAATGGATACCTCATGGATGGTGGTTTTTGTAAATCAGTGTCACATTCTCTCCTTCCGGCTTTCCTCTTGGTGGGGCACTATTGATTCCTTAGTTTAAAAGTCATTCTTGAGGGAAAATTCTCCTGCTCTTGTGCCCGGGTTTGTTTCACAGGTACTAGTTACCATTTACTGGCTGGGAAAAGCAGCAAATAGCTCGGCGTCCTATAGCGGCACGACACTGAACCTGAAGGAGTTTGAAGGCTTGCTGGCTCAGATGAGAAAGGTAACTTGACTTTCCTTCTTTTTTTTTTTTTTTTTTAGATTTTATTTATTTATTTGAAAGAGAGAGACACAGCGAGAGAGGGAACACAAGCAGGGGGATCGGGAGAGGGAGAAACAGGCCTCCCGCCAAGCAGGGAGCCTGATGCGGGGCTCGATCCCAGGACCCTGGGATCATGACCTGAACTGAAGGCAGATGCTTAACCGACTGAGCCACCCAGGCGCCCCTTGACTTTCCTTCTTTATCCCAAGAGGTTAATATAAGATGGGAAATTAACACATTTACTTCATTTTTTTTTTTAGATGTTATTTATTTATTTCAGAGACAGCGCAAGCACGAGTAGGGGGAGGGGCAGAGGGACAAGCAGGCTTCCTGCTGAGCAGAGAGCCCGACATGGGGCTCGATCCCAGGACCCCGGGATCATGACCCAAGCCAAAGGCAGACGCTTAACCGACTGAGCCACCCAGGTGCCCCACATTTGCTTCTTTTTAAGATCCTTAACAGTTCACCGGGGTGAAATTGCACAGACCAGAGATGTCCTGCCCTCCAGGAAAGGACTAGTTGACTTACCAATGCGGTCTTTGCCTTGGGTGCCATGCCTACCTGAACTTTTATAGCTTTCAGAGAATGGAAGGTCTGAGTTCTCTCCAACTTTAATTCCAAAAGAGCAAATGCAATCTGTCAGCATGTGGCTTTGTATGCCAGAGAGCTCTGCACTTGTTTTCTTGAGGGAATAACGCCTGAATTAAACAATACAGTATTATACAAAAATGAAGACTTGCTCTGCATTTGTCCTAAAGGTCATTTTGCTTACCCGTCACGGCCTTGGTATGGGTGAAGTCATGTCTGCCAAGCTCTTGCCTGGCCATCCACCCTGGACGGGCCCTGACAAATTAGAAGCATTCTCTGCGGAGATGTGCATTTTACGGCCATTGTATTTGGGTGACGTGGAAATCCGGAAGACTTTTTTTTTACAGTATTTAAAGCTTTATTTGTTTATTTGGTTATGGGAAAGACTGACTTAAGGTAGGAATTTGTCAAAGAAACAGGGGGATGTATTATGTATGTCTGCCTGTGTGTTCCTTTTTAAGGTTCAGCAATGTACAGGAACTCACCCAAAGTCCTAGGATATAGGACTGCGCTCAGGCAGGCCCACCCAGCCAGCCTAGTGAGTGGATGAGGCTCAGTTGTCACATCCGTGGATTTTGGATAAGATCCCTATCGTAGCACAAATAGTCCAGGCCTTGCCCTTCCTCATTTCTCTAACATGCAAACGAAATGCACTAATGAGACCTTGAGAGACATTCCCCGCTTTACAGACTTTCTTTTCATACTGAAAACAAGAATGTGCTCCACCTTTCTAATAATTTATCCTTCTTTCTTTAAATTAAAGATAATGGTCCTGACAGTTCTTCCCATTTGGCTTGAGCCGATCTGGCTCATGTATTTTGTAAATGGACAAAGCTTTCATACTGGTTGTTATGCATATAAACAAAGTCCTTTAAGCTAAATTCCTTTAAAAATAAACTGAACACACCCACACAATACACTGTTTCTTACTTTTTACTCTCGTGGGTCCTTTAATTTTTCATGTAACTCTATTCTTAGAGCAAGTACAAAGGTAAGGTTTAGTCTGATTTGTGAAATTTGAATACTTATTTTTTTATATTAAATTTGGATTTGAATAATGATACATGGGTCATCTCTTTTTTTTTAAAGTTATTTATTTATTTATTTATTTGAGAGAGAGAGAGAGAAATCACGAGTTGGGGGAGAAGCAGGGGGAGAAGCAGAGGGAGGACAAGCAGCCTCCGCGCTGAGCGGGGAGCCCGATGTGGGGTTTGATCCCATGACCCTGAGATCATGACCTGAGCCCAAATCAAGAGTCGGATGCTCAACCGACTGAGCCACCCATGGGTCATCTTTGTACAACTGTTTAAAAGCCCTGCCTCACAGTTCCTTTCTTTGCTGGATTCCCTTGGAACCTGATTTATTCTTGCTA
Source organism: Phoca vitulina (assembly GCF_004348235.1). Taxonomy (NCBI): domain Eukaryota; kingdom Metazoa; phylum Chordata; class Mammalia; order Carnivora; family Phocidae; genus Phoca; species Phoca vitulina. Next base: position 29,500,228 of record NW_022589706.1, read on the forward strand.
TGGACATTTCTTACCATCACTAGTCCAGCTCCTCTATACTCTAAGCAGCTATGGTTTCTTCAGCAACCCTTCGACTGAGACCATATTGAGCTGACCCTTGTTACGTCAGCTGCCTTGAAATGACCTGTCGTTGCTAACAGCGGTTCCCTTCTTTTAATGAACATAGTACAATATCACAGGACCCAAGAGAGTACTTGGTATCACTGGACACAGCATGACTTAACTAAATGGCCAACTGTGGTACTCCCATGCCTCTGAATAGAGAGTAATTGATCTGAACGTCACAGATATATCCAATGCCTAGAGATACTAATTTATCTGGAATAGATATTATCTCATTTTATCAATTAAAATTGGGTTTGTCTGATAAGTGCAGAAAACTCTAAATGTGGCTTAAATAAGATGAATTTAATTTCAAACTTACATAAAAGAGGTCTGAACATGAGCAGTGGGCAGGTGATCATCAGGGACCCAGGGTCCTTCTGTCCTTTTACTCCAACATCCTCAATCCTTGGGTTCTCACCTTCTGGTCCATCATGGTTGTGCAAGCTTTAGCCACCATATCCACATCTGAGCCAGGAGAAAGGAGGGATGAGGAGATGAAGGACCTCTGCCCTCCCTTTAAACACACGTCTGCTAAGTCATACACTACTCCTCTGCTCATATCCTATTGACCTAAACTTGGTCACACATCCAAACCTACCTGCAAGGAAAGACTTGGGAAAGGTAGGCTGTATTTCAGCTAAACCCTGTGGGTTTTCACTGGAGAAGAAAAGGAGCAGATACTGAGGAGACAACTAGAATTGCTTCGGCATGGAGACAGGCTGAAAGAAATTTGCAATCGAAATGTTTTCTTTCACAAAGGAGACTAACCAGAAATTTTTTATATTCATTTCTCTAGTGAGAGAAATGTTTGTAAAAAATTATCAACTTGTAGGGGTGCCTGGGTGGCTCAGTCAGTTAAGCATTTGCCTTTGGCTCAGGTCATGATCCTGGGATCGAGCCCCGAATTGGGCTCCCTGCTCAGTGGGGAGACTCCTTCTCCCTCTCCTTCTGCCTCTCCCCACTGCTCGTGCCCTTTTGCTCTCTCTTTCTCTCTCAAAAATCAATAAATAAAATCTTTTAAAAATATTTCTAAAAATTACCAACTTGTACAGTAACATGTGTAGAGCCCTTAGCAGACGCGTCTGGCACATAGTAGTATTCATAGTAGGTGGCTGCTGCTATATGCCAAAAAAAAAGCTCTGAGAGCATAGTGACAATGGCCTCTCAGTGAGCCCAGATATGTCAGAGGAGGTCTCCCAACAGAGGGGACACTGAAGTGGAACAAAGGGGCATTACTGTGAGAATGTTGAGGTTGAAGGAAGAATCATGGGGACTAAGTGGCCTTAGAATCTCAGGGACTAGAGCTGGCAAGTGAGCAGTCTGGGTTCTGCCTTTTTACGTCTCTCTCTCACCTCTTCCTATCTCTCCTTGAGATTTCCTCGCATCAGGGAACATGGCCAACAGCATCTCCAGGATTACCTGCTTCTAGCTCCTTGCCCAGAAAACAAGGAAATTCTTCCTTCTAGGCCCAGCTGCAAAATTCCTAGGGGTATACTCTGGCCCAGTCTCTGTGACCAAGGGTAACAGGTACCAGGATTGGCCTAAGCACTACCGTTTCAGGAGGGGAGGGGTGTTAACTAGAACAAGGGGATAAAGACGGGGGAATGAGATGGGCAAGAACAGACCTCTGCCTAAAATAGCAACCAACATCAGCTTCTCTCCCCTTAACCTGCCTTATTTTTTCATGATACTTACCACCCAACTTTGTATTCATTTATCGGTTTTTCCATTTCCCTTTTGTCTTTCCTACTAGAACATAAGGCCCGTGAGGACAGGGTATTTATTGACTTTGCCGAATGTTGTGTGCCCAGCATTAGGACTGTGTCTGGCACATAGAAGATGCTCGGTAAATATCCTAGGAGTGAATAGCTTCCCCAGCCAGAGTGTGGTAGGTGCAGATGGGTCATCAAGCTGGAAAAGCAGAACCCTAAAACACTCCAGAATAGGATTTAGCCACTTTATAAATCACAAAGGAAGCAGAAAATGTTGAGTGGTAACACAGAAGCATCTGGAGTTTCTCAGATACTGTAAGTCACCCACAACCTTAGCTGGTTCTCATTATCTCTGACAAAGAGGGATAAGAAAAGGACAGATGAGTGAAACGATCCAAAAATACCATAGATGTTGATAGTTCTCACCGCATTCATTAACGTACGTTTATTAGAACAACTAGCAGTTAGTACAATGGATAGATTTGGGTCTTGTCTCCTATCCCTAAAGTGCTTTCTGTAGATGTCGAAAATTTCCTGGGTTCCTGGATGAAAAGCATCGATGACATAACTAGACCCCGCAAAAGGAGAATTTGGACCATGCTAGCCTTTGTGCTGGTTTATAGCTTTTGTTCTCCCCCAAAAGCTTAACTTTGGTTGACTTGATGGAATCCAATAAAATTGCTTATCCAGCTGATGTCCACATCTTTATTTTTGGCTGAAGAACCAACTTCTTGCCTCACCCTGAGGTTCCAAGGGACCAGGTTGGCCAAGGGTGACCACGGGTGGCCTGTTTTTCACTTTTCAAACTGGCCATGCCTTTCGGCTTCCTGCTCTCTTGCTGGATCCGCGGTTTCATTCTTGGCTTTCTACGCAGTCATGAACAGAATGGCTTTTCTGTTTTTCTTTCCCATAACAAGCTGTGAGAAAGCAGCCGAAGCTCCAAGAGACATGTTGACTTTTTCTTTCTTTCTTTCTGTTCTCTTGTGGTTTGTAGTAGGGGTGGGGAAGATATTTGGGCCTTTGGAAGAGCTTTTCTGATTATTATTATTTTCTTGAAAATCCAGTTTGTAATGCTGCACCAAGCAGCTCATAAAATTGTGTCATTTCTAGACATGACGAGTGACCTGGTTCCGAGGGTCTGCCCTCTCTGATGGGAACCTCGGTCCAAGGCAACTAGTTATGGGATATAAATGGAGAAGGAGATAGGAGAGGATCAGTGCACATACAGGTTGTGTCCTTCCCTACATTCACAAAGTCTGTATGATTTACATATTGACATTTACATACCCAAATGAATACACGGAAGTAATTATAACCATAGCTAACACTTTTTGAGCACTTATGCATCAGGCATTCTTCTGAATGCTCTGTATGTTAACATGTTTAACCCTCCCAGCAATCCTGCGAGATAGATGGTATTATCAGCTCCATTGAACAGATGAGAAAACTGAAATCAGACTAGAAAACTAATAACTTGCCTGAGGTCATATAGATGACGAGAGGCGGAGGCAGGATTTAAACCCAGTCAGTTGAGCATCCAAGACCTACCCTAAGCTCCTAACCTACCCTAAGCTGCCTCTCTTTTGCAGTATTTATAGTTTGGTGATGTAGGCATAAACAGCAGTTAGGAAAGGGGCATCCCCCAGATTAGCATCATTCACAGAGTAAGGAGGCCATGAGTGTCCCGTAGTTGGAGAGGTGATGATGGTAATGGCAACTATAACCACCTCAAATTTGATCAGACGTTGGCAGGTTTTACCCTTTGGGATTTGGAGATGGAATCGTGTGTTGGAATCACAGTTTTGCTGCTTACTCTGTAACCTCAGCCAAGTTACTTAACCTCTCTGATTCTTATTGTCCTCTTCTGTAAAATGAGGACAATGCTAACGACATCATTGTAGGGTTGTGAGGATTAAATACATGTGCAAAAAGCAACAAGTGTAGCCCTAGACCCATAGTAAGTATTCAATAGGAGTGACCTTCATTTTTTTAGCCATTTGGCCTATTCTCGGTGAATCAATAACCCACGATTATTATTTGCATTTCCAAAGAAATTAAATACAGAACCATATCCAATTTAAATCTATACTTCTCAGTTAGTTGATGAGTTCTTCCTTTTGCAGCTAGTCAGGCCTGGCTTTTGTTCAAGTCTCGGTGAACTTCTGACCTACAAGTAAACTACCTTAATTTCCATAACTGGAATTTCTGCCTTCCTCTGGAGGGTCAAGTGGGCTGCACTCACCGGGGCCATGTGACAACCTCTTCTTCCGGGGCCCTAATCAGGGCCTCTGTGTGGAGGCTGCAGGGTGTTTCTGTCTGTTCTGCCCTCCTGTCTCCCACTCCCTTCTCTCCAGGCCAAACCCGTGTGTGCCTTGCAAATTACAGCCGCGCCGGCCCTTCGGAATGCCTCCCGCTGCGGAGTGTGTTGGGGGCGCTGGAGAGAACGGATAAGCACCTGGCAAAGCCATGTGCTACAAAGGCACGGGCTCCAGTGGGCATATCAGTCGGTTCAGGCAGTTTCCAAAATTGCTACCATGCAGAGAATATCTGTTTATTTTTCCTCTCTATCGGGAATGTGGAGGGGACCTTCCCGAGCATCCCAGGACATCCACAGGGTGACATTCCAGTCTTTGCCGAGGAGCGCGGGCCCCTCCACCAGCATCCTCCGCAGCCCAGATTTTAAGTGACAGTCTGGAGGAGATTAAATTGAGGTTTATCTTTGAGTGACCGGCGTTATTTTTGTTTTCGTCAGCCTGGCCGATTGTAATGAATGCAACAACACTGGCGGGAACAAGGCTTTTATTCTAATGCAAGGGTGAGGATGGCTTTGACTGACCTTTCCGCTGCTGGGGTTTCAGTGTTTTAGTATGTGCTGCTTGCGCTGGAAAGAATTTATAATCACAGGCTGTCAAAGACAGCCATTGTTCTCCCTGCTCCGAACATGTGGGTCAGCCGCAAGCGCTTCAGCTCCCCCAGCGCCAGGGGCTGGCCGAGAGCGAGAGCATGCCTGGATTCTTCTGAGGCATCGGGAAAAGCAGTTTGCATATTTTTCATTGCTTTTTTTTTTTTAAACTTTCCGCCTCCGAAAGACAGCTCCCTTTCAGAGCAGGAATTTCCCTTCAAGGTAGCAGGAGATGGACGCGTGCTGCTTGCTCCAGACTTTACAGACCTGATTCTGCGGCAAAAACAAACGCTGTGTGCCTTGGCCAGCTAGCGTAACCAGGAGCCATCGCGCTGCCAACCCGGGGGCTCGGTCCCAGAACAGGCATGCGCCTATGGATTCCGAGAGACGGGTCAAGGTTAAGGCTTTTGGTGTTTAGTTTTGTTTTGGTCGGTCTCTGTACTCTTGTGAATCCAAACTTAATGAGGCTTTTATTCTTCATTCCTTCCATTTTTTTTTTTTTTTAAACGTGGTAGGATGTGAGTTACTTGGATTTTTATTTATTTATTTATTTATTTATTTATTTGAAATGTGCACGCTTTTCTCATGGGGAAAGTTGAGGCAGGGAGGGTGGAAGGATGCAACGTTGGCTTGTGGATGATAATCCGGGCCATAATTTTTTCCATCCTGACACCACACGCAGGATCTTTTGAAGACCACCCGGAGCTAGATTTTCCTGGTATCAGAGGCTCTCCATCTGTTGCTCAAGTGTCTGTAATATCCTTTTCGTTTTATTTTTGGACAGGAGACTGATGACATTGAGAGTCCCAAACGTAGTATCCGAGACAGTGGCTACATAGACTGCTGGGATTCCGAGCGCAGCGACTCCCTGTCTCCCCCTCGCCACGGCAGAGATGATTCCTTCGACAGCCTGGATTCCTTTGGCTCCCGTTCCCGGCAGACCCCTTCACCAGATGTAGTCCTCAGGGGAAGCAGCGATGGTAGGTTGCAGCCTTCGTACACTGCACGTCTTAGAGTTGAGCATTCACAAGAGCTGCCTTGTCACCCGTGGACGGAAGGCGGGCTCCAGATCCACCGTGCTGGGACCCGGTAACTCTAAACTGGGAGAAGAAAAGCATTTTTAATGTTGTTTTTCGTGGCCCTTAGAATTTGGCTTGGCTTTGCCGGCAGTTTGAACATTGCCTCAGTGAGCTTCTCTTCTCTTGGAAAATATGTTACATCATTCCTCCCTTGGTCTCAGTGAATCAAGACGCTGTGCAGGCCGTTAGCTCATAAAGTGTGCCGAAGGTTTATATGCTCTGGGTATGAGGAAGGGAAATGTGTGAGTACCACAGTGCAGAAGTGAAAATGAATCAACTTCCAGCTAGCTGGAAATGCACTACACGCACTTGGGAAGGTGCTGAAGCCCGGGACACTTTAATTGGCAGGGTTTTGGCAATCTGTTCGATGCTTACGATACCTGACCGTTGCCTGGAGCCGTGCGGGTGGCCCCCAATGTACACAGCCCAGACTGCCTGTTTGTTCTGAGTCTGGGTTTGATTTAAATCCCCTGGATTTTCTACCACCTGTAAGGAATGATCATTTTTCTTTAAAAATGTGTGGTCGTGCGACCTGATGTAAATTTAAGGCATATTTTCCAGAAGCTGTTTACATCACTTATCTTGTAGCTTTGTACTTTTAGGAAGGGAAAATGGCTTGGTTCGGCATATATAAACTTAAACTTGCAGGAACGCACTGAGGTTAGTGGGGCATTTTTTATTTGTTTCTGTTTTTTTAATGCATTGCTCGATTGATGCTAATATTCCTAGAGACTTAAGGCTTCTCTCTAAGATGAAAATTCCCTTTTATGGCTGAAAGATCCCTTTCAGCTATAAAACTCTGTCTAAAATCCTTGAGTATTTAATGTGCCTAGGTCCTGACTTAATTACTTGACACCTAGCATCTCATTTAGCCCTTAGCACCAGAGTACGAGATACATAGTTTCTGACTTAGTCCCCCCACCCCACCCCGGGCTGTGAGACATTCCTTGTCTGTATTTTACAGATGAACCTTATAGAGGTTAAGTAATTGTCCTCAAGTTGTTAAGTGACAAATATCAACTGTCATTAAGTAGTGTAACAATGTTAGCCTCAAGAAGTGTGAGTCCAAAACTTAAACTCTTAAACCTAATTTGCCCACAACTTCTGTTTACCTAATAAATTTTTTAAATTCTAGAATGACTGAACTAATGCCTTTGTTTAGTGCTTAAGCTTTCCAACAAGTAGATTAGCCTCAGGGCAACATAGTATGTGACTCCAAAAGAATTCCATGGTGCATTGTGAACTGCTTGAAAAACATTTCTAAAATTTTATATGACATCTTAAGTACCACCCACAGCATTAGAAGTTACAATGCCAAGTACGTGACCTAACTGAAGTTTAACATAACCAAAAGGTAGATTTACTTGCACAAAACATATCTGAACCAGACTATTTCATTTTATTTTGATTGTTTTTTAAAAAAATTATTACTTTGTTCATCTTGGTTTTATAAGTGGTTTTATATTCTGTCACAGCTTTGAGGGGCTCAGAGTTTGTAATGAGTGACATCTTGAAGGGATTTGAGATGGTAATTACTAATATTGCACTAATATGTGCTGAGGCACAATTTAATTTGCAGCAATTAAGATTGATAAGCTAGAGTCTTTTTATAAATATTTTTCCATGTAAAGAATAATATGAAATTGAGCCTCACAGAACACCATCCATGAAAGAGAGCACCTTAAACATAGATTTCACCAAGCAGCCTGATACCTTCAGGCTTATGTTCTTATAAACGAATCAAGACCTAATGAGGTTTAAAACACACACACACACACACACACACACACACACACACACACTTTTTTAAATCTGCCTTTAAAAATAGTGTAATTTTATTCAAATAGGTGTTGTGTTTTATTAGAATTTATGGTCTATTTTTAACGATGCTAATCAATAAGATTGCTAGTCCTAATAAACACTTTCAAATTTAGAAGAACATTTTTTTTTTAAGTCTTGAAAATTTATTTCCTAAGGACTCACAATCAATTAGGGAAAATCTTAGCATAAAATTCTCCAGTTCCACATTGGGTCAATATTTTAATATCCTCAAGGCCCACTGACCCATTCCGTGGGGACAATCAAGAGCCACGCTCATAAGAGGTGCCACGATTCTATGGGTTGCACCCGAGAGCTACCCGGTCGGGATGCTGTGGGTCCCCAGGGTTAGTTCCGCCAATCTGTCTTGCTACACAGGTCCCGGTTCCTCCCCTCACCTCTGCTAGCATCCTCCTGAGGCCACTTAATGGACCTCACTGAAGAGGAAACACAAACCTTTCTACTCAGATGCATTTAAAATTAAGAACATAGTTTAGAAATATGATGTATTTTGTTAAATGAGTGTTCTTTTATAGAAAAGAGGAGTTGAGGGAGAGAAATAAGGAATGAAAGAAATTAAGGTGGTAGAGGGAGATGAGAAAGCCAAGGGCTAGGGGTGTATATGGCCAAAATACGGGGAAAAAAGAACGCTCCCCCCCCCCCCCCCGCTCCAGTTACTGGAAAAGGGAGAAATGTAGCCCTCTGGGAAGGAAAACTCAGACTTTGATAAAGTAATATCATCATCATGTGCTGCATTGTCATTTCCTAACTTTGGCTATAAATAGCGAAGCCACCCTGGTATATATATCTGTGTTTTCGGGGTGAAGTCAAACTCTTTGGAAGTCCTGGCCTTTGATAAGGATTCTAGCATTTACTGAGGGTGTGCTCTACCAGCCACTTCCTAGGTGCTTTGCACCATCTTCTTGAATCCTCACAATACCTGTCAGAGCTGCCTTAACATCTCCATGTGTCCGATGAGGACCCTGAGGAACAGAGGGTTTAAATTTCGCAGAGCTACACAGCTAGTAGGATGGAGCCGAAATTAGACCCTGGCCTCTAAGTCCAGAAAACTGCACTTCTTTCAACTGAGTCACTCTGCCTCAGGGCATCTGCAAATTAACTTTTCTTGCACTGTCTGTTGAAGACATTTATCAAAGAGTAATTGTGGGAAGGAAAAGGGTGATCTGTGTATTTGTTAAACAACCTATTTTGAGACTTTCACTGAGATTATTACAGATAATATGTTTTTAGATACTGTACACAAAGAAGGTTCATAGATGATAGGATTTTAGACATTAGAAAATGGAGACAACTCTTAATTCATTACTAAGCCTTCATAGATGATTGAAGAATCATTTTCTTTCATTCGTTTATTCGAGAAAGTGTAGTGCTTCCCCCAGTCAGGATGCTTTAAGCAGAGGACATTTCTCCAAGAGAAGTTCGTCACAGAGGAAGGAACTTTGGATTGGAGTCTGGAGAACAGAAATTGGGAGTCCTGAGCCATTACGTTCCAGCCATGTGGAAGGGGCTCTTTCTGCGTCTCTGAGCCTCTGTTTCCACCTCTGTAAAATGGGGATAATATTAAATCAGAAAACAAATCTAAGAGTTTGGCAAGGGAAGGCAGTGTTAGCGTTTGTTTATAAAGATTTCACGGGGCCTCTAAACGTTCCACTGGGACACTGAGACAGGCGGATACCATTGATGAAAGACTTGGGGTGGAAAGGTGCTAAGTTATGAATCAAAAACCAGCAAGTACTGAAACGGTCAAAACTTCGGAAGGGAGGCTGAAAGCAAGTGCGATGAATAATTCATAAACTGCCTATTTCATCCTGCAACAATGAACGACTTGTTTATGGTCAATGCTTTTAACTTGTAAAGTCTTTTTTTTTTTTTTTAAAGATTTTATTTATTCATTTGAGACAGAGAGAATGAGAGAGAGAGAGCACATGAGAGGGGGGGAGGGTCAGAGGGAGAAGCAGGCTCCCTGCCGAGCAGGGAGCCCGATGTGGGACTCGATCCAGGGACTCCAGGATCATGACCTGAGCCGAAGGCAGTCGCCTAACCAACTGAGCCACCCAGGCGCCCTAACTTGTAAAGTCTTTTAAAAGCCATTAAATCATTTAATCTCCAGGGCAAATCATTTCATTCTAATTTTTACAGAAGAGGACAGGCAAGTGTGATAGAGCCAGCCTAGGAGCCCACAGCTCACTAGCGACAGGTCGAGAACTATGATGACATCGAGAGTAGTCAGCATTTATCAAGCACTTACCCTGTACCAAGTACTATACCAACAGTTTACATGTATGCGATCCTCGCAAAAGCCCTACAAAGTAGGTGGCGTTATTATTCTCACTTTGCAGATTGGGGAAACTGAGGCTTCAAGAGGTGAGTTAACAACTGCAGAGTCTCACAGCTAGTGAGTGGCAGAGCTCAAAACAAAGTAGGTCTGGCTTAGGACCCTGTGCACTGCCCACTTGGTTAGGCTGCCCCATCTCTTGACTCAGTTGAAGGCTCTTTTCACAAATGTAAAGAAGTAAATTTTAGTTGCTGTCAACAAAGTTGAATAACCTATTCCTGATCCTCTCGTTGATGAAGAGTTTCCAACCAACTCTCACATGGCGGCTTTTGTAATAGTAGTGTTTGTTTTAATGACAGCTTTGCTCTCATAGATCTTACCAATTGAGTGAGATGAGACTCAGGAAACAGGGATACAAGATAATTATGGGGGCTCTTGCCCCCCCAAAACTGATTTGGCAACATTGAATTCTCTTGCGTTGCCTAAAACACTCTTTAAGCCAAACCAATTCATTTATTCCTCAGATAATTTGAGGATGCCCACTGGGTGCAAAGACGCTGTGATCAGTGCTCTAAATGATGTAAAGCCCTTGTTCTCAGAATACAAGGTCGAAAGGGTAATGTGCCCGAAGAAAAGACTAGATTGGGCCATGGGGCTCACAGGAAGAAAAGATGGCCTGCAGCGATGGGTACCAGGAAGGGCTCTGATATAAAGGAATATGCTTTTATTATAACTCAAACCACTTCCTGGAAGGCAAACCCTTGGTCTAATCTAAATCTGCCATTTTCCGAATTCCTATTCTTCTTAGCCGTCTTTGCCCCTTGATGATAACTAATATTCTCCAGGTGTTTCATGGATTGGTTAAAGGTACCTCCAAGACAAAAATGTCATTTTATGACATCTCCTCTATAAAACAGAATCCTTTATAATTTTTATTTGTGTGAGTATCTAGCACAGTGTAAGACACGCAATAGCAGGTGTTCAGTAGAAACTCCATCGGTTGATTTATGTCTTTTCTTCGCAGAGTCGCAGAATCTGAGCAGCCTCTAGTTCTGCTGGAACTGTGTTGCGAATCGTAATTCTCAGATACAATTAGGCTTACCTCTATTTTTTCAATTGAATTTTTTTCCCCCTGATTTGAGTTCGGAGCTTTTCCCAGAACAGACTAATTTAGACGGATACTTCAGATTCGTTAAGTGAATAATTTAAGGAAGGAATCCCCAGCACCCACAGATCTAACCACATCCCTAATACGGCACACTTGCCATCGGGAACTGTTCGGCTAACCCCGCGCACGTTTTCAGCACCCATCCTCTCTTCCCCAGGGAGAGGAAGTGACTCTGAATCCGACTTGCCACATCGGAAGCTGCCAGATGTGAAGAAGGATGACATGTCTGCGAGGCGGACTTCCCATGGTGAGCCGAAATCAGCAGTGCCTTTTAACCAGTACCTCCCGAACAAAAGCAATCAGACGGCCTACGTCCCCGCTCCTCTGAGGAAGAAGAAAGCAGAGCGAGAGGAATACCGCAAGAGCTGGAGTACTGCCACCTCCCCCCTGGGTGGGGAGAGGCCCTTCAGGTAAGCCCTGAGCTGTGCTGCCCCCATCCTGGCTTGCGCACTAGCGGTGAAGGGACCACACAGCTCCGGCACACGATCGAGCTCAGATAACCATTCCAGAACCTTGACGTCAGATTACAAAAGGCAGGGGCGCCTGGGTGGCTCAGTCGTTGAGCGTCTGCCTTCGGCTCGGGTCATGATCCCAGGGTCCTGGGATCGAGCCCCGCATCGGGCTCCCTGCTCCTCGGGAAGCCTGCTTCTCCCTCTCCCACTCCCCCTGCTTGTGTTCCCTCTCTTGCTGTGTCTCTCTCTGTCAAATAAATAAATAAATAAAATCTTATAAAAAAAAAAAGATTACAGATGGCAGTGGGCAAGACAGCTCTTTGGAGAGAGATTGTAATGACAGAATCTAAGCTTCATGAAGGCGCCGAGAACAGTGCCTGCCGCACAGTGGTACTCAACAGATCCCTTGTCTAATGAGCAGATTTTTGAAACCAGTTCTAGTGAGGGGACATGGAGAGCAGATCTGTCACCCATGTCTTTCTGAGGAGACTGCCTGACTCCCACTCCTGTTAAATTAGGTGCAGAAAGCCACATCTTTATGCAAGAAGTCTTTTTCTTAAATCTAGATACATGATTATCTAGATACAAGCTCAAGTATGTAAGGGATGCATGAAACAGGCTTCAGAATCGCATGGAGAAACTCCTAGTAAATGGACGATACATTGAACCTCTCATCTCTTTAGAGAAGCAAGCAGGGGATTTCCCCTAAACTCTGATTATGTCTTTATATTTATGCATTCATTTAGTCTGCAGGTATTTATTCAGCACCTCTACATGCTAGGCGCTGTCTTTTAGGCACCGGGGACCCAGTAGTAAATAAGGTAGAGTCCCTGCCTTCAAGAACCTTCTAGTCCAATAAAAGAAACTTACGGTCTAGTCTAATCCTTTGAGCAAAACCACCCTGATCACTGCATGCTTATTTCTAATAATCCACCTTTATTATCTATGAATTTCATCGAATAAACATTTTATTGAAAGTTTTGATGATTGAATCAAACATGACTTTTACCTTTCCAGCAGAAAAGGCTTTTTGCCTTTCAATATCAATTTTTAAGTAGCTCTTACTGTTAAGATTATGATGCATCGTAATTATTAACAAATTAATGGCTGCATTTAACTTTCTTCGCGTTACCAGGATCATATTGCATGCTATGACATTTTTTTTTAAGTGAAAAATAATATCAGAATGACCAGGAAATGACATATGGCTTGCTCCCCAGCCCAGACTGTTAGTTTGGTAAACCGTGTTGTCCAACTCACTAGCTATCCTGAAACAATAGAGGAAGAGGGAAGTGAAGTGGGGTCTCCTTGTGAAGAGGACCCAGTCGGCCCCGTGGATCCTGGTGGGAAGCCTTCTGATGGTGGGTTAGAATCACCCACTGGCAGTGGCCAGGAGCAGCCTTCTCCAGAGGGGGCTGTGGTGGCACCAGCTCCCAAGTCTGAAGAAAAAGATGCTGTTGAAATCCAAAAGCGCCGAAGGCTAGAACAAGCTGGAATCAAGGTCATGCCTGCGGCACAGCGCTTTGCCAGGTTAGCTCTGCAGGCCGAAGGCTGGCCTGGCTGCCTATGTTCATGCCTGGGGTTTGGAATCTGCCTGGCTTGCTGGAGTTTCCATCCTGTTTCCCCTTTGCAGCTCTATTCCCCCCTTCTCCTCCTCGAGCAAGTAGACAGCTGCGAGTCTTTGCAGGGGCATGTGTCCACCAAGCACTTGGTTGTTCTAAATGGAGGTGAAGAGTGAGCTTCTTGCTGCTTGATTAGACCTTGTCCTAGTCAAGGATTAGTGGTCAGTCATTTGTGGGCTGTGGGATTTACCTAGCAATAACATTTTATTTTTCAATTGTTTGCGGCTTGTTAATTTTCACGCTACTCCTAAATGGCTCTTACCTTACTTGACACATCACTGGAAAATAGTTCCTTTGAAATGGGGAGCACTCTCTTTAGAAAGAGTGGTTGGCTTGCAAAAACCCACTTACTTTCTTTGTCCCAAGGGAGTGGTAAGATCGCACTTACTTGACTCGTTTCCTAAGGCACTGTGATTCAAAAACAAAGAATGGAGTAATTCCTTCTCTTAAGTGTAACAAGGGCACCAGCATCCAGCACGGATGACTTCATATTACATGTGTGATGGAAACCTTCAGCAGTCCAAGCCACAGAAAACTATAGTTCTACAGTTTTAGGTAGTGTTTTGAGAAGCTGGTTAAATTTTCTCATATAATAACCACAAAGTTCCTAACAAATCATAATGAGACCAAAATTTATTTGACAATTTAAAATTCATAACAGTTTGATAATTGAAATACCTTTGCCATCTGCTGTTCCATTTAATTGGGAGAAGTAGGTGATGTACCCATTTTCAAGAAGGGTAAACTGAGGATCAGTGGTAGTAAGTGACTTGCTGGTCTGAGAGCTAGTTACCTCTGACCTGGTGGCCAGATCCAAATGTTCAGACTACAGTACCACATCTGCCTCCCACACATTTAACAGAACATTTTCCATTTCTCTGTACAATTCCAAATGTGGTTAGAGCTATATGGTCTAGTTCTTAAACTGAAAGTTCCAGCATTGACTTATATGTATTTAATTCTAGAGTAGCTTTGTATTGATTAAAAAACAAAAACAAAAACCCCAAGGGTATACTTCTTCCCTGTCTGTGGTATCTCACAGATAAGTATATCTATCCTAAACATATATGTGCTTCTAGAAAACTCTACCATAAAATTGTGCTTGTGTTCCAAGCAGCTCTCTGTTTTTCTGAGATAATAAAGAGTAATATAGAATCATAAAAAACAAAATCAAATCCAGATATTCTATAAATTTTGGTACAGAGACCTTATCAGACACATATTTTTTCAACATCATTTTAGCATTACTTGTATCAGAGAACAAGCTCGATGCTGAGAACACAAAAATGAATAGTATCCCCTTACCATGTTTCATTTTTCAGACTTTTCCTTCTGTTTTCAAATTTAGGGCCCAGTGGGAGTAGGTATTATAGGTAAGAGTATGAATTTACAAAAAAATTTTAATCTTCATATCCTTGACACACATAACTTCGTTTTTATCACATCTGAGAAGTCTTTAAGCTAAAATTTACTGAAGACACCATGGTATTTTTTTTTCTGTTTTATTATCATTTTCAAAAGTTACAACTCCGCTTGGTTAAAATGAATCTCATTTTTAAAGATTGATTTTTCTATAATTACCAATCTGGTTGAATATTATAATATGTGTATTGGCTATTCGGGTTTCTTCTTCCATATCCTGTGCCACCTTTTCCCATTTAAAAAAAATCCATTTTATTGTGGTAAGAACACTTAACATGAGATCTCCCCTCTGAACAAATCTTGAATTGTTCAAAAGAGTTTTGTTAACTATAGGTATGATGTTGTACACTAGATCTCTAGAATTTGTTCATCCAGCCTAACTGAAACTTTATGCCCATTGATTAGCAACTCCCCATTTCCCCCTCCCTCAGCCCCTGGCAACCACCATTCTATTCTTTGATACTATGTATTTGACTCTTAGATATGGCATATAAGAGGAATCATGCAGTATTTTTCCTTCTGTGACTAGCTTATTTCACGTAACATAATGTCCTCAAGGTTCATCTGTATTATCACATAGTGCAGAATTTTCTTCTTTTTAAAGACCTAGTGATATTCCATTATATATAAATGTCACATTTTCTTGCATTCGTCCATCAGTGGACATTAGGTTGTCTCCACATCTTGGCTATTGTGAATAGTATAGCAGTGAACATGGGAGTGCTACTATCTTTTAGGGATCTTGACTTCAATTGCTTTGGATAAATAGCCAGAAGTGAGATTGCCAGGTCATATAGCAGATGTATTTTTAATTTTTCAAGGAATCTCTGTATCATCTTCAGAGTATCCAAAAGAGCAACAAGATATGAGTGGGGAGCCTCATTAAGTTAACTCAGCACACCCAGGAATCATGGTGATGGAGAGAAGAGATTGGACAAGTCTGGGAATTCCATGGGTGTCCTGTGTCAGTGACTGTGAGGTTTATTTTGTAATGAAATATTGAAATCTTTTATCATAGTTCCCATTCTGTGCACAAACCTAGAATCATGGTTAGTTTACAAATGTAATTCTGATGGATGAATATTACATTTATATGGAAAACTTTGCTCCCGTCCACATTTCCTGTCATCTGGCTCAGTTGTTTACATATTTCATCCAAGTTACCTCTATTAAGCAGAAATTCCCAGGTCTGTTAAGATCATCACACCTGAGATCTTCTGGCTTAACATTTAAAATTGGGTTCAGGAAAATTTTGCATATTCCCAGAGAATGTCCCCAACAGCAATGTGACACAGTGTCTCCGAACACCCAGAATTCATTTGTTGGCAGATTGTTCAGCTGCTAGCTCTCTCTAAAGGGTTTATACATCCCGTGTCACTAGCCTGGCCTATCTGTGTCCCTGTCATTTACTTTCTGTAGCCTTCATCAGAGTTGAAAGTCATGCTAAGTTTATCCTGGTTTTCATGTGGCAGAAAGTAGCTTAACTGGAATGAAACACATAAAGATGAAAAGGCTTCTTGGTATCTGAAAAATAAGAATATAAAATATGTAAATATGCTGATGTCTCTTAAAACATTTAACCTCCATCTCCTGTCTTTGCCATCCAGATGAATTTTGGCTTCCACATCTTTGAACCCAGCAAGAGGCCCAACATATGTTCTGTGGTCCATTTCTTAGCTGGGAAATTCTGAGTCTGTAGAGATGGGTAATCATATAAAGTCACGGGCAAGGGATGGAGGTACACAGACAGAGGACAAGGCTTTATTTCTATAGGCTGTTTTATTGTTGTTTTTTCCCCAAGTATTCTCAAACACCTCCTTGTGTTATTTCTAATTCAGTATATAAAAAGGAGTAAGAGCGCATGGTACTCCATTTTCACATGAGTTTAGAAGCGCAGAAGTCCCAAGCTTCCTGTCAAACCATATATTAGGAGGTATCTTAGCATCAGGGGACAGAAAGTAGGGCTTCTTAATAAATAGGTGGAGTTTAGTATTTATTAGAGTCACCACTGAAGTAAGAAGTATATAAACTACTTTTTCTTCTATTTTAGTTTATGATTAAGTTAGCTTAATTACCCCCAAAATATGAGACTCTGCCAAAAAAGCCAAGATTTCTGTTTTTAAGAGGATAAAATGGGAACCAAGATTCACTTCCCCTGAATTAAAATGCCATGGAGATTTGAGTTCTCTTACTCGGTGTTTCCCATTGGAGAAGTAAACTTTTTTTTTTGAACTGAATTATAGGTTTCACGTGATTGTACTTCTTTTCTAATTGTTTTCATATGTTTCAGCACTCAGTCTTTTCCTCTGGTCTGTGGATCTTCTCAACCACATAGTAATTAATTACAGAGGGCAAAAAAACCCTCCAAGGAACAATAGACATTTTTGAAATCTTTAGAGGAAAGAGTGGATGCAGCTAAGTGCCAGACACGTATTCCTCTACACCCCTGCTCAGCAGACTCCTGTGTCCCTGGTTGTTGCTGAACAGACCCTTGGGGATCGGGGGCAGACAGACACATAGCTTCCAGGAGCCTCTGTGACTCTGGTTGTGGTCGCACTGTGTGGGCAGTGGGTGAGCCGGGAGGTTTCTGGTGTTGCCCCTGACATTCCCAGGAGAGCCCAGTTTCTTTCAATAGAACAGACTGGCTGCCAGTCTGAGCTGGTTGCTTGTGTGTTACCAAGGGAAAAGGGGTGAAAGAAAATGCCAGTTCTTCCTTCGTTTCAATCATTATCTCATTCACTTTGAAACCTATAACTTTGAGCCAAGAGCTTTTTCTTCCCCCTCACCTGCTTCGAGCCCATAACCTCTCCTACCAAGATAGCTTTGCCTGTTTTAGATGAGGTTGGACGCATTTGCAAGGCTGGAAGCCATGCTGGGCATGTCTCGTTTCACGTTGAACTGTATTGCTTCTGAGCGAAGCAGCGAGCTGCGCCCAAAGAGCAGCCCCTTCTTCCCAAAGTGACTCATCTATGAATGGCTCGAAAAAATCAAAGCCTCAAACCTCCCCCATGAATATCAAGCCAGATAACCTGAGTCTGCCCCTGAAATTCACTTTATTTACCTAAATTCAGATGACTGGAACTAGAAGCCTCAGTATTCTCCTCTACAAAGTAGACATGAGCATTCCTAGCTCACAGGGTTGTCAGGAAGGTTAGCGTATCTGAAATACACTAGCTGCTCAGAGAGTTGTAATTGTTGAAAACTGAAGTAGAACATACTGAAGCTTGACAACAGACTGCCCTCAAGGTCCTTCAAGGGAAAAAGAAAAGCACATTTATAACAGGTTACTTAAAAATTTCAATAACTAGATACCTGTGAACACAATCTTTTATATCTACCTTGTACACCGTATGTATTACTGCATGGCCAAAAGTACCAGTTCAGATTTTGTGTTATTATCTTTTTTCCCCTCTTTTTCTGAGTCTGCCTTGAAACTCTGAATTTACAGGATTCAAGCAAGTAGCGGAAAATCAGGCATTATGACCGTTTTTTTTTTTTTTTTCTTTTTTTCCAAGTGGGTAGGGAGTGGCTTTCAGTGGCCAGTGATACAGAAAGCTTTCTTCACCGTCTTTTTTTTTTTTTTTTTTTTAAGTCCACACATCTAAATTGAGATCGCTTGAAACAAGTGCTGCCACGCTGGGCATTTAGCCTAAAAAGAAACACCCCGGGGAATCTGTAGCAGGGCTTGGGCTCCTGTGATCCAGAGAACACCAGATTCTCCCTGCTCAAATTGGCATCACAAATTGGCATGGTCATTTGCATAAATGCATATGTTTTATTCTAAAGAATTCTGCCTGAGTTGGGGGGGAGATGGTAACCCAAGACCCCTGGTCAAAAAATGAAAAGAGTGCTGCTTTTGAACGTACGAGGTTCCAGCTAGGGGTCCGCTCCCTGCCTGAACTTGGAGTCGGATCAGCTGAGATGAGATAATGAGTTTGAAAGCGCTTTGTAAACTGTAAAGTGCCATGCAAGCATTGTAAGGTATGATTAGTTAGCATTCTGCTATCATTAATCCTAGCAGAACATTGCTGTCTGTGACCAGCAATGCAAATCACAACTCCGGTCTAAGCACAACCCACAAGGTCCCTTTATTTAGTAACTAAAATACTTTTCTTTCTCCTACTACCATAGTCATGATAATGCCTTATTTTTTATATGATGTTCTGCTTTCAGTACTCTTCCTGGCTGGGTTTTTTGCTTAACGCACAGTATAGTGGTTAAAAGAGAACCCCTGGAGCCAGACAGCCTGGGTGTGAATTTTAACTTAAGCCCTGGCACTTTGACCTTGGGCAAGTTTCTGAACCTAGAACCTAGTTTCTACTCTCTTAAAATGGTGATGCTAATAACACTAACATTGCAGGGTTGGTATTAGGTTTAAATGAACTAACACTTAGAAGGAATTCCAGCCAATAGTGCGTGCTCAATAATTGTTAGCCACTTTCTTTGTCATCAACATTGTGCTTTTTAAATAATGCTTTTTTGAAGACACGAATTCAATGGCCTGTGATTTCCATTGGCCTTTCTTATGGCTATAGTCAACCAACACCAGTTGGTACTTGCCAGATGCGTTGGCGAAGGAGGTGGGGAGGAGCATGAGCACCATCCAGGAGGGGCCAGGCAGGACCCTGGGAGTCAGGTGTGCAACTCAAAGGGCAGGATTTCATATTTTAAGAAATAAATTTATTCGGGGAGCAAAGCACTGCCAACCACTTCCAAATTCTGTATTTTAAATTTTTATTGAGGACAATGGCAGCAGTGAGAAGAAGGAATTTTCTGGGCATGATTAGTGATGATTTGATTTTCCAAAAAGTCAGATGGAGTGAGGGCCTGCTATAGTCTTAAGATGTAGCCCCCTCAGGAGCAGTATGGAGCAGGATAGCAGAAAGCAGGCGGCCTGGTTGATCAGGGTATAGAGTCTCATTGTTCATTTTACTCCTAGCTAGGCTAATTCCTCCTTCTTCATTTCTGAGATGAGTTGTCCTTTGAGGATGAAGAATTTACTCTTAATTTTCTCTTAGAAATTGGATACAAAGTAGGTGAGCAATAGGAGTCAAGATATTTTATTTACTTATCTTTATGAAACGAGAAGATAATGATTTTTAAAAGTTTTAACATTTTATTATTACTTAGAATAATAATTACTTAGAAGCAAGGCTGAGCCTATGAGCAGGGGGAGAGGAGTTTGTATGAATCCCAGACGGACACATTCGACCCTATTCCTATCCCACATGCCTCCAACGAAAACAAAAAACAAAACTAAGTGAAAAGTCCTGATATTCCACCATTAAACTGCATTCAGGAATTTGAAAGTTTGAAAAGTCTTTAATATCTCTTTGAAAATGGAAATAGCACAAAGTATTGATTTTTTTTTAGCTATTTTGGCAAAATGTTTGGTCACAATTTACTTGACATCCAGCATATGATGAAGAAGAGCTAGGAGGTGGACAGTCGTTGGGGTAGAAGATCGAATACAGAGCTGCTCGTGGGGAGGTGCAGGGCAAAAGAAGCATTTATGCCCCAGGTCCATCCTGTGAATAGTCATAAAATCTTCCAGATGCTTCAGGTTAGCTCAGTTCTGCAGAAAGACCTTCCTCACACTTTGCGATCGGGTACGTAGTCTAGGTTTGCTGTCACACACAGCTGCCTGCATTAGCTTTCCCCCAGATCAGTTTCTTGGTGGCTCAGATTGTTGCCCTGTCACTCAAAAACAAATTGTGTACCTGTTGGGTGCATTGCTAATGTTCGAAAGAAAAAAGAACAACCAAAAACTTTCTACTCTTTCCAATTTCATGACAAGAGTTTGGATTGTCCTTCTCAGAGCCATTTAGGATCCTGCATTGCTGATGCTAATGGGGCCCTGTCAATTAAATGACTTTTTAGCATTGCTAGTAGCTGGTTAAATTCAAGGTTTTAAAACCCACTCTAACTATGCTACAACCCTGGACTAAAATAGCAAACAGATGTCATCTAAACTAATGATACCGAGAAGACCTTTCACTAACAACACAATGTGTGTGTCTGGAGATGGGAATTTAAAAGAATATTTGGTCTGATCACATGGAGGGTTCTCTTTAATTTTGCTCCATCAGTCACAAGCAATTAAGTAATGAGAAAGAAGCTGTTCATGACATTAACCTTCGCAAAGAAAACCCTTTCCCGACCCACCAACGGGGCAAAGATTCAGAGTCAGAAGAGGAAGTTGCATGTCGGCGGCCTGATCTTGAGAAAGATGACTTTGCTGCAAGGAGAGCGAGGATGAACCAGACCAAGCCAGCAGTGCCATTGAATCAACTCCTCTATGGGCCTTACCGAAAAAAGGAGGCAGAGAAATCAGAGAGCAGCAAACCGCTCTCAAAGGGAATTTCAGAAAAGAAAAGTCTAGAATATAAAAGGTGTGCGCTGTGTGTGTGTTTGTGTGAGTGAGAGAGGGGGCATAATTAAGTGAAGGTGACTTGTGTCATAGGCCCCCATTCCTTTCTTTCCTTTCCCAGTTACAAATAATCGGTAATGGTGGTTTGTTTTGAAGCAGAACTCCAGATATCCAGTCTCCCTAAATGCAGTGGCAGAGACTAGAATGGCCATGTCCAAAATAGGGCTGAATTCACCAAATAAACTTTGAGTTCCAGTGGACACATCACCACAAATGATTGGCGTTATTGGCACAAGCAGACATGTACTATTGCCAATCAGGGGCGGCCACCATCCAAAGCTGCTCCAGTCCATTCGCAGGAAGCAGAAAACATAGTCATTCCTTAGCTGTAGGCTCTTCTCCCTTATTGGCTCCTTTTAGATATTGGGAGGGGAAGAAAATGAGGCTTGCTCTTTCTTTCCACATACCAGCAAAATCACTTAGACATTTAATGATGGATATTTCTCATTAAAAACACACACACAAAACCGGGGTGCCTGGGTGGCTCAGTCGGTTGAGCATCTGACTCTTGATCTCAGGGTCATGATTTCAAGCCCCGCATTGGGCTCCACACTGGGTGTGGAACCAAAAAAAAAAAAAAAACCTTCTCAAAAATATAATATGTTTCTGTTTGTTCTTTTATAGAAATTGTTTTTGAATGAGTTTCCCTTTTGCAACCTTTTTCCCATCCTCTTCATTTGGGAAAGGAAAACTGTAGCAAAATGGGTTTTGGCCAGTGATTTTTATCCTAGGAGGGATATGAATTTATTAAAGGTGTCAGCTTGCTAAATTTCATCACACAGAGTTGATCATTCTTGCATTTTTTCCTTATACCAGAATCAGAGATTTGCATCGTCAAATTGCCATCTCTTTGCCCCTCATTTAAGGGGGTTTGTAAATTCTGTTGAACGAAGAATATAAACATCTTAACTGTGTTTTACACAATTCAAATGGTTCTTTGGGCAGAGTCACTGAGCTCAGTGGAGTAGTCAGTGGTGCTTGTTGCTGTTGTTCTGGAAAGTACCAGGTACAAAATGTGTGGACGATCCTGGGATATAGAACAGGGGTTAGAGCACAGAAGCCTGGCGTGATTTTTTTACAGGACACACTCTAGCTTCGGGAGTCTCTCGCTCTGTGCTGCTCTTGTTGGCGTGCCTTGTAACAAACCATTCTAGGAGGGCCTTATGGGAGGGATCCGTTGTTGCACGTGAAACAAAGACTTCTGGACAACTGACTAGCACCAACGCACATTGATGGGGATCAGCAACTTGGCTTAGGAAAAGGAGTTGCTTTTGTATCTCCCTTTTTTCCTTTCTCCTGCATGCAATTTTAATTCCCGGTATTTCCAGCCTCATTTGTCACCTGACTCTGTGTTTGGGGACATGGCTCTGAGTCTGGGATGGCCCATGACCTCTCTAGAGAGCATCAAAGAACTGATGAAAGAAGAGAAGGCCCCTCGTGGCTCTTGCCTCTGCCCTTCCTTCATCCCCTTTCCCAAACTAAAATTAAACAGAAAATTCTGTAGCCTTCCCAACCTGTAGAGGCTCTGCAAAGACACCACATCATCCAGGTAACAGAAGAATACCTCTTGGTTTTCTGGCTTGGATGATATCTTTTTTTAAAAAACAAATAACCTTCTTTATGTAGGTTTTTGAGATTTTCTATCTCAGGAAGCATGTTTAGTTAGAAATTGACTTTTAATGCAATTGAATGTTTTATGCATATAGATGCCACAGCTTTGATTTAAATGACAGCATTGTCAGCATGAAGCCACCCAACATCCACTTCTTGGGAGAACAGTTGAAAATATCAGTTTTAACATCAATAAAGATGACCAGTTATTAACACAAGAAACAAGTGGGTATTGACTCTGTAGATCCAGGTGAAGAGGATACAGTCTGTTTAATCTTCAAGTTTATATTACCCAAACCTAACCAATGCTATTGGGAAGCAGAGACTGATTTTGAAGGACGAAACTTTCTGTTTGGAATCGACTTAAATGTACTTTCTGGCAGTTGTGAGTTTATGGTTGAGATATTTAATATGTGAACAACGTTCCAGCTATCTCCAAACTAATCCTAGAATTTGGATCATGCAGAGCTCGTTACTAACCTTTTACTGGTGCAGTAAAAGACATTCCAAGACAGCTCAGGGATT
Organism: Phoca vitulina; assembly: GCF_004348235.1. Lineage (NCBI taxonomy): Eukaryota > Metazoa > Chordata > Mammalia > Carnivora > Phocidae > Phoca > Phoca vitulina. The sequence goes on from NW_022589706.1 coordinate 29,523,370, forward strand.
CAATCAGAAAACTTGAATTCATTACAGTAATTTGAATAGTGTGGGAATTGGGCATCATTATTGTCAAACCGAAATCTCATTACCATTCTTAATAGTCTTTCAGCAAGCCCTGGCTTCTCTTCCTAAACTAAACTAGAGACTGTCATGTGGTGGAAAAAACTCCATCTCATTACAGTATCAAAAGGGTAACATAGGCGAAAGGAATCAAGGCTCCAATTGATTCCATATTTTTTGAGAAAGGGAAAGGTGCCTCCTTCATTTCCTTGTGTCCTTAGCCTCTGAAATTCCTTCCTTGACATTCTGTTTGTCTGCTCCCCTTCCTTGAACCTGATTTTTCCAATGATGTGGGGGCCTGGATAAAATTGACAGAAACCAGGGCCAAACAGAAGAGGTGAAGTCAATGGTGACCTGTATCACTCGGACTCAGGAGAGCGAACCGGCAGAATTGGGAGTGAGGAAGGTGCCAGATCTTTACAGGGATGACCTGGCTCAGCGGAGAATTCAGGGCCACCTCGCCCCTCACCGAGAGGCTCCGAGATTTGTCACAGTCTCCAATATCACCGAAGCTGACTTGGAGACGTGGGAGAGACTGAAAGTGTCAGAAAAGACGAGGTGTGTCATGTTTTTCCCGAGTTTTCCCCTGGCGGTGGTTTCATTAAGCTTTGAAGGAATCAAATGCTTATCCTTCTATCATTTTTTATTCTCGTGGCTGGAGAAAAAATACCTCTCAAAACAGTATATTCTGCATGAGTTTAAAGTTATTAATACCAAAAGTTACGAGCCACTGTGTTACGAGTTACACAGAGGATGGAAAAGATCCTCTTTAATTAAACCAACTACTGTGGATGATAATTTTGACTGGCTTGTTTATACTTGATTTTTAACAAATTTTCATTATTTCACTGTACCTAAGATTTTCTTATGCCATCATTTATGATGTTGGAAGGGATATTTTGAAAACTATAGAAGCTTAAAGCCCTAGGCAAGACAATGATCATTCCTTCGTTTGTTTGATGAATGGAAAAGCAATTCTTCTCTAGCCATAGAAGTATTTTTCATAAATCTAGTATTCAAAAAAAAAAAAGCTCTTATTAATTTACACTTGTCTTAGAAGTCTTTGGAACTCATTTCTGGTTCTGACTAGGGATGGAGATGTTGAGCACATCTGTGCCCCTGAGCCTTCACCAGAAATTAAAGCAGAAACTGCCATTCGTGATGATTTTGCCAGCCGCAAAGCGAGGGCCTATAAGAAAGCTTCCAGCCCCCGGCAGAAGTTTGTGCACTTTGGACCCGTGACAGAGATAGATCAGCAGAAATGGAAGCAGCTCAGCATCGGCCAGGCTGGGCCTAGGGAGGAGGTAGAAGAAGTCCTCAGTCGTGGCAGCAAGACTGAAACTTACTCTGTCCCCCCTTCCTCCGCGGCCACGTCCAGTTTAGAAAAAGACCAAACGCTTACTCCACAAAATGACCCCAGGTATTTTCCTCCATCCGTGTGCAAGACCTGCATGGGAGCCATTGCTGCTTTGAAAGGGTCTGCTGAAGCACCTGTCAGAAACCTCTGGCCATCCCATAGTTTTAACAGACTCTTTGGCTGGTTGGCAGAGAAGTAACGTTAGCAGGTCACCCTGGGGAGGAGCACGTGTGTGAATGTTAATGGCAGGTGTCCATTTTGATTCTGTTGTCCCCAGAATCCCTGCCTGGGAATGCCAGTAATCTTGGCGAAGGACCCTTTTTCCCTCGGCTGCATTAGCACTACTTTATTAGTTGGAAATACTGAAATGAACTCGATGGAATGTTTTAATGATACCCTATTGTTTCTTCTAAAGATACATTGATAAAAATCAGGTTTATCCTTAACCTCCCTCTTTTCCTATCCCAGGAAGGGAAGAAAAAAATAGTTATTAATATCATTTGTTCAAATTTGGACACTGAAGCAGTTGAAAAGAAAGTAAAGGTCTCTTTCCTCCCCTACTTAAAAAAAATAATTGTATAATAAATGGTGAATGGAAAAAGACTCCTCTCTTGGGGTTCCTATGAGTCAAGAGTTTCCTTGGCCGAATCTCCATCCAAATGTGTGAGGGATCACCTGGGAAAAGCCCGTGTTGGCCTGTCACGGGTTCTCATCCTTGCTGGAGGCCTTCCAGCTTTGAATTTCCAAGTTCTCTTTTGGGCGTTCAGTTCTGTGGGCTGGTCTCTCTTCCAGGAAGCAGGTATTAGGAGGTTTATAAGCCCCTAGACTCTCCCGGGAGCCTCCATTCCACCTGCATGTTGGGAGCAAAGTAATGCTCTCCATGGCAAGAGGAAATGCTTAAGACGTCCTCCTCTGTGCTTTGTCCTTGAAATCCAAAGGAAACAGTGAATGGTCTATGACATACAGAGGGGTGTCTTTCATCCAATACTGTGGCCGACAGCATAGAGATAGCAGATTGTAGATATAAGTAATCCTAGTACACCAGAAATACAGTTGGTGTTTCAGAGGCTGACGGGACCTGGGGTGGAGGAGGTGGGGGTAAGAAATTAGTAAGAAATGCATCATTGAGTCCTTGACTAGGGAGGGGGCCGTCACTTAGCCCCATGGTGACAGGGTCTCGCCAGCCTTCTTTGACTTTCCTCAGGCCCTCGCTGGGGCTCGCCTTCCATGATCTCCATCTGAGTGTGTCATCCTTACTAACCAGCTTCCGGAATGAGAGCAGCCGAACTCTTCTTAATCTCTCAGTCCCAACCACGTTCCTTGTGTCCTTTCATAATTCTTTTTCCTCTTCTCTCTTGCCACCAATGCTACTTGATTATCCCCAGAATAGTGAATTCTGGCGTCGCTGACTATTGCAAAAGGGTCTCGCGGCTGGCTTCTGTGCTGGAGACCCAGGAGGAGCATGTGTGCGGTTTGAGCGAGCGCCCGGGGACAGAGGAAGGTGAGGAGCAACGTTCCCTCCCTTCCCAGGAGGTGACGGATGACAGGTGGGGTCAAGGCCTCGGGTGTGAAGTCTTCCCTAGCAGTAAAGCTGTCCTCTCTGGCTTCAGCGACAAGCAAACAGCTGCCACAGGTTGGCAAAGAAGAGAAGGAAGGAGCTGCTCAAAGAGATTCTGCGAGGCCGCCAAAGGCTGAAAGATCAGAGGAGAGCAGCCAGCCACCGTGAGCACTTGTCTGCCTTCCAGGGTGTGCTACTTCTGCTGTGTGTGGCTGTTGTGTTCCCAGAAAACAGCTTCGAACCACAGTATGCCCTTGATGACTGATGTGGCATGGAGTTCAGTCACTTAAAAGAATGCACCCATCCCAGGGTCAGAGTTCTGCTCTCAGCGCCCTCCCTGAGTAGAGATTTGAGCCTTTGCATGTGGTTGGGTGCTGGCCGGATTTCATCCTCAGGAATCCTGACAACCCGAAAGGGAAACCCGTTCCGGTGTAAGTACCCATTGCATGATGGAGGCCCACGGTATTAGTACTCAGTTGCTATGTGTGTTGCTGCCTCCGTGGACGTTGGCTTCTTCTGTCTTGGGTTGATGCCCGTGGGTGATGCTACTGAAAATATCTTTAGCAGTAAGTGGCCTTTGACTGGCTGGACTGAATGTTGCCCTAGTTTGTGTCCCCCGGCCTCTGAATGCAAGACTTCGGGGACGGAAGAGAGCTCAGAGAAGATGACAGCTCCCGCCAGGAGTGGCAGCGGACTGAAAGGCCAAGGAAGGTTGTATGATTCACAAAAAGATGACATGATGGTCAGGAGAACCGGGATGTCTCTTAGACGCGTTGGATCCAATGTAAACCAGTTCCTTCCAGTTCCATTTGCAAAGCGACAGGATGTGGCGGCATCTGCCAAGGGTCCACCATTGAAGGATAAGAGGTCAGAAGATTTTCCTGAGCCTTTGTGATTTTGTTTCTCTGCTCTGAGCCTCCATAATGCTTTGAGTATGTTATTAACGCCTTATGGTACCTCAGTGCCACTTATCCGTGATTGCTTGCGGAAATGGAATGATAAAAATTGGCCCAGTCTGCCAGGAATTTTTTTTTCCCTTTTTTGCATATAAGCAGGTGTGGAAAGAAGATGCAGTTGTGAGTTTTCCTGTTGAACTTTTTTTTTTTTCTGACTCACCTTGTGGGCCACCTAAATGGGTAACTCTTTTATTTCTTCCTAGCTTGTATAGGAGCCCTCAGGTAAAGGAACTGAACTTCTTTCTGACCTACTTGATTTCAGTTTGGTGCCAGGAGGGTCTTCAGGTCCAAAGAAGATGTATACCACTTACCAATTTGTAATTTCATTTCATTTCAACATTAGCAAACACTCAGGGCTTTCTAGAGGTAAGATTTCTATTCCATGCTGTGACTTGATTTAAAAGAACGAGTAAGGAGGGGCATCCGGGTGACTCAGTCAGTGAAGCGTCTGCCTTCGGCTCAGGTCATGATCCCAGGGTCCTGGGATCAAGCCCCACGTTGGGCTCCCTGCTCACTGGGGAGCCCGCTTCTCCCTCTCCTCCTTGCTCGTGTGCTCTCTCTCTCTCACTATCTCTCTCTCTCTCTCAAATAAATAAATAAAAATATTAAAAAAAAAAAAGAACGAGTAAGGAAATAATCTGAAGTTTGTAGTTAAAAGTACTATATGTTGAAGCTTCTATTGCTATTTAATAAGAGTGATACATTTTTGTTAAAAGTGTGGTCTGCCAGATCTAAGTAGAATAAAAGAGTGAGAGGTGTTTTGCATAATTACAGGATCCATAGAAAGCAGGAAGTGATGAGGTTCCACTTCACGAAGGACCTTGAAAGTAGCGGGTCAGAGGGTAGGATAGGGAGCAGGGAAAACCTTAAGTAACACCCAAATTTTAAAACTAAGATCCTAGCTATCTTTATGACCTGAATTTAATCTATGCTTTATATTTCTCTGAATCATCATACTACTACTCTCGCAGAGCCTCTTTGTAACGTTGGTTTCAGGACGCTATTCATGCTCTGCTTCATAGTGCAGAGTGCTTTGTAGCCCTTTCAAAGGGTGGCTTCTCCCTGTAGCTCTCCTTCTGGCAATTCACAGGTAGGGCGATGGAGAGAGAAGAGGGTGAGTGGATCCCACGTGGGTCCCGGCCGGTCACACTGGTCAGGGCTGGTTCGTGGCAGAGGGACTGACTGATCTGCCCAGTCCACCATCCTCACTCACTTTCCAGATGCCCTGACACAGCGTGGCCTTGGGGTCATGGGCTGCTCTAAAGCAACTTAGCGTGAAAGGGAAGAAGGAAGAGGGGCCCATGGCTGCCTACCCATTCTAGGTGCTTTCCCATTGACTTACTCCTCACATGACCTTTGAGAGGAAGAAGTCTCAGCTGCATTTTGCAGTTAGGAAATGGAGGCCCATGTCCACACAGCTGATAATTACAGGTCCAACATTCAGATCCAGCTCTGCCTGAGCAGAAAGCCATGGTCCCCTTCCCACACGTTGCCTGCACAGGTTACTAGAGGGAACGGTGGCAGTCTGATGAATTCCCTGTCACTTGTATCTGTCCCTCTATTAGTGATTCAGAGAAAAGCCTCTTTAGATCCAAATGAGAATGAATGGCTAGTTTGAGCAGAAGGAGATGTGGTCACATGAACTGCATGTCAGTTGTGCGACTGAATGAGCATACACCTTGGGAATTCATGTTCCTTTTCCACAACTGTTTATTGAGTAATTACTATGGGTAATTACTGGGAGCTAGGGGATAATTTTAAATGAGCAGGAAACCCATTTTTTCCCCTCCCACTTCAAATGAAGCTATGCCAGTTCACAATATGGAAGTACAGAACCAGCTAATTATTGATCCTAAAATGCTTTATTAGTGCTGAAAGTTACATACATGAAATAGATGCATAGAATATTCTCTTTATCTTTCTAAATATCCCTACCCTCACAATTAAACTTTATTCATTGCTTTTTCATTTCTTTTTTTTTTCTTTCTGGTGGGATGCTTATACCAACTGTGATTTGTCTGGCCAATTTTGTACCTATTGACTCACCTGCTTCGCATTTTTAAAAAAATCTCTTTATTAGTGATTTTTTAACTTACCTTTACTTTTTAGTTTCCATAGGACAACAGAGAAAGTCATTTGAAGCCCAAGCTCTAATTATCTTCTCCCTAACTGCAAAGGCAGGTCTGCTTAAATTGATGCCCTCTTAAATCTAATGAATTAGAAGGAAATTCCTTAAGTCCATAAGTGTATATATAGTAGAAGGGTAAGTGAAGGTTATCTCCAGAGACTAAGCTATTCTTTTCTCTTCAATTTCCAGAGCATCCAGTAAGTACTCAATAAATACTTATTGAGGGCCTTATCTGGTCACTATTCAGGGAACCCAAAAAGAAAAATCCCTGCCCTCATGGAGCTTACACTTTAGTGTAAATCTACATTTGTTGGCAGAGATTTCCATGAAATGCTGTTAAGTATTTTGTGTAGAAGCAATCTAAATTCAAATATATCTTACATGCGACAACATGTAGCTGAATCTCATCAACAAAATGGGCTAAAGGAGCCAAACTCGGAAGAATACATACTATATGGATCCATTTATATAGTACGAAACACTCGACACTAAGCTCTGGGTATGTCTGGGTTGTGCAGATTCATTGAGGGATATGTGTGTGGCAGGTGCCCCTATTCTACTTCAATAAAACATTAACAAAAATATTCGGATAGAGACACAAAACACGTACTAACTATGAGTTGATTATTTCTAGGTTAACTAGGCATAACTTCTCTGCTCTCTTCCATAGATAATTTAGAAAACACTGGATTTGAATAAGCCTATTCCAATAGGCCTATTAACTGGCAAACATTGATCCTGTCTTCAGAACTAACTGCTCATGCACTCTCCCTTGACCATTGGTCATTGATTCCAAATGTAGTCGTGTTTTTTAGAAAATTGAGTGTATTAGGTTAAACTTTATCCCCTTCTGAAACTATCCCCTGGAGAAACAGAAAATGAGTCTTACTGCCAGAAGAGAAATATCCACAAACCTTTGGGCCATTTCAACAGAGACTTTGGGTCTTGCACTGGTTTGGTTGTCTTCACTGTGAACGAAAACAATTATTAGTGAATGCGTGAATGCAGACTGTTCTAGAATGATAAGAGCAGGTAAGAGAGAAGGGTGGGTATGTGTGCACCCATGCATTCCAGGGTGTTTTCCCTAAGATTACAGGAAGACATCTCTAGAGATGACTCTTCTCCCCATAAACTGTTATGAAACTGAACACGAGACTAGGTAATTTTTGCTGAAAACCACAAAATTTAATTTGCTGGAAACTGAAAGCAGGACCTTTTTTCTTTACTCAAATAATTCTTTGTCCACCATCAGAGTGCAGAAATGAACAGCGTTTGAGGGCATAGGTAAGAACCTTCTCTTAACATTTCCCTTTGCTGAAGAGATAGTCATTTGTGGAAGCTGCTTTTTTAAACTGTGCTTTAAAATATGCCCTTGTAATGTCCTAATTTCTTTTTTCTAATTTAACCTTTTTCTTTGCTTTATCAGATGCATTAAAATTTACAGTGTCTTTACTGCAGAAGGTACAACTTTGTAGATCTGAATAATCAGGAGAATATAAAAGACTGTAAAAAGGAAAACTTTGGTTTTTCAAGTTATGGAATATTATTCAAGTCTGGCTTTGATTAAGGCTGCCAGTTTTCTAGGAATTGTGGTTTTTGTCAAATGCATGCGGAAGGCACTGATTGGGGTTCTGGTTGGAGCTCTGGTTTGCTTTCAGAAAACTGCAGAAACGCTCTTTGATGTCATTTGTGCAAAAGCATTAACACATCAGGGAAAGGGTCAGTAAGCGTGTGCTTCTATGTTGGGTGTCCATTACAGCCCATTACTGCCAAACATAAAGGCAAGAACGGTTTAACTGTTTGTGAACGACCATAATACAGGTTTGGCTTTTTTTTTTTTTCCTTCTTAAACTGCCTTCTCTAAACATTGTGGGTTGCACCTAAGCCTTCTTGTGTTTATATTGAACAGACTCTTTTTTTGTGGGTAGCATGGGGATTATTTTCATCTCTCCTCTGTGTTTTAATACATGTTTTGCGTTCTTTAGCAACGTCAAGACTGTTCCTTCATTTCCAGCAGTTAATAAATATTGCTAATTGTGTAACGACACTTCTCTTCCAGTGTGATCGGCAAAAAAGGTTTGGCACACAAATATGTCACCGGTTATGTTTATTGCCAGCTTGGTTACAGAGCTAACCTTCTGTCTTGCCCATCCTCTAATTTTGTATTTGGTCTTGTAGATACGGTCCGAGAACTCCTGTGTCTGATGACGCAGAGTAAGTTGTCTTGTGTTTGTAGGAATCCATTAATGACTAGCTTGAACTGCATGCTTCCCATACTTACCACTAATTGAAATGCAATTGATGCAACAGTGAACTGAGCAGCTCACTGACTCAGCCTCAGAAAAGCGCTTGAAGTTGGAATGCAGAACATATGTTCTGTGCAGGAGAGATGAATGAAAGAGTAACTCGAGCATGATTCTAATACACAGCTGCTGCTTAAACTTAACATTTGCTTTTCATAGATGTGGCATGGGGAGGCTGGTGTGACTGTCTGGATGTTGGTACCCCTTCTGAACCACAGAATTATTCTGTGTTTTGCATTTAATTCTTGATATGTTAGGGCTTGGAGTTAACAATGAAGCAAGCCATTCTCATGGCCCTATTTTTTTTTTTTTTTGAGCTAAGAAAACAAATCCTGAACCACTAATTATAGATTCAGAAGCCCAAGTTCCTCCCAGGTTGGAGTAATGTAAACTGTGGGATGCTCACGACCAGAACATTGGGGTTGCGTTCAAGTTCTGTAGCATAGCAAGGGCTCAAGATGTCAAACATGACTTGGGCTTCCTCTTCCGACTCCTTACTTTCCACTCCTCTCAGAGATTCATTCCCTACCTCCGCCTCACATCCACATTTGAGAAGAAGCCACCACTCTCCCATTTATGACCACATTAACTCTGTTTCAGAAATGGATTTCCCATCTGCAGAGCATTCTGAAGCAGATATCCAAGGCAAACATTTTCTATGCACAATACTAGCTTTCTCAGAGTTGAGTAAAATCTGTGTTTTGAGAAACATAATTAATATCTAATTCCAGCGTCAGTGGCCTGCTGAGCCTGATGTCTCTCCTCTGTGACAAACAGTCTGTGCGCTGGTGGGAGTCTGGGCCATCAGAAGAGCACACACTGGCCTAAGACATTTAAGTCACCCAGTGAGGCATCTAAATAAGGGTGCAAAACACAAAACTCATTGCCCCCAATGACAAGGAGATTGGGCCCCCAAATTACTGTTTCCAGTACCTTTTCCACGCCTGTGTTCAAGATGTCAGCTTGGTTTGTCCTAGCACTAAGCGGGCTGCCTCGGGTGCCAGGATCCGTTCTCATTGTGCGATCTGTGATTGCTTCATGGCCTGACGTGCAGAACAGTCATGTCTCAAAACCAAGATCCCCCTGAGCTTGACTGACTGCATGGAGTTGTCTATAAAATTGAGCCCTGGTTATTACACTGAAAATCTGCAGTGGCAATATTTAACATGCATTGAAAGGAAGATGATCAAAGATGAATAGGCAAAACTTTGATTTGGTTAGCAAAAACATTTTGATGGGATGGATTTATTCTTCCTCAATGCAAGGCCGCTGTGCAGTTTGCCTAAGACGGATCTCTGGGAAATCCCAAAAGGTGGAAGAAAGGAAGCTACGGTAAAGAGCATTTGACTCTTGCTTGTTCCTGAATATGAAACCTCACCTACGGGAAAAGTGAATGATTTTTTTCAAGGCAGCGGAGGTGGGGACTCCCTTCTCTGCCCTAAATTTACAAAAAGCAGCCTCATGGACTAAGAAGAATGAAAGGAGCTTCCTTTCCAGAGATCTTCTCTAGGAGTATCCAAAGTGCCGAATCTCTTCCTTGGGAGTAGACACAACTTGCATGAAGCCGTGTGGGGAGCAAAATGCAAAGTTTATATGGGGAGTTTTATTTTTAAATAGATACTTATTATATGTTTAGTTTCTTCCCCCACTCTCTCCCTTTTTCAAAATCGTTAAAGGTAATTATTGGCACAGGCTCTGTTTACTCAGAACTGGCACATTCTTAAAATACAGCCCAATCAAAAAAAGATGTGCCCTTTAAGGAAAATACAGGTCAGGGGCAGACCTACCACACAGGCAAACAGAGATTTCCGCCTCCCAGCTAGCCAAATGTTTCCGTAGATATAGTTTCACCTTCTTGCCCTTTTCTCCACGTGCACGCTCCTCCTGTCCCAAGGCTCTCCCCACCAACAGAGCCTAGGCACGGTGAGAGTTGGAGGCTGTTTTATTCCTAATTCCCTCACCTTTGACCTGGCCCCGAAACAATTTCCAGGCTCCCCTGGAGGTGATTTCATCCTGGCCCTCCAAGATGCCAACCCACCACGAGAGACTCTGGGGCTCGGCAGCTGGGGACCCTTGTCCCAACAGCACAAGGCGTGGGCTGAGAGCAGATGTTTAGTGCGAGTCACCTTAATATTCTGGAGCCTGGACTCCTCCAGGATCCCCCACCCTGCCCCTAAACACACACTTCTTCATTTTGGAGGCTGAGTCCAACCTCTGAAGTAAGGGACATTTTCTGAATGGTGACTCAGCCCATTTTCTGTCTAGTATTATCATTTTTCAACTTGCCTAGTTCCTTTTTTTTGAAGTGGCATAAAGATATGGCTCATAGTTCAGTTATTTCTTTTTTGGCCAGTTGGCTGAATTTCTTTAAAACAAAACAAAACAACTCTGGGGAAAAATAGTACTTCCTGGTATATGGGAGGGCAAACCAGAGTTTCTCTTTTTATTTCACTAACCAGCTTTTGGCCACATTTGGGCTGGGGTCATTAGAACTTCATGGTGGGAACAGAGATAGGACCTCAGGACAGAAGAAGGCAGTTCTCAAGGCCTTGCTCCCATTCTTTTCTGAGTGATGTAACCAAATCCCAAATCTTGGAGAAGACTGCCATTTTTCCTGGGGTTCCAGAAGAATAGAATGAACTTCAGTCTCTTTCTGGAAAGCCTACTTAAGTGATTTTTCATCCATGATGCTTAAAAAAACAAAAAACATGAGGTTAGGCTTTTCTACCTACCTCTGCAAATTCCCAAATCTTTCTTAAACAACCTTAATAAATAGTCTAAAATAAATGAAAAACTGCAGCCCCTCCCCCCTTGGAGGACTGCAGTTTATCTTTCTAGAAGACGTAGCTGCACGATACACTGAGTACACAGAGGCAGCTCCCCATGGTGGTTTGCCATATTTGTGCCAATAGAAGCCTCAGGTAAAAGTCCTGTGTAGTCAGAGTATTTGAATACTCTTGGGGAAGACAGATTGCAAGTACAGTCTTCAGTTTCAGCTCTCTTAGGTCAGACTTAAATAGTCCAACACCTAGAGAGAAGGAAGAGGCACCCAACAGATCCATGCAGCTTCATTTTGAATGCGTCGGAATGAAAGTGGGCAGCCATTGCATTGAGGATCTGGCTTCCCCTTCCAGAGCGCTGTCTGCTCAGGACCCGACTGGCATCCAGGAGCACTGTTGCTGTTGATTGGCGGGCCATGGGGAGAACTATTTTGGACATCACCGATGATGTCTAGAATTAAGTGGAGTCTAAGTGCATGGCTTTTCTTTTTCTTTGTGTTAAGCTGGCTTCAAAAATGGACTGTCATAGTCTTCTGAGAGTTTAACAGTGAACCTCCATTTCTTGATTTTGGACTGTGTAAACCCACTTGGTCCCAGAGCTCATTTCTCTGAGAGGAGAAAAAAAGGGAGGATTTTGCTTTGGTTTTTATTTCTGTTTTCATCTTGCTGCTTCAGCTTTTGCTGTAACGAAGGTCTATGTAAGCACCATAAGAAGAGGCCCTATGGTCTTGCCCAACATTTAATAAGCTCCTATAGAACATATCAATTATATAGCCTAAGGCCTTAAAAAATTGCTTTCCCTATCCTTTGTCTTGTAAAAGAGTAAATTCAGAAGTATCCTGACAAAAATAAGGTAAAATGCTTGTGAGAATATTAAGATACAAAGTATATACTGATTTATATGTTTTATTCCTTAATCTTATGATAAAATACCTTATTTTCTTGATTCCTGGATGCTATCAACTGCACTACCAATTTATAGACATTTTTACAGGAAATAGAAATAACCACATCAAATATATGAATCAGTAATGCATAGCTCTTAGATGCATCCATAATTCAGAAACTTCAATATGAAAAGTTGGGTGTCTTAGACTTGAGGCTAGATGATTTTTTTGAAAGTGGAGAAATTGCCTTAATGTAGAAAGCACGTAAGACAGCTCTTTACTCAAGCATTTACTGTAAGAACGTTTTGCTTCATGGAATGCCACCCTCCTTGCCCATACATTCTTCCCACATCATTTAATTCTCTTCATTTTGTTTCCTAATACATTTCCAATCAAGAAGAGCCCAGAGCTCCAAATACCTTTTTCTAGCTCTTCCATAATGTTTTGGCACCTACGTATAAAATTATATTGACTTGCTGCAGCCACCCCTGAAGGCAAAGATGGTCACATTTCGGCTTTGGGGGTTAAAAGGAGAAGAGGTGGGGGCGCTAGCATGCCCGCTGCGGGCTGGGGGATCGCAACACGCCGCGTCGCGCTGCTGTCTTGAGCTGCGGAGGGAAAAGGGGCACTTTTGCCAGCGCGGTAGCGCCCCCTCGCGGCAGAACGCGCAGACACATCCCGGGCACCGGTCCATTTTTGTCTGTTCTCTCTCCACACTCAGGAGCACGAGTATGTTTGACATGCGGTGTGAGGAGGAGGCCACGGTGCAGCCACACAGCAGGGCCCGCCAGGAGCAGCTGCAGCTGATAAATAACCAGCTGCGGGAAGAGGACGACAAATGGCAAGATGTGAGTGCCGGCCAAGGCCAGGGGCAGCGGGGAGGCTGCCCTGCACCATGGGTTAGAGCCCCCTTGGAGCAGGAAGTCAGGTGGGGCGGGTAGACTTGGACTTGAAAGCTAGGCAGGGGAAGGGAGCCCTTCGGGGACTTCAAACAGGGACACAGGAAGTGTGGGAATTAAAGGAAGGTTAATGACAACATGAAAGGTGAAGAGTGAAGGACGCAGACATGTATTGGGCAAGTCCCCCCGCTAGAAGGTTGGCCACAGAGGGAGGGGGTGGTGCAGGAGGGAGGCACCTGGCATGGGATGTAGACTAGAAGATGCCCTGTCTTTCGAGATGATCTACTGAAATGGGTAATCATGCTGCTGATGGCAACAGTAATCGCCAACATCGAAAGCGTACCGGTCACAGACACTGTTCTAACTGCCTTGCGTGTAGGATTTCTTCCGTTTCCTTAGTAACTCAGTGAGCTAGCAACTAGTATCGTCCTCCGCTCCACAGATGAGTCCCAGAACAGCTAAGTAACTCGCCCAAAGTCTCACAGCTAGTGGAGTAAGGGAGCCAGGATGAGAACCAGGGAAGGAGGTCTCTGTGGCCTGAGGAGGGCCATGTGATTGTGTGTGTGCTGAGAGCGAAGAGCCAGGGCAGGGAAGAGCTTGAAGATGGGGATGACGGGAGGGAGTATGGATTCTTTGCTGTGGTCCTCACAGAGCTCTCTGAGGTAGCTGTTGCGGCCTTGACTGTACCATCAGCCAAAAAAGTTAACGGCTATGAAATGTAGTAATAATCGGGTCTGCCATTTATCGAGCACTTACAATATGGCTGGCACTTCATATGCACTATGTCATTTAACCCTCACGGTAGGCTGGGAAGAGTACATGTCATTGTCATCCTTATTTTAGGGATCAGCAAACTGAGGTATAGAGAGGCTGACAAACATGCCTGAGATTCCAAAGCACGGAAAAGGTAGTGCTGAGATCCTTGCCCACAGCTGCAATCCCACCCACCTGACTCCAGCATCCTAGACATCCGTATTTCTGCCTTTTGTTCCTTCCCTGAGGAAACTGCGTCTGTCTGTGGTTGATTCCTACCATTCTGTTGTCAGCAAGTCCATTCACAGTGTGCAGGTCATAAATTGGAAAAAATGAAGTTTCTTACAGTACCCTGTGAAGCAATACTTTAAAATTTAGCAGCTGACATGAGATATGCTTGCATAGTTCATATTACCGTGTTTAAATGAATGTGCTGGCCTGCTATGGAGAATGTGGCCATATCTGAATGTTTCCTGCCTTTGAGGCATTCCTGTTCCCACCAGACTTTACACGGGATTGAGTGGGAATGGCCTCGCATCGTGCTGGGCCCACAGTCAGTGCTCACTCAACTCTGAAGAGTAGAAACGGAATTGTATGTTCTGTCGGCCCCTTGTCCCCCACCCCCCTAGGACCTGGCTCGTTGGAAGAGCCGTAGAAGAAGTGCTTCTCAGGACTTAATCAAGAAAGAGGAAGAAAGGAAGAAAATGGAGAAGTTACTGGCTGGAGAGGACAGAACAAGTGAACGAAGGAAAAGCATCAAAACCTACAGAGAAATTGTTCAAGAAAAGTGAGTCCTTTCTGTTGTTGTCTTTTACATGTACAGTGGTGTCCAGATGTGCTTTTTCTAAAAATGATTGGTTATCACAAAGGCTCTGACGCCCATATTACACACTCCCCGGGCTCCCCCCTTCAGCTCAGCCTTGGCTTCTACCGAGGTCTTCTTTGCGATTTCTGTGACTGTTGACTCTGTGATTGCTTCCCCTCCCATGCCCATCCTTTAGAGAGCGGAGAGAGAGGGAGTTGCATGAGGCCTATAAGAACGCACGGTCCCAGGAGGAGGCGGAGGGGATCCTTCAACAGTACATCGAGAGGTTCACCATCAGCGAGGCTGTTCTCGAACGCTTGGAGATGCCAAAAATTCTGGAAAGAAGCCATTCCACAGAGCCAAACTTAACCCCCTTCCTGAACGACCCTAGCCCCATGAAGTACCTGCGGCGACAATCACTGCCCCCACCCAAATTCACTGCCACCGTGGAGACCACCATCGCTCGGACCAGCGTTCTGGATACCAGCATGTCAGCAGGCAGCGGGTCTCCCAGCAAAACCGTCACCCCCAAAGCAGTGCCTATGCTGACACCCAAGCCTTACTCCCAGCCCAAGACCTCTCAAGAGGTTCTGAAGACCTTTAAGGTAGGACGCATTCCTTAAGAGGAGAACCAAAACTGAACCCCAGGTAATCAGTGGAAAGAAGCATCTTGCCCTGAGAAGATGCAATTATGTTTACCAAACAAAAGTGAAATGTATAACCATTTACGACTGTGAAGTTTATGTCTCAGGGGATTTGGTTTGCAAATAGTTAAAGGAGCAAGGTTTATTTCCCAGTTTGATAGAATGGCGTGGTCTCTCTGCAGTAGTGCTAACCAACCCTTAGTTTAGTAAAACCCGGGGGATCTGCGGCTCTCTGGGGGTACAGCAAACTCCTCAAAACGACATCGTAATTGCCTTGGGTTTAGGGAGAAGGATATGCAGTCACCTCTTCTTTTTAAAGAGTTTGACATCATATCCAAAAAGATGCTACAATTGCAAAAATGGAATAATACAAGAAACACACAGGAACATGGGATGTACTTGATTCTCAGAGGAGAGGGAGTTTTAAAAATATTTTTAAAAGGGAAAGAAACTAGATTGTTTCCTGCCAATGAATATGTAAAGTAATGTTCCAGAACCAAAGAACCTATGACAACCAAACATCTTTTTGCTTGCTCACATTCCAGTGTTTTCCCTCACACCACGAGGCAGCACTCGTTCTTTGGCTTAAGCTCTTTTGACTACAAAGAAAACTCAGTTCTCGTTGTCCCTGCACACCACATGGGTTCTTAATAGAAGACAGAGGTGGAATTCATCAGCAGGAGACATGGGCACATGACTATAAAGAAAGTTTGCTTGGCTAAACTAATTGAGCAATGTGATGTCATGTATCTTCCTATTGAATTTCAGAGGGAACCAAACTGTATATATACTTTCTGACTGTTGCTTAAATAACTCGGAATGGATCTTCAAAGTCTGTGCCTTAGGCTTCGATAGAACAAAAGAAGAGTGTCCTGGACATTTCATCTGGGTTGAGTTGAGATGTATGTCCCTCGAAGGGCTGGGGCTGTGTCTTTGTTGTTCACAGCTTTGTCCTGGGAGCCTGGCATAGGTGCCCAGCACATAGTAGGCACTCAGTAAGTTCTTATCGAATAAATACATGAATTTTTCCTGAGAAAATGAGCTGTGCATCATGCAGGCTCACACGTAGATAAGCATGTGCCCAGACATGCCCAGTATCCCACCTAGTACGGCACCAGCTCTCCTTCACCTAGGGCCCATGACCGAGAACCGTCTGTAATGTTTCATGAAGGAAGGTTGATTGAGGTGGCCCACAATGGGGGTAGGGAATACAGTTTACTTAACTTGGTATCTGAGGCATCTGATCAGATAATCCAGATGTCCACTTCCCCTCCTTTATATAAATAGTGCAAGGTGATCATTTAAACAGAAGAATTATGACAGATGACTTGATGGCAAGACTTTGGCCCTGAGGAAACCCTGTCTCTCACCGCTGTGGCAAAACAGTGTAACAGGCGTCACCAAGAGCATTCATGGACGGGTGCGGAGAAGAACCTGAGTAGAGATCTTTTTAGAGCTGGGGTTCACTCTGGACCACTAATGAGCCCTTGACTCATCACAGGCGTTGATGGTTATCAGCTTCATTCACAGACCCATCACTGAGTGGGTGGACCCCGTTATGGTCAAAGGTAGTATGTGGAAAAGTTGTTACCAGATAATGCCAAAACAGAAACTATGAGGGGTGTGTGTGTGTGTGTGTGTGTGTGTGTGTTTTCTCATGGGGAGGACAGTGGAGTGAGGGAGACAGAGAATATAGACTTAGTTTCCCAGGACAACAGAATTAAGAGTAAAGGAAAATCAAATGAAATAGTTTAAGGCAGTGTTTTTCTCTCTCTTTTTTTAAGATTTTATTTATTTGAGAGAGAGGTAGTGAGAGAGAGCACAAGCAGTGGGGAGAGGGAGAAGTAGGCTCCCTGCTGAGCAGGAAGCCTGACGCAGGGCTCAATTCCAGGACCCTGGGATCATGACCTGAACTGAAGGCAGACACTTAACTGACTGAGCCACCCAGGCGCCCCTAAGGCAGTGTTTTTCAAAGTGAGAATTGCTACCTGTTGCCGGGTTATGAAATCAGTTTAGCAGCTTGGTATCAGCATTTTGTAAAATACAAGGGAAAAGAAAGTCTGGTACATCACACATAATAAAGTAAATATTGTTTTGCAAAACTCCTATTTCAGCTATATTTACGTGGGTGTGCTCAGTTGTGATTTAAGTTTCTTTCCTATGGATCACAGACAATAAATTCTGTAAGCCACTGGCTTAAGGTAGATATAACTGATATCTGGCCTTCCATGATTCCTTTTGAAGGATTTTAGAAAGTCTCATAATAATAATAGCTAATATTTACATACATAAAATGTGCCAGATACTGTTCTAAGCTCTGTACATATGTTAATCCATAAAATCCCCTCCACAGCACTATCAGGGAGATGCAGTGATTATAAACTTGGTAGATGGGGAACCTGAGCCCAGAGGATAAGACATTTGTTGAAGATTATGTGGTTTTTAAATGGTAGAGCCAGGATTGAATCCGAGGCTCTCTGAGCTTCCTCCTATAACCACTGTATACATTGCCTCAGACTTCAAGACAGAGAGTTCTAGATGCTGTTCAATAAGCCAGACTAACTAACCACCATTTCTACTCCTCCTTTCTTTCTTTTACCACCTTCCCTAGACATGGGTACAAAACAAAAATATTTTAATGTGTCTGACCTTTTTTCTTGAAAAAATTGGGATTGTAAAATTAACTGGAAATAAGAATTTATTGTGATATAGCATAACATCAGGCCAGAGGCCCTCCATGTTAGCTTGCAAAAATGTATGCATTGCCCCCTTACCACAGGATAAGCTGCAAAAGATTCCTGATCCGAGATATGTTCCACCTAATTTACAGGCTAGCCAGAAAAGAAAAATCTCAAAATTGTGGAATAGCATTCAGAATTTAAATGAAGAAGTACTACAACCCAAGTATGTGGTTATACTTAAAATTCCTTGATTTTCTACACTTTATTTTTTTATTTTATTTAAAATAAATTAACATATAGTGTATTATTAGTTTCTGAGTCTACACTTTAAAATAAGAGCACATGCCAAGTAAGGTGAACATGAAATTTAATCCAAAGTGAAGGGGCCTGAGAAGATTGATGACCTTTTAAAGAGGCCCTCCGAGAGGCCATTTATAGGAGCCCTAATTTCTAGAACCGATGGAAGCATACAAGAGCCCTTATTTTTTGCTGGACTTTGATTAATAAATGATAATGTTTAACTGTGACTCTAAATGTGTTATTTTGTTACAGTCTTCCTTTGGGAAATAGCATGTGATTTTTGTTCCTTGTGTTTCTTATAGGTAGATGGGAAGGTCAGCATGAATGGAGAAACGGTTCATGGTGACAAGAAGGAGAAGGAGAAAGAATGTCCCATGGTGGCACCTGCCTCCTCATTAACAAAATCCCAGATGTTTGAAGGTGTGGCCAGAGTGCATGGGTCCCCAGTGGAGCTCAAACAGGGCAACAGTAGCATTGAGATCAACATAAAGAAGCCAAATTCTGTTCCCCAAGAACTGAGAGTAAGAACACACTTTTCTTTTCCTTTTGGGGATAATTCCACTGTGAAAGAATCTGTTTTTAAAAAGAAGTATGTCTTGATAACTGTCATTTCTCTCCCTGTGGGTATATTATTTTGCTAAGGCTGCCATGACAAAGTACCACCAACGGAGTGGCTTAACCATCAGAAATGAATTGTCTCGTTGTCGTGCTGGCCAGAAGTCCAAAATCAAGGTATTGACAGGGGTTCCTTCTACTGGCTGCGGGGGAGACTCTTTTCCACGCCTCTCCACTGGTGTCTGGCGGTTTGCGAGCAGTCTCTGGCATTCCTTGGCTTGTGGAAGCATCCCCCTGATCTCTGCCTTCTTTTTCCCATGGTCTTCATCTGTGTACTTGTCTGTGTCCAAGTCTCCCCTTCCTATAAGGACACAGTCATCCTGGATTAGGGGCCCACTCCACTCCAGGATGACTGCACCTAACGTAACCATTATATCTGCAATGATACGCTTTCCAAGGAAGGTCCCATTCTGAGGTACTAGGAGTTAGGACTTCAACATATGAATTTGGAGTGCTGTGGGGAGACACAATTCAACCCTAACAGTGGGGTATGATAGAAGTTGTATTATCACTTATGAATAAGAGAAACTTTTTTTGTCTTCACATTCTTGGTATCTAGTGTTATAGAAAAATAAATACATCTCTAAAATACCGTCCCCCCCCCCCACCATTTGTTCCCCATCAGACTTGTTAATACAGTGTGAAAATGACTCGTGCCCTAAGAACCTGGCTTTCCATCCTTGACAATATGTATAAAAGGGTATCTATCTTATTAGCTTAAAAACAAACAAACAAAAAAACCCAAAAACATTAAAAGCAATAAAATGTTTTCTTAGCTTAGCCCCTTAAATTCAGAGCAATTGGAAGCAACTATTGAATAGCCAAGCTGAAAAATGTAGGGTGATTCAACAACAGCAGAAGAGAAAACTCAATATTCTATTCTGTTTGCTGGTTTGGGATGTAAAATGGAGTCAGGAAGATTCCACTTTCTTAGATCTCTCACCAGAAGGGCTCATGCTGGTTTTGTGGCTCAGACCCAAACTTCCATGGCCACAGACACAGCCCACGTTTTAGGGTGCAAGCTGGACTCTGCACAGCCTCGTTCGTCTTCACCAGATGCTGATTTCTCCAGTTTTCATTGATAGCGTTTGGGTTGGAATTACAAAGGATGGGGGAAACTGTCATGATTCTACCCCCAGAGCCTAGGAAGTTTTGACCCAGAAGGGAACTTGTTTCCTAGCTCCAAGGCTGAGTTAGAAGACCCAGCTAGCCAAACTCACCAGTGGACTGGATCTTATTTTTCTTATCTCTGGAGATACCTTATCTCTTATCTTTTTTCTAATTGTAGTATACTTGACATATCATATCCTATTAATTTCTGGTGTACATTATAGTGATTCGATATTTTTACACATTACGAATGATCCCCACAATAAGTCTAGTTACCATCCACCACCATACAAAGTTATTATAATATCATTAACTATATTCCATATCTGTACATTATATCCCCATGACTTATTTATTTTATAACTGGGAGCTTGTATCTCTTTATCCCCTTTAATTATTTTTGCCTGTCTGCAAACCCCACGCCCCTCTGGTAACAAAGAGTTTGTTTCCATTGTCTATGAGTCTGTTTTGTTTTTCGCTTGTTTTGTTTTTTCGATTCACATATAGTATTCGTCTTTCTCTGTCTGACCTACTTCACTTAGCATATTACCCTCTAGGTCCATCTATGTTGTCACAAATGGCAAGATCTCCTTTTTCATGGCTAAGTGATACTCTGTTGTGTGTGTGTGTATATATATATATATACATACATACCACATCGTATTTATCCATTCATCTATCAGTGAACATGTAGCTGTCCATTGTCACATATCTTGGCTATTGTAAATCATGCTGCAATGAACATAGGGATGCATATATCTCTTTGAATTGGTGTTTTCATTTTCTTTGGATACATATCCAGAAGTGGAATTGTTAGATCATGAGATAGTTCTATTTTTAATTTTCTATCCTGTTTTCCGCAGTGGCTGTACCATTTGCATTCCCATCAACAGTGCACAAGGTTTCCCTTTTCTCTACATCCTTGCCAACTCTTATTTTTTGTCTTTTTGAAAGTAGCCAATCTGACAGGAGTCTGTCACAGTCTCATTGTGATTTGATTTGCATTTCCCTGATGATGAGTGATGTTGAGCATCTTTTCATGCGCCTGTTGGCCATCTGTAGGTCTTCTTTGGGAAAGTATCTATCAAGTCCTCTGCCCATCTTTAATGGTTTTTTTTATATTAAGTCATGTAAGTTCTTTATATATTTCAGATAATAACCCCGTATCAGATGTATGACTTACAAATATCTTCTCCCATTCAGTAGGTTGCCTTTTCATTTGTTGATGGTTTCCTTTGCTGTACAAAAGCTTTTCCCTTTGATGCAATCCCCCTTTTTTCAGTTTTAGCTTTTGTTACCTTAGCCTGAGGAGACTGGTCCAAGCAAATACTAAGACAAATGTCAAAGAACTTACTGCTTGTAATTTCTTCTAAGTATTTTATGGTTTTCAGTATTACATTTAAGCCCCTAATCCATTTTGAATTTATTTTTGTATATGGTGTAAGATAATGGTCCAGTTTCATTCTGGGATTTGTCTTTTGAAGAATAAAATGTGTTTTCTCAGAGGAGTTGAGAGGAGGTAATTATTCCCCGTGATGCTCAAGTCCTATGAAGGAGTTTCAAAGTGGAATAAACCAAAATAATTTCCTCACCATGGTAACATATTTACTGGTCTCCAGGAGCAAAGTTTTGTGATCCAGGCAAATGCCGAGTCTCTCAACGTGGAATTTAATTTCACTTTTCATTTACATAAATGTTATCATCTCTAGAAGAGTTTTTACTAATTATCATAAGATGAAATATTGAGTTTTGCTACTAGCATGAGAACTTTATTGGTAGAGTCAACATATGCTCTTAATTTTAAATTAGAAGTTTCTATAATTAGACCTTACAGTGCTAGAATTGCTTTTCTGGAACAGTTAGTAATTATGTTCTTGTCTTTTGCCAGACTTAATAATAAGCATTTCTTAAGTTCCCTTATCAATACGTTTCCATGACTTAGTGTGACTACTAGGGTCACAGGCCCTTTGCACGTACTGTTGAGCACAGCTCTTTCTCATTATACTTTGGAAAAGCAACAGTGTTGGTGCCATGCTTATCCCACGACACTTGCCACATAATAGAGGTGCACAGGGCTTCCTTAGGCCCAGCAGATTAATTATAAGAACAAATCCTGAGGGCTGTGCTATCAGGCATGTGTCTACTTTCTATCTCTCACCAGTTCTGCCCTCTGACCATTTTGTTGTTTGAGTTTGGGGGAAACCCTACCCTTGGATGAATAGATTTTATTCCTGATAGAAGTCCCAGTTAGTATAATGCCTAAACTTCCTAAACCAACTATTTAATCTCTCTTGTTCTACGTTTTTAACCCTTTGGGGAAAAAAAGCTGGTTACCTGTGGCATTAAGCAGAAGACTCCTAAAACAGAAGAAAAGGGGGTTGGTTTGGTTTTAGAGCAGTATAGCCTCCCTTTAAAAATATACTCATTCTTGATAATGAGTCATATTCTTATTTTTACAATGAGCAAATTTTTTACAAGAATAGCTTGTTCTCTTTTTAATGACAGGTATTTTCCACTTTAATAGTAGTTAAGCTACCTAAAGGCTAAGAGAAAATGGATTGAAATATTTCACATTGATTGCATATCCCCAAAAGTATCTTGTTTTAAGAGAAGCAAAATTGGATGATCTGAAAGAAATCATGTTACCTCAGAAATGTATAGAGTGTAACAAGAAAAACTCCAAACAAAAGGTGGCCTGGCAGACTTTCTTCCCCTGAACCCGCCTGATCCTGGGCAGTCTCAAGATGCAGGTCCAAACTCTTGGAAAAGCCTGGAAGTCTCTTCCTTTATATATCTCTTATTTGAAAAACTGCCTAGTTTGGGGGCGCCTGGGTGGCATAGTCGGTTAAGTGTCCGACTCTTGGTTTCAGCTCAGGTCGTGATCTCAGGGTCATGAGATCGAGCCCCGCATCGGGCTCCGTGCTCAGCGTGGAGTCTGCTTGAGATTCTTTCTCCTTCTTCCTCTGCCCCGCCCATACGTGCTCTCTCTCTCTCTCTCTCAAATAAATAAATCTTTAAAAAAAGAGAAGGAAAAAAAAGAAAAGAAAGAAAGAAACACTGCCTAGTTTGGAGCAATTTCTAGTTCAGAAGCCCTAGTGGTTCTGAATAGGAAGTAGCCTTTATTTACCCTGGCTCAGTACTTCAGGCTCTTGACTCAACTATGGCAGGGACTATGACAGTATTTTCTGAGTAGGTAACTGCCTGTATGTATCTGTTAGACTCTAAGCCAAGGTGGTTAGCTATACTACACAAAATGTTGGCTCATTATTAAAACAGCCTTCATACTCACTTACAACTGAGGACACCAAACGTTTTCCATTCCGAATGTGTTATCCCAAGAGTCCTTCGAAAAGAATCTCTTCTCCCAATAAACCTACTCCTCATTTTACTTCCTTCCCCATATTCCAAGAAAAGCATTTCTTGACTGTGTTATAGCCGGTGTCCTCCCGTTGAAGGGGTGGAATGAATTGGTCGTGGCAAAATAGGGGGACCAGCCTAAAACAGGGGGTCTGCACCTCAGCGCCTCCCAGGGCCCGAGACCAGCTTGGACTCAATGTGCCGTTTTCTCACTCATTTGCCCCGTTCTGCGGGGCTGTCAAAGGAATAGTGTTCTTTTTAAATGGTGTCTTTCTTCCAAAAATTGCATTCCCAACAGATACACTCTTCACAGAGGAGTAGCCTCCCCCACCACCGAAATGTCACCGTTGTCCTGGGCGATGGCGGCCGTAGGCAGGAGCGTTCATTCAGACCGTGAGGCAGAGCGGCAGAGGAGGGTGACGGCAAGACTCCAGGCATGGGGGACAGGCTGAGGTTGGGGCGTCAGCCTCTGGGGCCAGCACGACCACTTTTGTGCGATATTATGTCCTCTCTTTGGTTTCTTTCTACCTCACCTTTCTCGTTGAAAACTCTTGGGACCATTGCTCTCTCACTTTAGAAATGGATCCTCAATTAAGGTAGGCTTGTTATTATTTTTTTTAATACTTTGGCTGTATCTGTTGCTACCAGCAAACTCCAGATCGTCCTCAGCAGAATCATCTTTAAGGTAAATGACACTCTGACAGCAGTTGTCTTGCCGACGGCTGCCTGTTAACCAGTAAGCATGAGTTAAGGACTACTCTCTGCCCCATTTTTGAAATCGAAAACAGAACAAAACAAAACAAAAAAACCTCATAAACTTGCCAGGAGGGCAGTTTTCATAAAGCAACCAGAAAAGTGTATAAAATAAAATTTAATTAAGTGCTAGATAATAGGGTCAGAAGACTAGCGGGATATAGGATTGCAGAGAACAGGTAAGATCATTATAGGTTGGGGTTAGTGGGAAAGGTTTTGTGTGGGATGTGGTTTTGAAACTTGACCTTAAGTGTGGGATTTGCGTTGGAATGGAGCAGGCTATTCCGCATGTTGGGAATAGCAGGAGCAAAGGCTTGGACGGTGGTGAGGAAGCCACAAGGAGATTCCAAGAGGGGGTCCCAGGGCTAAGAGGGGATGAGGGCGACTAGGATGCTACATTACTCCAAGCAGAGGGATCCTGTCTCCCGAGGCCTGACCTGGTTATCCCTGAGATAGTTCCCAGCAGAAACCTAACACCTTTTGGTTTACTTTGCATTTTTAAAATATTGGCTTCTGTAAGAAAATCCTGTCATAGCACAAATCCAGGAATCCAGGATTAGAAAATAAGTTGGAAATTCTTCTTAGCTGATGATGAATGTATCCTGCTCAGTAACCTACAGAGAGATATTTATGTCTCCCTCAAAACTAGTCCAAGTGTTTTCTTGATCCGCTGTGAGTTGTATTTGTATTTGAATCTCTTTTTTCCTCTGTGGTACCAAAAATGAGCCTTTCCTAAAGTACCTAGAGTACTCCATGCAGTAGGTCAAAGATCTAACCCCACCCGAGCCTCAGTTTATATTAAAGACAAAGATAATAATAGTATATGCATCTGATGGTTAGTGTGAGAATTCCTGTCTAGAGAGCACTTATCAGACTCACAGGCAGAGGTGCCCTTAAGTTATTTTTAATATGGTCATACAGCAAATGGGAGAAAGTTACGATATATTGTTCAGAAGCCCCGAAAAGTGGTAGGTATAAAGTTTCTCAGGTTAAAGCAAGATCATCAAAATCGCCGTCTTGCACAGGTGTGGATTTCAAACAAATGGGATGAATTTCTTGTCATCTTCCAGCTCAGCTTGTCAGTCGTCCCAGCTGTAATTCACTAAGAAACATGCAGATGTGAACAGCTTTTTCCAGAAGATGATTGCCCTGCAGATGTTCCTGTGGTGCTTCCTCAGCTCTTTCTGCTCCTCCTGTTATTCCCTCTTTCCCAATTCTGGCTTCCCTCTGCCACCTAGACCCTGCTGACCAGCTCCCACTCACCAGCTCGTCCCAGGTGATGTCATGCAGGGCCCCATGCTGGCCGGCCCCTTCCTACCAGATCTGTGACAATTCTCCCCCCTTGACCAAGGGCCAGACTTCGCTAGTAGGTTTCTAAACTATTTCATCTGCTTTTCTCAAGCTAAGTGACAAGGTAGGTCTGGTTTTTCAACCTTGATAATATTAGCTCTAGGCCTTCCTCTTGAAAATTCAGTACTTTACGAATGTTGTCTGATCCAGGAAAACAGACAATCAGATCTTTCTTGAAACATTTCATTTTGCAGTGAGAGCCGGGGGAAGGCATTTGAGTAGGTGCTATTTTCCTTACAACTGAGACCAACTGCAAATTCCTTTCAGATGTCAAATGTCAACAGGCATTTCTTGAGAAACTGTTTTTCTCCGTCTAGAAGTAATTGTAAGAGTGTTAAATTATAAGTCGTTAAAGATATTTAGG
Source organism: Phoca vitulina (assembly GCF_004348235.1). Lineage (NCBI taxonomy): Eukaryota > Metazoa > Chordata > Mammalia > Carnivora > Phocidae > Phoca > Phoca vitulina. The sequence continues at coordinate 29,549,024 of NW_022589706.1, forward strand.
TGAAGAAGCATTTACAGATGATACATCAGAGACAATAAAAAAAAATCCAGTCTAGCCCATCTTACCTGGACCAGAGCCTCACATTGTGGCTTCGAAAAGTTTAGGCAAAAAGAAAAAGTCTACGGAATAGAGAGTCTGATTCTCCATGTAGATCCTCTTTCACCCAGTGAAAATAGATACTCCGAGGTATAAAAGTGAAAGGAGAAACACATGCATGGCATGTGTGACACCTGAGTCATGGTGCCAAGACATAAATAGACCAATTTTCCAGGCTTCTGTCCAGAGAAGTTATTCGAGACCGAAGCCAGGAAATCACTCAGTCACAGAATAGAAGCTCAGGAAAGGACGTTGGGTATCCCATCTTCCAACCCAGGGAAGTTAAATGATCAGCCCAACTTCTCATCATTCTTCCGTCCTGGAAACCGGACCACCCAAGCTCTGGGTCTCAGGACGGTTCCCGCTCTCCTGCGTTGTATTTCCAATTGCTTTTCCAGTGTCGCTCTTGGGCAAGCCCACCAGTGAGATCCTCGTTAGAATGAGCAGCCAGATGCTAGGTAGATTTTGTGGCTAGACCAGGTTTCTCTCAGGCCAGGAACCTGCCACCTCCCCTCTGTGGCCTCACGGCTAAGTCTGGTACCTGAGCCAGTTTGGATCGTGTTCTCAGTCAAGGAGAAGCCAACTCCTGGCTTGGGCCCCTGTAACCTGTCTGTGCTCTCATTTACTCAGGCCCAGGGATCTGTGCTTATTTACTTGTTGTCATTCTTGAGACAGTGTTACCCATCGGAGAAGGGAAGGCATCTCCCTGTTTAGCTGAAACCAAAGGAAAGTATGGGTCAGAAAGTGCATTTTCCAGCAAGGCGGGTTTGTTTTAGGCAAATTTCTGAGTCCATCAGGTTAAAACTGCCAATTTTGAACTCATTTCCTTTGAAGTCGTGATGTGAGTACAAAAATAACAAACCTTCAAATGCAAGTGCCAGACACAAGTTAATTAAACTGTCCTTGGGGATTTCCCTTGATTACATACACAGTTGACTCTTACGGTTTGAACCGCATGGGTCCACTTACACGTGGACTTTTTTCAATATATACAGTACTGTATGTATTTTCCTTATGATTTTCTTAGTAACATTTTCTTTTCTCTAGTTCTCTTACTTTATTTTAAGAATATATATAGAATACATATAACACACAAGATATCTGTTAATCGACTGATCATGTTATCGGTGAGGTTTCTGGTCATCAATAGACTATTAGTACTTAAGTTTTGAGGAGTCAAAAGTTACACTTGAATTTTTGACTGTGCAGAGGGGTTAGTGCCCCTAACCCCACCTTTGCTCAAGAGTCAGCTGTACTCTATACACATTGCAGAACACAGAAAAGTACAAAGAAAATATAAAGTACATACTGCTTCCAGCCACTCAGAAACTGATACTAAGATTTTTTTTTTTAAATGTGTATCCTTCTCTTTTTTCTCAGTGCATATAAAATATTTTTTAAATGGGCTCATGTTATTCAGATTGGGTCATAGCTTGCTTTTTCTCTTAATTTACCCTGAATATTTTGCTAGCTAATAGCCTGATTTGGGTGACTAGTATGTATTTAAAGTAAGCTTGAGAGTATAAATTCCATAAACAATGCATAGAATCTTTGCTTACTAACATCGATTACATATCTGCTCTATGCCAGCTACTGTGCTGCATGCACCCCGGGCCCCTCAGAACCTGGGCTGGGTGGAAAGCCCCAAGATGGGGGTGGTGAATGGGGGCAGTCTGGTCTCAAGCTGCCCTCAGAAGTGGAGACTTCGCTAGATTGCCTCCTGTTCTGAGAGACTCCAGAGAGTTCTCATCTTTTGTAGAACAAATGGATGAGAAGTAGAATGGATAACAAAGAAAGGGAATGGAAAAGGCAGGGGCACCTGGGTGGCTCAGTTGTTAAGCGTCTGCCTTCAGCTCAGGTCGTGATCCCAGGGTCCTGGGATCGAGCCCCGCATCGGGCTCCCTGCTCAGCGGGAAGCCTGCTTCTCCCCCTCCCACTCTCCCTGCTTGTATTCCCTCTCTCGCTGTGTCTCTCTCTGTCAAATAAATAAAATCTTTAAAAAATAAATAAATAAAAATAAACTTGGGGACTCTCAGGTTCTTATATTGCGTCTTAACAATCAAAACCTTTAAATACCTGGAGACGATGTAGAGGTGGGTGGGAGTCCAAACCCAGATGACAGGAGTGCTGAGGTTACCAGCACTGGGTACGGTTCCCACCTTCCCTGCCTACTAGCAGTGACCCTGCATAAGCCACGTAGCCTCCTGGACCTCAGTTTCCTCACCTGTATAAAGAGAATCATCTTGATACATACCTTATAAGCTTGATACATACCTTATAAGTGAGATAATCCATGTCAGGTGCCCCAACAGCGCTGAGTCATGGTAAATGCAGGAAGTATCGAAGGTGGCTCGTCACTACCTTTTAAAGCATCATTTTAAGGGAAAATAAATAGGGTCATCGGGTAGCTCAGTGTTTGAGTGGTAAGCCATATAGAAAAGCACTCAGAAATCTGTGAATTCTTGGAAATGGAAACGCTCCATTAGTCATGCATAAGTAAAATCTTACTGGAATGTGATGTGTTTGTAAAATAATCCTTAGTGAGTAGTGCTTGAGGATTTTGTCTCCTTTGCATTATAAATTATGTCTAAAGGACTTCATGAATTATTCCCTTCATTCCAAGTGGCACACTTTCCACATTTGAATGTACCTAAACCAGTATGTATCTTACAGTCAACAGTGTATCATATTTAACAGTGTGTTTTCTTTCTTAGTAATACCTAAAATAATACAACTTAGAATTGATGGCATCCAAGATTTAAGAAATTATGCCCATTTCTTTGTTCATTTTTGAAGTGGGGAGGCTTTCGCCCAGTTTCTGTAGTTATTTATTTTGTTTCTAGTAATTGGAAACCTAGTGTTCTCAAAAGCATTATTCATCAATATTTAAATCTGCAAATTTGTTTTCCAACCTCAGATAGTTTTCTATAATCTAATCAGTTGGGGGAACAACCTAAAAAATCAGTATTTCTGATAGTATTTTATATATGGACATCATAAAACAAAAATACTATCACATATTAATATTTCTATGTGTGTGGTGGGGGAGTATGTTGAATTATAAAATCTAAATTATTCTTTTGTAATGCTAGGCTGATTGATCTTCAAATGCTGCTATTATGTCAGTCATTCATATAACAATGTAAACACACACACACAACATGTACATATAACATATATAATAAAAAAGACTTTGGTTTATTTAACTATTTCCACTCATTAAAGTCTCTTTAAAGGGATTCAACTCAGGCTTGTTAATATATTTAAAGTTAATTACATAAAGTTAATATATTTAAAGTTAAAAATATATTTAAAGTTATATTATTTGATGAAATCAAATAATATAAATATGATGCTTGTTTCCAGCCTAGAGTTTTAAAAGTATATTTTAATTTAATATTATGTTCTTCCAGAGTTGATACATGGTAATCTATCACTAGAAAATGCCCATCTAATTATGAGGAGTTCAAAATCACCCCATCCTCCGAAAGAAAAAACACATTTTTGCTACTAGATGCTATTGTAAAATCTCTTAGAAGCTTGGAAGCCTTGTTGCCTGAAGTTTCTTTGTGCTTTTTTTAATCTTAGATAATTTGCAAGCAATTTTTATTTATTTTTTACAGTGGTTTTTTTTTTCCAATTTTGTTATTGTGGTAAAATACATGTAACATAAAATTTACTATCTTAAGCATTTTTATGTGTACACTTGAGTGGTATAAAGCACATTCATAACTGCAACCATCACCACCATCCATCTCCAGAACTCTTTTCATCTTGCAAAACCAAAACTACCCATTAAACAATAATTCCCCACGATCCCCTCCCCATCAGACCCTAGCAACAACCACTCTCCTTTCTTTTCCTTCCCCTTTCCCCCCATACCCCAGCCTGTGGTAACTGCCATTCTACTCTCTGTTACTACAAGTTCAGCTTTTTAAATTTTATTTTTTTAGATTCCACATATAACTGAGATCATGCAATATTTGTCTTTCTATGTCCGGCTTATTTCACTTAGCATGATGTTCTCCAGGTTCATCCATGTTGCAAATGGCAGGATTTCCTTCTTTCTTATGGCTCAGTAATATTCCATTGTGTCTGTGTCTTTGTGTGTTCATATGTTTAGATAGATAAGAGATAGATATTTATTTGTATACAGATACACATTATACATACACCAATGATATATTTGTATATAATATTAATATTTATATATCATCACATTTTTTATGTATTTCATTATACATATAATGTAATATTTAAATATCACATTTTCTTTATCCATTCATCCATCAACCTTTATTTAAGTTGTTTCCATATCTTGGCTGTGGTGAATAATGCTGCAATGAACATGGGAGTGCAGGTAGCTCTTTACGATACTGATTTCGTTTTCTTTAGATATATACCTAGAAGTGAAATTGCTAGATCATATGATAGTTCTATTTTAAAGGTTTTTTTATTTTTAATTTTTTTGAGGATCCTCCACACCATTTTCCACAATGGCTGTACCAACTTACATTCCCACCATCAGTATACAAGAATTCACTTTTCTCCACATCCTTGACAACACTTGTTACCTTTGACTTTTTAGTAATAGCCATCCCTAACAGATGTGAGGTGATATCTCATTGTGGTTTTGATTTCCCTGATAATTAGTGATGTTGAGCATATTTTCAAATACCTGTTTAACTATTTTTAATTGGTTTATTTGCTTTTTTTTTTTTTTTTTTTTTTTGCTGTAGGGTTGTAAGTGTGTAAGAGTGCCTTATGTATTTTGGAGTTAATTCCTTATTGGATATATGATTGGTAAATATTTTTCCCACTCTATAGATTACCCTTTCATTCTGTTAACTGTTTCCTCTGCTGTGAAGAAACTTTTTAGTCTGTTGTTTATTTTTGCTTTTGTTGCCTGTGCTTTTGGTGTCAAATCCAAAAAATCATTGCCGAGACCAATGCCAAGGAACTTTTCTGCTGCTTTCTTCTAGGAGTTTTGCAGTTCTAAGTCTTCATCCCATTTAGACATTGATTTTTGTGTATGGTGTAAGATAAATATCAAATTTCATTCTTTCATATGTAGAGATCCAGTTTTCCCAACATCATTTACTGAAGAAATCCTTTACCCATTTTATGTGTTCTTGGTGCCCTTGTCAAAAATTAGTTGACTATAAAAGTGTGGGTTGATTTCTGGGCTCTCTATTCTATTCCATTGATCTATGCGCCTGTTTTTATGACAGTACCATACTGTTTTGATTACTGTAGCTTCCTAATATAATTTGAAATCAAGAAGTATGGTGCCTCCAGCTTTGCTCTTCTTGCTCAAGATTGCTTTAGCTATTTGGGGTCTTCTGTAGTTCCGTGTGAATTTTAGGGTTTTTTTAAAAATATCTGTGAATAATGCCATTGGAATTTTGATAGGGATTACATTGAATCTGTAAATTGCTTTGGGTACTATGGACATTTTAACAATATTAATTCTTCCAATCCATGAACACAAGCTATCTTTCTACTTACTTGTATCTTCTTCGATTCCTTCATCAATGTTATAGTTTTTAGTGTCAGATATCTCACCTTGGTTAAATTTATTTCTACAATGTTATTGTAAATGGGATGGTTTTCTTCTTTTTTGGATAGTTGTATATTGATTTTGTAACCTGCAACTTTACTGAATTCATTTATTAGTTTTAACAGTTTTTTGGTGGAACCTTTAGCATTTTCTGTATATAAGAGCATGTCCTCTGCAAACAAATAATTTTTCTCTGTCCTTTCCTATTTGGATGCCTTTTATTTCTTTTTCTTGCCTAATTGCTCTGGCTAGGACTTCCAATACTATGTTGAATATAAGTGGAGACAGTGGACACCCTGTCTTGTTCCTGATCCTGGAGGAAAGGCTTTGAGCTTTTCACCAGTAAATACAATGTTAGTTATGAGCATGTCAAATATGACCTTTATTATGTTTAGTTACATTCTTCTATACCTAATTTGTTGAGAGCTTTTATCATGAAAAGAGGTTAAATTTTGTCAAATGCTTTTTCTGCATCTGTTGAGATGAGCATATGATTTTTATCCTTCATTTTATTAATATGGTGTATCACATTTTTTGACTTGCATATGTTGAACAATTCTTACATTTTCTCATAAAGTTTCTTTGTTTTTATAGAATTCAATAACAATTTCCACCAATACATTAACTATAAAGGGCTTTTGGGTTAGTTGAAAGACAAATTTTGATTTATGAGTAAAATATATATACTTATAAGACACCAATAAATTCATAGCTTTTTGAGAACCCATGGGGATATTTTATAAAGTATTTAATTATGCCTTTACTGAAACCAATTTTAATATTTATCTTAAAACCTTTTAAGATGTATTAAGTGTTTCATACATATTTTAAAAATTCAACTTTAGCTCTTTATAATAAGACACTATTACTAAAAAACATAATAGTCATTAATTTGTAATCTTTGGTTGTTGAGGTATATTCTAGCCAGTATTTAATCATCCTTCCCATTACTTTTATCAAGCTACTACTATAATATTAGTGGAAGAATTTTGGAATTATTCTGGAATCAGTTGGCTCCCATCTAAAAGATAATGTAAAATTAGATTGATTTTGTTTTCTGAATCAGAAGCAGTAGTCATCGGGGAACATTTTGGAATACAGAAAATATATTTATAAAAAAGAAAAAGTCATCCAAAATTTAAGCACATTAAGAATAATCACTTAATATTTTAGCATATTTCCTTTATTTTATAGACATTTTTATATATGTATTATCAGGTGTATTTGTGTATAAATATAGCATATTCAAAGTTTAACATGTGTAGGCATCATCCTGGATATACAGTTCACATTTTCTGACTTAACATTAAATAATAAGTATTTTCACATATCATTTATTGTTTAATACCATTTTTTATGACTGCATAACATTTCCTTCTATGGACATACCAAAATTCATTCAACTATTCTCCAATTGTTGGACATTTAGGTTGTTCCAAATTTTTTTAATGTTATAAATTTTAGGAAGTATAAAACAGATAAGTTGAAGTACTTCTGAAAGAGAGGAACACAGGCATAAAAGTGATTAACTGAGGTACTATTGAAAGAGATGAATATCATGGTAATGTGCCAAGTGGATTAAACAGCAAGATCCAAATCAGAGAGACCCCTTAGTGGAAGAACATGGATCATCTCAGGCCCTAGCTTATAGAAACAGAAAGGAAGAGATGGATATGAAAACTATTATGTTAGAACTTTGGCAGGACTTGGCAAATGATGGGCAATCATGAGATATGAGTCAGGAAACACTTCAGAGTTTAATTTGTGTACTGGGGAGAACTAATGTCATAAACAGAAATTGTGAGATTTGGAGAAGGGGCTTATTTGAAGGTAACTTTTAGCATGTTGAGTGTGAGTCATTTACCATGACACCAATGTGTCAGACTGAAGCTCTGATGGACACTCGGGCTAGAGATGAAAGTACAATTCATAAATGGGTAGAGAGCATAATGGTGAATGCATGAGAATAACTGATACATTTGTGGGTGATTCAGGACAGGTGATGGAAAATGGTTGGAGAGAGAGAATGAGAAATCAGGTAAGAGAGAGTTCTTGAGAGCCCAGAGAGAAAGCGAACATCAAGAATGAAATCCATAGTGCTAGGAGTCCGAGGCATCTGTGCTGAAGACAAGCTACTGAAAGGTTAATTATAACCTTAAAAAAAGTTTTTTTCACTGGTGATATGACTCTAAGCCAACTTTAAAGGCATTTGGGAGCAAGTAGGTAGTGACTATGATTTTGAAAATTCAGTGGTGATGGTAAGGGAAAAGTGGAGTGTGCGTCTGAGGCGGTCAGAGGAGGTTGGGAGGTGGTGGGTGCATGTGACCTCATATCGCCCCTCTTCTCCTGCATGGACTGTCTCCTTCCAACCAATCCAGCTTTTCACCCTAAGGCTACTTAGGAAATGGAAAAAGTATGAATTCATATAGGCACCTTACCTCATTGGCCTAAAAATAACTATTCAGGAAGAAAGAAAAAAAAAAAGGAAAGGAAAGCGAGGAAGGAAGAAAGGAAAAGAAAGAAAAAGAAAGGGAAAGGAAGGAAGGAAAAGGAAGGAAGGAGGGAAGGAAGGAAAAAGAAAGGAAGAGGAAAGAAAGGAAGGAAGGAAGGAAATAAAGAAAGAAAGAAACCTTTTACCTTTTAGAACTTTCAAAGAGGTAATTTATTCAAAGGGAAAAAAAATCTTTTTCTTTTCAGGCAACCACTGAGGAAACCGAACTGAACAGTCAAGAGGATGAGAATGATGGCGAAAAAACACAGAAAGGGAATATGGAAGTTGCTTCATCAGGTTTGTTCCCTGACAAACTAGTTTTAAGGTAGATCATGATAACTGTTAAGCTACAATGAAAACAGTCAAGAATTTCTCCCACTGAGCCATAAAAAAGTAGCTAAGCAAGGCTCTGTAACTGGTGTGATTGTGCTGCCACCTAGAGGCTTCGTGGGGAAATCCTGACCGTACGATTTATCTTGCTGTAGAAACAGGAGCCCATTCTTTTTTGCTACTGTGGTATTTTTTTTTTTTTTGAAAGTATATCTCCATCATCATAAAAGTTATATTTCCCCAAATAAATGATGCTAAAAACTGAGGGTCCTATTTTAACACACAGAACATCATCAGATAAGATATAAATCAAAATATATAACATAGACACTGAAATGAAAAAGCTGGTGAATAGTTTTAAAATAATAAAGTAATGCCAGCAATATGGACAGTGAGTATGAATAGAGACCCACTGTTCCCTAAAGTAATGTTTCTCAATACTTTTAACACATTTCTTCTTTTGGCAAACCTCCTACCCTCTTCTAAATGCCAAATTATTTTAAAATAAATGGCATTACTAAAAATTTTAGCATGTGCTTTTTCAAACTAGATTGCACCTCCACATCTTGATATGCCCCCTCACTCCAGATTATACCTAATTCTTCCTTGTATATCAGAGAACACTTTATTTTCACTGTCTTACGTGTACCACACAATCCTTAACACATTCTAATTATGAAAATGTACTGTTTCAAAGGAGCATTGAAATATGAAAGACAGACTCAGGCTGCCACTCAGTCATTTGGATAGAAACTATCTTTAAATGTTCTCCCACCCAACCCACCTACCATTATATTTTGTGTCAACATTTTGTCTCATGTAGTGTTATTCATGGGGAAACAGTGACTCTTTCTAAGAACTTAAATTCTCCATAGTGGGGTCCTTTGATGTGTTTTGCGTTGTGTGATTTTTTTTTCTTTTTTATGTCTTGAAAGAGCCTAGACAATTCTGGCATCTTAGGCTCTTTAATACCTCTCATCATCCTGCAATCCAACTCCTTATGGCCCTGGGCAGGATATGTTCTCAGTGGACTTTGTGGCATCGCAGGATAAATGGTCCTTTATATGGTTCTCTTCTTCTTTTTTATGTTTCTGAACATAACTCCCATTTTCAGAACCACAGCATTTTACAACAACTGTGACTCGATCCAGCCCGACTGTGCCCTTTGTGGAGTTTTCCTCCAGCCCCCAACTGAAGAACGATATGCCAGAAGAAAAAGACCAGAAGAAACTGGAAAATGAGATGAGTGGAAAGGTGGAGTTGGTGCTGTCACAAAAGGTAATGTACATGGTGGACTAAAGCAGTTCAATCCAAAATCAGTGCGGCTTCATATTGCAGCTCACTTATAACGTGAATGGAGATAAGTGGCGCTTGTTCATAATGAAGATTTATTTTTTTCTCCGAATCGATTCCTATCATCATTTTGTATTTTTTTTTCTAAATACAAATATACTACATGTCCATTGTAAAACAATGTAAATGCATATAGAAAGATGTATGCACTAGGTAGGTCATGTGGGGTGCTCGGGCAGACCACCATAGACTGGGTGGCTTGTAAACACCAGAAATTTATTTCTCACAGCTCTGGAGGCTGGAAGTCCAAGACCAAGGTGTCTGGTGAGAATCCACTTCCTGGCTCACGGATCACTGTCTTGCAGTGTCCTCACTTGGTGGGTGGGGTGAGGGAGGTCTCTTGAGTCCCTTTTATAAGGGCACAAATCACCTACCAAAGGCACCACTTCCTAATACCACCACCTTGAGGGTTAGGATTTCAACATGAATTTTGGGAGGCCACAAACATTCAGTCTGGAGCTATACATTTTTTTTTAACTTGTATTTATGGTAACGTGCATACAAATGTAACAAATCTATCAAGTACTATATGTAAACGTGTAAAAAATATATAAATTTAAAAGAATAGAAATAGAGCAATAGAGAGAAAAAGTCACTGAAACTTACCTCTATTAGTAACCACTGATATATATCTTTTAAATTTTTATTTTACATAACTTTGAATTATGAAGAATTACATACATTTGAAAGAAAAATGGAATATAAGTTCTAAAGCTTTGCAGTTAGGTGTTAGTTTCCTGTGCGTGAGGTTGCTTATTTGCAGCTTACAAAATATTCTCTTTCCAATATTTACCTGTTTTATAACAGTGGTACTTCTGATGCCTCTGGACTTGCATAACAAGGAAACTAGAAAATTATTATTCTGATATAATGAGTTTTAATGTCTTGTTTTTATTAAATTTCTTCCTTGCTTGGAGTCTCATCTCATTCATATTAATTTGGTTTGTTTTCAGGCCCAGTCTCAAAGTCTTCATCATTCATGCCACTTCCTCTCAGCCTTGGCTACCCTTTAGAGTTTAAAAATACCAAGCGTGTTCCATAGAAAATAAATCAGAATCGCTGGGGGCAGCGCATCTGTATTTCTCAATGCTGCCCAGGTGATTCCAGTAGGCCGCCAAGATAGAGAACCGTGGACTTGCACACTGGCATACTATATGTGGTGATATCCCAAATTTAAAAATTAACCCTAGATTGGGATATCACTTTAGAGTGAAAAATTGACCAAGTCTCGTTCCAGTTCCTCCGCCATTTACTCAGCGTGTATTGACTGTGCGCCTACTAGAAGGCAGGCCCTGTAGCAGACGTTGGATGTTCAACAGTGAATACCCAGCCCCTGACCTTAAGGAGCTGACAGTGCTATGTCCTTGGTAGAGCCTCAAAAATGCCTTTGGGGGATTTCAGTCTCCAGTTATGCCCCATTTTTATACATAAAGGATTAAAGAACGGTCTAGACGTCTAAAAGGAGGAACTGAAATGTCGGAAGACATTGGGGGCAGGCAAGATTTCCCACCTTTGCAGAATTTTGCCTTATCCCCATTACACTCATAGCCATTGTTTATTTATTATTCTTCCAAATGGACTTGTCCCCCAACTTAGATCTAAACTGAAAGGAAAACTATCATTGCTAGAAAGTATTTTTTTTAAAAAATGAAACAAAGCAAACCCAGTAACTAAAGAGCATTCATCTGCGTAGCTCATCTGTGTGGTCCATCTTTGGGCCACCAGTGTCATGTCAACCATACTATGGAAAAAATTGTTTTCAGGGGTTCTTTACTTTGTGTGTGTGTGGACCCTTTGGCATCTGGTAAACAGTATGCTCAAGATAATATTTTTAAAGCATAAAATACAGGAGATTACCATGTTTTCCTTGGTATCAAATGATATCAAGTATATACACCCCCTAAATTCTGTTCTGTGGACTCCAGGTTAAGAATCTCTACTAGTTGGTTGGCAAATGGAATAATGGTCTTAGAACCCAATGCTTTTCTTACACCATATGAAACCCTCCCCTCTTTTTTCCCTACTGTGGAGTTAGTTCTTAGAAAAAGAGAGAGGGGTGATCACTATTTTAACAGCTTTTGTTTTCTGACTTCACTTGAGAGTGTTACCTTTATCAAACAAAGTGCCCATGCACACAGGCTGATCTTTTTACATAATGGTGATTTTGAGCATTTCTGCTATTAACATTCACTTACAACTGAGCATTACCGAAACATTTTTGTCAGACTCAACTAAGGAGGAAATGGTATGGGGTTAAAATTTGGGTTAAAATGGTATGGGGTTGTCAACTTTAGTAAATCTAAGCTTTAGTTTTTGCTGCATGTTTAACGTTGAAGGTCATTTGGACATCCGGTTGACCTCTGTAATATGGAATGAAGTGATTAACTCTATTTTCTTCAGGATTCCATTAGGGTTGAATGTATTATTCATAAGTAAAAATAAAATTTTACCAAAAAGAAATTATAGACATTAAATCATCCTGAAAACCAAATCACAGATCAGCTTATGGTAAAACAAGCACTCTAATAGCCTCAATTGCCCTGTTGGCTATCAAATTAATCTGTTGGGAACATAGCCACCAGCCAGAGTGAATCTGAGAAAGCCCTGTAAGCAGCTGAAAAGGACATGAACTGATACAACCACACCCCTCTTTCAGATCTCTGCTCAGAATCTACTGACTTATTTTAGACATCAGTTTGGTAATCTGGTCTTTCAGCAGTCATTTGATTGGAAGCAACAAATCAGAAGGAGGGTTGGCCATTCAGATTGGGGGAAAACAAAATAAAACTAAACAGCAATAACAAGAAAAAATCTATTTCTACAAAGCAAACATAAGAATTTTTAATGCCAAAATTTTGGAACTATTTACCGTAAGGACAAGTGGTCTAACATGCCTCAAAAATCTCCTGATGGCATCATTGCTATGACTCTAGTTGATAATAGTTATTTATAATGCTTCTTTGTCAATAGGCAAAATATATTGTCTTTAATGTGCTTCGTGTAAGTTTTTGGGAGGGCTCTGTAGTGTCTCGAGAATAATGTCCATTAGAAAGTGATATTATCTTAATATTCAGCACTTACATAGTAAGATCTTTTTTCTTTATCTTATGTGGAACATCTCACTTCCTAACATTACAAAATCAGTATTATGTCATATCAGGAAGGGAATATGTGATTGATCAATCAGAAAATGTGACAGAGTGATGTCCAATCCCAAAGATGGAATATTATCTTCTGGGTTTGGAGAAGAGTGATCATATATTTTTATGCTCCAGTTTGATTTCTCTGAAAAAGTTGGCCTCTGTATTAATGTAGAAGACACAAAGGGGTTTTGGGGAAAGGGCGAACATTTCCATTTAAAAGTTAAATATCTGGTTTGTTGACTTCTGTAATAGTCATGAGTCCTTTAATTTTTATTTCACCTGTGCATTTTTTAATGGACGATACTTGTAACATTTCTGTCTTTTGCCCATGATCCAGGTGGTAAAGCCCAAATCACCAGAACCAGAAGCAACCCTGACGTATCCATTTCTGGACAAAATGTCTGAAACCAACCAATTACATTTGCCAAACCTCTATTCTCAAGGTAAAAAGAAAGAAGTGTTTCATTTTAGCTCTATATGTTCTGCTGGGCTCATCTATAGTAAAATTTTCTTTATTTCATTTTATCTATTCAATTCAAATTCAATTAATTAACATATAGTGTATTATTAGTTTCAGAGGTAGAGTTTTGTGATTCTTTCACTCATATGTGGAATTTAAGAAACAAAAAAGAGGAATCCTAAGGGAAAGGAGGGAAAAATAAGACAAAATCAGAGAGGGAGACAAACCAACTAAAATATTCTTTATTTTAAAGGAAGATTACGTCCTTTATGTTAACATCCCATTAGCCATGATGTTTGCAAGAGTCCATGGTGGATGAATTAAATTACTTCAGAGTGGAAATCTGGGCTTGCATTCTCTATTTGGCCTAGCCAGGAACCCAGCGGCCAAAACTATTTTGCCAGCCAGGCACTGTACGCCCAATAGGGCCTCCAAAAGTGATACCTTACAATAATTTTATTGGCTCCAAAATGTTTTTTAAAATTACAAACTAAAAAATAGCTTTAATAAAAAGTTTATCATCCTAATATTATGTCAGCTTCATTAATTGTTAATTATCTCATCTTTATAAAATATTCATTTAATCTGACAATTTGACTTTTTAGAAGAAAATTAGATTTTATTACCTCATAATAATTCCTGGGTGTGCATGATTACTGAGAAATAATTTACAATCATAGATTAAACATGTTCTGCAAATTCCCCAGGAACCCCTTAGGCCATGTATAGGTTGTGAATTCACCCCTTTATTCTTTAAAAGTCCTATTTGAATACCTTTATCCTTTTTTTTTTTTTAAGATTTTATTTATTTATTTGACAGAGAGAGAGAGACACAGCGAGAGGGAACACAAGCAGGGGGGGTGGGAGAGGGAGAAGCAGGCTTCCCACTGAGCAGGGAGCCTGATGCGGGGCTCGATCCCAGGACCCTGGGATCATGACCTGAGCCGAAGGCAGACGCTTAACGACTGAGCCACCCAGGTGCCCCTGAATGCCTTTATCCTTATGAGAAACTCAGGTGCCCACAAACACCAGAAAGAAATGGGGTGGGGGAGTGTCCTGAGAATTCCATGATTATTCTTCCAAACAGATAGACCACTGGGCCTCATTGGTGTGAGTTCTCTCTACAGATATGAAAACAGCTAGAGTTTAGGAGGCAAGAACTGTGAGGTTTTTGGGTCTTTTTTTAATGTACTCTTTCCAGTACATTCTACAGATTTATCAGTTCAGGCAAAGAGAAGATGGTACAGACTCATTGTGGCTGGGGATTTATTTTTACTTTCCCGTTTTTTCAAGGATGGGCATCCATTTGGGACCACTATGGGCAGAAACTGGGTTGGCTTCCATTAGCCTTAGTTGATGGCTGAGAGCGAAGGTGGGCTCTATTTGAGTAACAGGAAGTCCTTGGGAAGGAATTAATTAGTACATACACTGATGATCATTAGTTTCTAAATGTGGAAACAAATTCAATACTGTCTTCAAAGCATTTGTTTTAATCTGTCAGCCCTACTGTCCTGTGGGGAATTGACAAAAATGAAGTCTCATAACTGGGTCAGTAATTGACCATATTTAGACAGATTTTAATCCTGCCCCTGTTTCTACCACTTTTTAATTGTGTGGATAAGTAATACAGAGAGGAAATAGATATTTTGAGCCATCTTAATTAGTTTTGTTGTCTCACACGTTTTGACATCCCGTTAACATGTTGCAAGGCATTTTGATTTGATAAAATGTGCTGTTAACAAAGGGACTTCCCATCATGCTTTATCGAAGTTGAGTGATAAAAAAATAAAATTTAGTAGCACTAGAGCATCTCGAAATTTAGTCTCCAAGAGAGAATTATATTTGCTGTACACCTGTTCTATGCTCTTGTCTGGTTCTGGGAAGCCGGGACGACAGCTGCAGGCTCTGGAGACAGAATGCTCAGGTTTGAATTCTTGCTCGTCTGGTTCTTAGCTGTGTGATCCTCCCCACCAAGCTCTCCTAATCTCTGATCATACCCTGTAAACTGTAAAAGGGAGATCATAGAACTACCAACCTCATAGGGGCATTGGAAGAATTAAATGGGATCAACCAAAAAGAGTGCTTAGCTCCACAGCTGGCCCGGAATCAGCACTAATAAAATAATCTAGTAGTTTCAGAAGAGTAGCAGTTGGAGCAGAGTTACAGAAGCAAGATGCCAGGCAATACGAAGCTATTCTTAAATGCTTTTCTTAAAATAAGAGTGTATGTTGTAGAGATACAGCTCTAAGCAGTCATTTTCAAACAGGAGTATGGGCCAGGGTTCCCTGCGGGACTGGTTAAAACCCAGGTCTCTGGGCTCCCCTCCTACCTACAGTGTCTGAATAAGTCTGGGCTGGGGCCAGAGGATTTGCATTTCTAACAAGTTCCCAAAGGTGATGCTGATGCTGCAGATCCAGAGACCATACTCTGAAAACCACGGACGTAAATAAAGTAGGTGTTTAAGTTGTGCACCAAAGACACCGTCAGAGAGAGAAAAATAACAGGAAGACTTGTTTGGAGCGAGTAAGTTCCTATCGTCAAGAAGCAAAAGGCCTCTAATAAATGTAAACTTAAAAGACATAATTTGTCTTTAATTGGGAGGGGAGGGGGGAAATATAGGACTTTGCCCAGATATAAAAATTCAGTGGGAGTGGGAGGTCCAGGGTTCCAGGTACGGAATGAATGGGTCACAGGAATGAAGGACACAGCCCAGGGAATAGTCAAGGGTATTGTGCTAGCGCTGGGGGTGACAGATGGTGGGCACACGCGTGGCGTGTGTCTGCGCTACAGCGGACCGTGCACGGTTGTCGGGTCACCGTGTTGTGCACCCGAAACTGATGTAACCTTGTACGTCAACTGTACTCCAATTGGAAAAGGTCAGTGGACCTGTAAGTGACTGGTCTGTGGTGACACATCAAGTCCAAAGAAGCTATACGGTTAGGATCAGGAATCTTGGAGACATAGCTACTCTTCCTTCCCCTAGACAATGATATCTCCCCCATGTTTATAAACATATGTTTATAGACTGATTATATAGGCTACCAAAGATCTGGTGGTGAGCCCTAATATTTCACAGATTTCCCTTAAACACACACACACACACACGCATACACACACACACAAGTAGTCTTTAAATACTCTGAAAACATTCATAAAATACATTTGAGGGTGACAGTTTTCCTTCTCTCAACTGTCTCCCAACAGTTCAAAGATATATTGGGGTTTCTGGAAAATATGTGCACATTTTAAAAACCAATGTTTTTATCCACCCCGAGCATGACGTCTGAGTGCACAGGACCCAGTTTAAGGATGCACATGCTTACCCTGAACTTGTGTCTGTTCAATGCCACTGAGCTACAGATCGGCATCGACACGTCCTTTTGTTACTCATATAGATCACTTCTGCCACAGACTTCCATACATAGGCTTTATAAAGAATATAAAATAATCATTGAACTCATCTCTGCTGTCTCTTATACTTTTCTAGTGTTCTCCAAAAGCAATGTAAACTGTGCATTTTGCTCTTGCAGAGCACATTATCCTATCATTTGAGATTTAACATTTTAACAATACCACCATTAAGTATGAGCCTATAAAATTTCACCTAACGCCAAGGAAGACAAGCAACAGCATGAACTGTCCCTTGTCAATTGGCTTTTGCCCACGTCGTCAGTTTTTGCATGTGTTTTATTGAGATATTTTGTACTTTAGATTCACTCCTTCTCAATTCTTATATCGACTACAGCCAAACCTCCTTTAGTGCTTGGGAGCATGGTTCCGCTCGGTTCTCACCCCTGTTCTCACGGTTTTCTGTTTGTTCTGTTCTGCCATCTGATCTAGAGTCCCCTGGCCCCGCCAGCATCCCGCTGAGAGTTCAGAACTCTTGGCGACGTTCCCAGTTTTTCTCCCAGTCAGGTAAAATGCATCCTGGGTAGTTGTACTTCTTCTGTGCAAAAATCCATGTTGGGGGCAGCCAATAATGTGTGGTATTTTTCTTCATTTCTGATTTCAGAAAAAAAATTTCTGACACACAGTTAGCAAAGAGCTAGTTCTTTGATAATAGCGCCACTTCTACTAAAATTGGAAGGAAATTCGTAGAAACTTTTGGAAGGAAATTTGTAGAATTTTTCTTTGATTTTAAAAATCTAAGGAAATACTATTCAGCTCTTTCTTTTTTAAAAAAAAAAAAACAGACATGCAAAATCATTCTTTGTCCTCTTCTCTTTTTTTTAAACAAGGGTTAGAAGCATTTACCAGGAGTTGGTAATGGTTCTCTTGTTAACTGTGTCCCTCTCTTTACTTCCTGGATGATGTCTGGCCTCTCTCTGTGTGATGATTCTCCATGTCAGGCAGTGAGGGAACCGGGCCAGCAAGCGGCAAGGGAATGCAAGGGGCATTAAACACGAGCACCTACAGTTTTTGCTTCCTATAGTCTAGTCCCTGGTGCTAATTGTTGTGATCAATCCTACTACACTGGTCATAACTCCTTTCGGTGATGGGTACAAATTGCTTCAAGGGTCTGCTTTATTATGATTTCCTAATGCTCTTGGCTTACAAAAAAAAAAAAAAATTGATCTGAGGCTGACATAGGACCCATGTTCCACTCAGAGGATCAGAGAAAAATACTGTTAGAAGCTGCTCACATTGTGATCTTATTTTTCTTTCTTTCTGTACAGTGGAGTCTCCGGGCAGTGAAAAGTCACCTGTAACTACACCTGTAAGTAGCTCATCTTAAGGAATAAGATCCTGCATTGAGTGTGATTTTAATTTGTAAAGTATTTGATTTGCTGAAAGAGGATCCAGTCAAAAATGGGCTCTAAGTGACTGCAGAAGAATAATTAAAAGTCACGTGTAATGCTGTCAGGTGAAATTTGAAGAAAAACATGGATTATCGTTATGCAGAGTTGTGATCATGCCTGGAAACAAAATGGTAAGTGAGTCAGGAGAGTAAATCTAATGAAGGGGACAATAGGAATTAGTATTAAAACATGCAACTTCTCTAGGCATTCAAAATCATTTTTTTAACTGAGAACAGTGCTTCTACATGGTGTAGTGTTGGCGGGCAGGGCCCAGCCAGAACTCTCTGGGAGACCCAAGCTGTTCTTGTTGCACTCCTTCTCACAATCAATATATCCTGAATAACATTAACTGTACATTTAGTTTACAATTTTTAATTTTGATGATATCAAAAAAAGCATTTGCAAAAAGTAAACATCAACGCACATTGATGTTGTAGAAATGGCTTGCTGCTGAATTGTATGTAACACTCGCTGTAGACCTACTCTTCCCTAAACTGAGAGTTCCCAATGCTGGGCCTGTCACCCTTGTTCACCCTCTGAAATTCCCACTGGATTTGGAGCCCTCCTCTGTGGCACCATCAACTGTAGGATTCCCGTGAGCCCCCAGGTGTCGCCGCGTCACGGCCGTCGTACCTTCGATTCCAGATTGACTAACATATGACCCTGCAGATGTTGTATAACTTCTTAGAGCCTTTTCTTCCTTGATTGTGCAATGAGATGATAATCCCACTTGACAGGCGGGTGTGGGCTTTAATTGAAATAATTACATGAAGCGTCTAGTACTGTGGCTGATCCATGAATGAATCCTCCTCAGTGGCTAATCCAAAAGGCCCACCATAGCCAATACCAGTTCTTACCTATAGACAGATTGTGTCACTTTGAGAGTTCCTGAGTGCCTGTGCAGAATGGAGAAAGGGTCCCATAACCCTCAATATTTCCAGCCACATTCCAGAACTAGCAACCATTTGTGCAGGCTCAGTATCTGGCCAGTACCCTGGGGATCTTGAGTCTCCTGGTAAGCTGAGTATAGCCATGTTGGGTGGGAACCCCCAGAAGGCTCCTGGGGCTGGTATCCATGGCACAGGGTGAAGAGTGTAACCTAACGCGTTGATTTCCATTTGAAGTTATGTGGGAGCAACAATGCCACACTCTTCTTACACCCCCCGGGCAGGGGCGGAGAGGAAGCGTGCCCTGAAGAGATACTTTCTTATCTCTGATTCACAGAAACCAGAACAAGAAAGAAGCAAATTACTGACCTAAGTGAATTCTCTGAGAATACCCACCCAAATTTGACATTCTTTCAATGATAAATAGCTCTTCATAGAATAGAAAAGTAAAAGAAATTTGAACAAAAGAGAAGCTTGAAGAGGCAGTAAGCTTTGATTGTGCTGACCTCAGTAGACTCAGACCGTTTTCGGTCAGACTTGGAGTGGCCCAAAGCTAGAGTCAGAGTAGTCTATGAAGGGGAGAGAAGGAGAGGCGTTACCCAGCATGAAGTGGTTCCATCCATTTATTCAACGAACATTTATTGAAGGCCTAAAAGTGCAAGGTTTTGGGATACTTAGGGGGATAAAGGGCCCTCTCTGCCCTTCAGGAAACCCTACGCCAAAGGAAGATACAGATTTGTAAACAGATAAGTTATAGAACAAAGTGGGTTAAATGCTCTCCATTCTTTCTCTAGCACCTTTTGTATTTCTTTTACAATAGCTATCACACTGTCTTCTGGTGTCACTTATATATTGGCCCCTCCCTCACACCCACCCTCTCCCCACACACTCAGTTGTAAGCTGCACAGGGCTGGGACCCTTTGCCGGCTGGTATCCCCATAGTAGTTGCTCAGCAAGTAGTCACCAAAGGAAGGAACGTGATCACTTTTCTTTCTTTTGTGTATCACGAAGTATCTTCCTCTTTATCTTACTCTGAAAATGCTCATTGTTTTTCTGCCTTCCTTTTAAACAAATATTCCCTATTTTCTGCTGTGCTCAGTCTCTCTACCCCACACTCCTCCCTTCTATTTGCTTACTCCTACTTATTCTTGCAGTTACTGCCTAGTGAAATCTGAAAATTAAATAATTCCTAATTGTTGCTCTTTTCTTCCTACTGGACTCCCTCTGGCTTTATTCATAACCACATCCTTTTACCTAAAAAGACAAAGAAGGGCCATGCCCTTGAGAGAGGTTCTGAACATTGTAACTGCTTCCAAGTTTTAGGAAAATGCCAAGTGGAGCCAACCTCTAACACCATTAATTCCAAATTTCTTATCTGGAATCCCATTTGGATGACATTTTATGGCCATCCAAGGGAACTTGGGAAATTTTGAATGATATACAATTAAATAGCTTTTCTCCTACATAACATGCCAGAGCCTTTAGTTTGCTCATGTGCGCTATGAATCCCAAGAGTGGCATACAGGAAATACGTTTCCCTACCCTATTTGCCCACCTTTCCTTGACTTTTTGTGGTCATCATCCTAACCATTTGCAGACACCACAGCAAGAACATCAATGGAGGCTCATATTTCATATGTCTAAATACATTAAAGTTATTAATATTTATATTGTTATAAATCAAGCAACACCCATGGCCTGGCCTGCATTCTTAGCCTGGAGACACTTCCCCGGGCTAGCCCAGCCTTGGTGCGCCTAAATGGTAGCATGGATCTGTTGGGCGCAAGGCAGGGCCAAAGGTGAGCTGGCCCAAGTATCTTGGGCAGTAACTAGACCCATCTAAGCTTTGGACAGGACTGACCCTGTCCAGCTTCTCAGGCAGCCCGGGTAAATAGATTCTGCCTCCTCCCCACCCTGCCCCAGACTCTCCCCCTCCTCCCTAATGCCTCCACCCTCGTCTTGTTGCTTCTCTCAAGATTCCCAGGCAGTTCTAAATGCCTCCCCAAACCATCCCCATCGGAACAAAGGGAAGGGAAGAGGCGCAGTTACTGGGGAATGTGGTTTCCTTGGCACCTACTCTGGGTGTCAGGAGAAGCCAAGTTTAAACACCACAGCCCCACCCCTTTGGGAGGTTTCCCAGAGACCAGCTGTGATTTCTCTTCCCCTGTGGACCTGCCCCATCTCGTATATTCTGTAACCTGGGTGCCCACTTCTCTTCATTATTCCTGTTCATTCACTTGGTGCCAAACTCACAAAGACCTTCAAAAAAAAAAAAAAAAGCCTTTGGGTTTGAATGTTGGTTACGTGGGCCCCAGGGCAGGGACTTCCTCGGGCCTGGATCACAGGTGATGCTGGTGAGCATTGGCGCGTTAAATAACCCACTTTAGAGACAGCTGATAGGGAAACGCAATAGCGGCATAAAAGCTTAGTTCTGTAGTGTGGCAAACACCACTTCTCACAAAAGGCAGCTCTGTTGAAATAAGCTTCCCCATGTGCTGGGACCAGTATCCATATGCAGAATGAGTATCTCATGCTCAGAAGCGTGAATACATTGAAGAAATCACTTCTGAAAGAAAGGAAGCCAAAGCCTTCCCATTGCCAGTGGCTGATTACTTCCATGTTTTTATTAGCTCCAAAAAGGGTCACAGCATCATACCAGCGTCTTGGACGTCAACCAAAGAGGGATGAAGATTAAAAAGTGGTTTCCATTGACAAAGAGGGTCTTTCAGTGTGTAGGGGCTTCTGCTTCCGCACGTCAGTCTGAGTGTCGGTTTGTAAGCTGATTGCGTCCCTTGCCCTGGCCTTGAGGACGTGGCTTAGCTCTGATCACGGTTTTATTTTCTAAGCAGTTTAAGTTCTGGGCATGGGACCCAGAAGAGGAGCGCCGGCGACAGGAAAAATGGCAACAGGAGCAGGAACGTTTGCTCCAGGTAGGACTGGGGTTACTGCTTTGTTTTTTCTATTAGATGCTGCTCTCTTAATTACTATTGTATTAGATAAATTTTTAGCACAGGAAATGCATGGAATTAGATTCTTCTCAGGAGCTGGTGAATCTAAGTCAGTCCATTTTGTGCCTACAACAAAGTGTCCTGTGTCTAATTCCTCTTGCCAGAGGTTACACTGATGAGCACAATGAAAAAGCATAAAGGAGGGCACTGGGCGTTATACACAACTGAGGAATTATTGAACTCTACATCTGAAACTAATGATGTACTATATGTTGGCTAATTGGATTTATATAAAAATAAAAAATAAATTAAAAAAAGAAAAAGTATTTCACTTAAAAAAAAAATATCCAAGTGGTCGCCTGGCTGGCTCAGTTGGTAGAGCATGTGACTCTTAATCTTGGGGTTGTGAGTTTGAGCCCCACGCTGGGTGTAGAGATTACTTAGAAGTAAAATCTTCAGGGGCACCTGGGTGGCTCAGTTGGTTAAGCAGCTGCCTTCGGCTCAGGTCATGATCCCGGGGTCCTGGAATCGAGCCCCACATTGGGCTCCCTACTCAGTGGGAGTCTGCTTCTTCTTCTCCCTTTCCCCTCCACCCCCCACTCATGCCCTCTCTCTCAAATAAATAAAATCTGAAAAAATTAATAAATAAAATCTTTAAAAAAAACCCAAGTATTAGGGGCCAACCGGTCCATTTGTCACCTCCTTAGTGGCCAATCAAATTCCATTCCAAGTAGCAGTGGGAATGAATTATCAAAAAGGTATTTGATAGCATACATGTGAAATAAATTTGGCCTGGGTCTTGTTCCTTAAGTAGAAATGTTTGCTCCACCCTTGGGTAAAGGCTGCTAATTTTTAATTCTAGAAAAGTTCTGGGAGTAAATGTATCATGCTCCTACTTGTTTCAAGCCAGTTTTGTAGAGTAACAGGGCTTCAAAAAGTAACCTAGTAACCTTAGAAACTAACCTGAGTACTTGGGTGTGCCAAGAACTGGCATATTTTTTGGTACTTGACATATCTAGTCTAATTTAATCCTCATAAAACTCTTCAAAGTATGTCTTATTAGCCCCATCTTGCAACTGAAGAAACTAAGCTTCAAAGGAATTATCTTAACTGCTCAAGGTCACACAGTGAACAGTTGTTGAGCCTGATTTCAAGTCCAAATCTGTATGACATTAAAACTCATGTTCTCTCCACTATATTCCCAATAGTACTGATTTTTACTAAAAGATTATAAAGGAGAAAAATGTTAAGTCTCATTAATTTTGATGACTTTACACTGCTGTATTTTACTTTTTTTTTTTTTCCTTATCTTTTTGCTCTGACCCTCTTGGCTTAATTCCCAGGGGCTGGGAGCAGGGGGCAGTTCAGGTAACTAATTGTCGTGTGGCTTTAGGCCTGCCAGTTAAGCTTAACACTTTTCACAATTGCACAGGGGTAAATCTTCAACCACAAATTGCACAGGGATAAATACCAACCAGATTCAGCAAAGTCCCACAGCTTTTGGGACTTTTGGGTCCATTGGGAGACCCCAGACCAGCCCTGGCCACCTGCTAGTCCCTTGAAAACCAGATGCCTGTTCCCCAGCTACGTGGTGAACAGCTCAGAGTGAGAGAGTCTGCAGAGTAAGAAGATAAGCAAGTGTGCTTCCCATGGCGGCGCCCTGTCAGTTACACTCTGAAAGGTGACCTCAGTTGCAGATGCAGACAGATGTATTTTTGTCCTACTGAATTGTTACCCGGGGTGGCACGGCAGGGCTGTGGGCTCTGGGGCAAGGCATATGTGCGAGTTTGTTGGTGTGTGCAGGTGTGTGTATTGGGTATGCATGTATGTATGCTGCCCACCAACGTGTGTGTTGGTGTGCACACGTGCACCGAGGTGTGTGTGTGTGTGTGTGTGTGTGTGTGGTACAGACGTACAGCGTCTTTCATTCCCTGCATCACCTCCGTTCATCCTCCCGGGGAGGGGAACCCGGGGAGGGGTTTTCCTAGAACCAAGAAACTGAAGCTTTGCTTGTTTTGTTAAGTTTTAGAGTCTGTTTCCTCTATTCTGAAAGGCCCCTGAAGTCCCTCTCAGAAACTTTATAAGATTAGGTTTTGAGAACAAAATTTTTACCTGGAGTTACAAGCCCACCGTGAGTTGACCAATGATGGTTTTTCTAGAGCATTCATGAGAACATCAGGCTCCAGATAATCCCAGTAAAGCCCTTTTGCTCCTCAGATAATGACATAACAGGTAATACCTGGAGGAGACAGTGCCTCCCCCAGGAGGATAAAAGACTTGTTTTAGCCTCAGAGAGAAGATTGACAATAATTAGACGAAAACATTTGACTGTGTGTGGTACACTTCAGTGATGTCTCTGTCCTGTCGGGGACACCATTCCCAAGGCATCCAGGGTGTCCGCTCTCATTTCAAGCATTAATCTTAATCTCCATTTAACCATTTCTTCTAGTCAGCTGTCCAAGGGACTCCAGTCACATTTTTAAAGCCATCCTTATTCAGAGTATTTTTTTTTTCTCCAGAAGTGGTGACTAGCGCTGTACTGTTTCTGAAAATAGGGCTGGCAGTTCTGATATTGAAGCCTTCTAATGGGCTGTTTAAAAGCTACTCTTAATTCAGAAGTTACTGAAACCTGGGAAGATTCCATTTTGGTAGAATGGCTACAAGCAAAGAGTAATTCAGCTACTCAGCTAATTATCATCTTGTCTACTCCGGACCTTTATGCATTGTCTGTCTTGTACACCTACAAGTTTTTGTTTTTTTGTTGTTTTGTCTTTTATCAAACTCTCTCAGTAGCCACATATTTCTATTAGTGAAACGGCAAAACTCATCTCTGAAGGGCCCAGCAGAAACAAACCATTGGTTTAGCCTGCTGTCCCAGGACAAAAGCCAAGTTACGGAAGATCTTAGAATCTTTCAGTCTGTCTTTTCTCTTTCCATAAGCAAATGTCTACTCATATATTTGAGAACAAATCTATAACACACCAACAACAGAAAAGAGTGTTCTCTGGTAAGATTGTTATGTTCCTAATATGTTGGAGTGCCACGAAATACCATTCCCCTTTTGTTGCATGAATAGATCAGACTCAGAATGTTGCAACATGAAGATAGTCTTGCGATATATTGTATATGGTGGTTTAGAGGGCGGAAGTGTCCTAGTGGCGTATGCAATGGTCAGTTCAGGAACTATCTGTGGAAATTCTGTAACAGGAGAGATACCAGAAGGAACAGAACAAGCTGAAAGAAGAGTGGGAAAAGGCCCAGAAGGAGGTGGAAGAGGAGGAACGCAGATACTATGAGGAGGTAGGAAATTCCCAAGAAGGAATTTGACTTGTGGTTTTGATTTCTCAAAGTTTATCGGCGCTTTTTTTTGTCTGTGGTGAATGTATGCACGTGGCTGTGTCTCATTCTCCTTACTCACATCAGAGCCCTGTCAGCTTCTTCGAAGAGTCATATCCTATAGGATCTAAAAGACCACAATTCCCCCAAATTTAGTTTGTGGTAAGGGCATGTTGAGTCATGGTCAAGGAAGACAATATAATTTTAACTGTTCTCTAGTCAGAGCGTCAGATTCTTGATTTACCTTAGATGACACGAAAGTATCTATTTGTGTGTTTGCTTGAGGAAAGCATGTTTGGTAGTAGTGAATTAATTTTGTGAGTATAATTTTGATATTGAGGCTAAGTGAATCCTTACTGACTACATTCACTATATGGTACTAAAGAGACTTGGAGGGAGGAGAATTTGGTTTTGTTTGTCTCATTTTTTTAGATGAACAAACTAGACCACATTAGAGAATTGGAAGGGAGCTACATTTAATGTGTATTATCTAAAATTTGTTTATGATGAATTTTGTTGTGAATTTATCTTCAGTAATTTTTGTGCATAATCTGATCCTTAAAAGCATTTCTAATTAGGCTTCTTGAATCAGACTAAGTAATTTGTTTTTCCAAATTAAATGCTAATTTCTAAATCATTGTCCATAGAAAGTGTTATCTGATTTACATGCTTTTAGAAAATAAGACCCCTTTTTTTTAATGCCCTGCTTGTTTGCACATAATCCGATTTTTTTTTTAAGTTCCTTAATGAAATTTTTCTCTTGACAAATGTGATTTTATTTTCTTTTCTTTTTTCCCTTTCATTAATTACTGTCCTTCCCTTTAGGAGCGCAAAATAATTGAAGACACTGTGGTTCCATTTACTCTTTCTTCAAGTTCTGCAGACCAGCTGTCTACATCCTCCTCTGTGACTGAAGGCAGTGGGAAAATGGTGAGACCATAGATTAAAAGCAATTTGTGAAATAAATAAACCTAAATAGAAGTATAAAACAATAAAGCCAAGTTTTCCACCAGTTTAAATGCAGGACTGACTATTTCCCTAGAATCACATCAGCTACCATGTGGCCATTGTACGCCATGGTGCTGTCACTGTCATGGTCAGACTCAGTCATTTCCTGGGGGCGGGGGGCAGTGAAATCATTACTGGGACCAGATCTGCTCCCACAGGCTGGCAACCAAAGTCTCTCTGCACTGGCTGGAGAGATCCTGATTGGTGGAGCCATTTGCTGGAATGTCCCTCTGACTGCTCATCATTCACTCATTCAACAGACATGCATCCCTCTCCTCCACACCATACGTTCCTTTGCACTGGATGGTAGCCAACTGTGTACCCCCCACTGGCCTCCGTGAAAGTTGCTTCTAACCCACTCTTAAAATTCCACATGAAATTTACATGTGTCCTCAAGGGCTGGAGAGAGCACAGAAAGGGTGGTCTTCCTCCACATCCCCCAAGTAAGGTTGTGGATCTACCGAACAAAAGACACACCAAGACTTGAATAGTCTGTAATCTTCATTAAAAAAAAAAAAAAAAAAAAAAAGATGGGCCCATGACAGCCATTTCTCCTAACTGAACAGTCCTATGATTTTGTTTTATTTTGAAAGGTGGGTTTTCTGACCAATTCTCTTTCATGATAACTTTCAAAAGAGATCCAGATTACACATTTATTTCAAATCATTGGAAACCAGTTACTATTCAGTTAATTTGGACAATTGTTCTTTAAATTGTAGGCAATGGGATTGGAAAAAAATGTTTCAAATATCCCATGGCCAGAGATGAGTGTTGTCCAGTGTGTTTAAAAATTATATTCAGGGGTGCCTAGGTGGCTCAGTCAGTTAAGCTTCCGACTCTTGGTTTCTGCTTAGGTCATGATCTCATGGGTCATGGGATCAAGCCCCGAGTTGTGCTCTTTGCTCAGCAGGGAGTCTGCTTGAGATTCTCTCCCTCCCTCTGCCCCACCCCCACATGCACATGTGTGAGCCCATGTGCATTCCCTCTCTCTCAATAAATAAATAATAATAATATTATCCTTGTTTTCTCAATCAGAATAAGATGGACTTGGAAAACTGTCAAGAGGGAGAACAAGAGACAAGACAGAAGAAACCACTCCAAGGGGACAACAATGATTTATTGCTTAAGCCTCGGGAAAATCATCCACCAGAGGAAATGGGCAGGTATGAACTATATCAGGCTATCCTTCTAAATGTGCAAAGCCAGACTCTGCCTGTTCGCTCCGCAGAAAGAGTAACCATTTCTAATGCAAATCATATTCAGCTTTGAAATTATCATTCCAGTAATACATTACGTATTGCTTAAACACACTCCAATAGCTCTGAAGTCAGTCTTTATGCTATTGAATACAAATAGCCTTATTTTTAAATAGGTGAAATCTTTTTTAAGTAAGGGGAGATAGTATATATCATCACAGGAGCACGTTGTCACTTCAAAGCCCCAAATCTAGCTATCATTCACCTGAAATGGTTAATGTGTCTGCAGGGATAGAGGTTGAAATGAGGTCCTAGGATCCTACCCATGGTGGGTTCACTGTGGACCTGGACTTTATCATCAGTATCCTCTGAGCTGTGAGAAGCCACATTTACTCTGGGTGACAATATAAAGGATAACTAACAAATGATTGGTTGTGGATAATTATCCCACCCCATGGGTTCCACTATATTCCATGGGAGATCCAAACGGGGTACCCAGAAACCCCTGGATCATTCAGAGCTAGCTCAAACTGGAGCAGAGTCTGGTTGTAGCTATGGGGAGTAGTGGGTTTATTGATGCCACCCTGAGCCTAACCTAGGAGGGACCCCCAGAATCCCAGGAGGCTGGCAGTACCCTGCCACCAGCAAGTTCTTTATGAGATAGATGTTTGCTCCTGGGGCTCTGAGTTACCACAGAGATATTGGCAAGTGTGCAAGCATGTGCACACATGCACATACACAAGTGTGCAGAGATACACACGTGTATGTGCACACACTGCGTCCTCAGAGAGACCCAAAGACATGAGAGGTTAAGTGTCATTTTCAAAGACTGTCCAATTTGAAAGTTTGGCTGGGGGGCGCCTGGGTGGCTCAGTCGGTTAAGCATCTGCCTTCGGCTCAGGTCATGTCCTGGGGTCCTGGGATCGAGCCCCGTATCAGGCTCCCTGCTCAGCAAGGAGCCTGCTTCTCCTTCTCCCTCTGTCTGCAGCTCCCCCTGCTTGTGTTCTCTCTCTCTCTCTCAAATAAATAAATAAAATATTTTAAAAAAAAAAAAGAAAGAAAAGAAAGTTTGGCTGGGAGCTGAGCCCTTCTGGTAGGATCTGCTCTGAGAATTCTCCCATTTCCATCAGCCAGAAGACTGGGTGAATTGGAGACACAGGAGCTTCGGGCCCGTGTCCAGAGTCTGCAGAGCCTTAGGAATAGCACATCTGTTTTCAGTTTCATGAAACAAAAGCCACTAGTCAGGAATATTTGAATGATGCTGCTCAGCATTACACATGAATTTTCTCTGCTTCTCCAGACAGTCCCTGTTATCTCCAGAATCTTTGTTTCCCCAAAAACATTTTTAAACTTCCTCCATCTCCTTCCTTTGCACACAGAAGCTACTGTGAGGCCGGTGAATTCTCATGGGCTGCCCAAATCCTGTGTGGCCCAAGTGATTTCTACAATAAGTCCTCTCTTATAAAAATCTGGGAGATTCCAGTTAGCTCTGGCATGCCTTGAAATGGTTAGAATGAAGAGCTTTATGGCCAGGGAGGTGATGAAGATGTCAGAAATGATGGTTTCTCAAACTTATTAAATTGATGGATAATGAAAATGTGTAGGATTTTCCAGCACTTTAAATCTGGTTTAAAATGAAAAGAATAAACATTTAGTTAGTCCCACTTCTTTTTTCATATTGTAACTGGGTATTTCTATGCCCTAAGGGATAGGATAAGTTCAGTTGCTTTCATCTCTGTTCTGAAATATACTTGTTTATCTCAACAGCCTAACTCAAGGGGCCTTGGCTCATTCTAAGAATCCCGTATCAAAAGGAGTCCATCAGGACCATCAGCTGGATACAGAAACTGGGGCCCTACACCGTGGGATGAACTCACAGCTAGCTCAGGGTAAGAATGGCTATTTAAACCCAATAATTAAATTATTATAAGAGCCCCCCCCCCCAACACACATGGTTCAGACAGGTGTGAGTTCTACTGGCTGCAAGCTTCTCTTGTAGCTTATGCTAAGCAGCACAGCGAAGAGATTCCCACCACTGTGGGCCCACAGTCTGTATGAACTCACGGTGGACCCCAGTGGGCTTTAGGGCTTTCAAGAAAGATGACCTACAAAGCACTAGGGTGAATGCTTAGCTACTGAACGCTAAGTTTATGTTCTTTATGCTTTCCTTTGCCTCAGATCCATCCCAGAATCAGCAGGTATCGAACCCATTGATGCACATTTTAGAAGATGTGAAGCCAAAAACCCTCCCTTTGGATAAAAGCATTAACCATCAGATGGAGTCTCCGAGTGAAAGACGGAAGTGAGTAGCCAGATAAGATGCATGTGGAATTCCTTTGTTTTTTAAAATTTATTGACTAAGAATGGGGGAAAAAGACTGTGAGATGGCAAGATGTCAGCAGTCTTTTTGTGCTTCTCTCCACTGACTCTGAGTGATTAGATAATAAGTATTTATGGATGTTTGAGACAGTCTTCCTGGCAAATAAATATGCACTCTGATTTTTACCAATTTGTAAGAGCAAAGTAATGTTTTTAACCTACAAATCTAAACATTTGGGAAGAATTTGCAGGCCTGTTGTATAAGTGATTTATTTAAGTGAATTAAATTGTCTCAGAGCCTGTTGACAAATTTTCTTTCAAGGAAAAAAATGTTTTTTCTCTCATTTACATGCTCTCCCATGAAGTAACTACCCCAGGCTGTATTCTCGTTTTATAAAAACCGTATTATTTTACAGTTAGAATAGTTCCTATCATTTTTGAAGTCTTTCAATATATAATAGGCACTGTGTTGAAGGGTTTACATATCTCTCCCCTTTTTATATACATTAATTCACTGAACTCTTCCAGTAACTTTACTGGGTCTTTTTTCCATTTTAGAGCTGAGGACATTGAGGATCAGGGAAATTAAATAACTTATCCAAAGTACTTGACTGGATAAGTGGTGGAGGAAGTCAAAATGAACCCTAGTTCCACAATAAGATCATATTTGGGCCAGAGGTTCCTTGTAATCAGTTTTAAAATATGTAACATTCATGATGCATTAACCAATCATTCTACCTAGAGCCAGACGACCTGGATTTAAACTTTGACTCTGCCACTTGCCTGCATAGGACTTTGAGCAAGTTACTTAATCTTTCTCTGCCTCAGTTTCCTCATGTGTAATATTAGTACCTACCTCATAGGGTTTTGTGCCTGGCAAATGATAGGTGCTATATATGTTGGTGGTGGTGCTGATAATGCCAAATGATGGTGATGATAATGATGGTGATGATGATGATGGTGATGATGGTGGTGGTGGTGATGATGATGGTGGTGGTGGTGATGATGGTGGTGATGATGGTGGTGGTGATGATGGTGGTGGTGGTGATGATGATGGTGGTGATGGTGATGATGGTGGTGGTGATGGTGGTGATGGTGGTGGTGATGGTGGTGATGATGATGATGGTGATGGTGGTGGTGATGGTGGTGGTGATGATGGGGTGATGGTGGTGGTGATGATGGTTATGATGGTGATGGTGATGGTGGTGATGATGGTTATGGTGGTGGTGATGGTGGTGGTGATGGTGGTGATGGTGGTGGTGACGGTGGTGGTGATGGTGGTGGTGGTGACATCTTTTTACCTTATTTATTATGTTACACTTTTTTTCTCAATATAGTGTTTGAACCATTTCCCCTTTTCTCTTATGTGTATCCTATTTTATTACTATCTGTCCGGATGACACTCAAAATCAATAGAAGATAAAATCACCTAGAAGTAATCATTGTTGTTGATTACTGCTCTGATTTTCAACCTTTTTTAAGGCAATGTACTTATACTTTAGGGTATTACATGAAAAGCTGATACTCCGGAGGAGACAAGCTCTGCCTGAGGAGGGAAGTTGGAGTGGGCAGGGGCTCAGGGAGTTTTTCTGAAAGCAGTTCCAAGACAGATGGACTGGTGCTCTGTTCACTTCTGTGTTGGCATTTCTCTTTTCCTCCGTCTTTTCTGTGTTCTGTCCCTTTCTTCACAAAGGAAATGAACTCTTAAAAGCAAGAGCCCAGACAAGGCTCATGTGCCACCACAGAGCAAGGCTTAATTGTAGGCAAAGCTCATGTGGACACGAAGAGCACCTGTCAAACCATTGCGGTAGCTTCTAGCTGGGGACCATTCTGCTGTGTGGATGTTCATGACCTAGCAGTTATTACATGTTTTGAACATTACCCCTAATCACATGTACCCATGATGAACTTATTGGTAGGGGAGAAGCCACCTCGCTAAAAAAATACCTCCAGTAAAGCTCCGCCCTTTAGCTCCTTTAAGAGCTTTTGCCTATATCCCTACTCATCTCTCCCCTCCCACCCAGACCAGGATTTTTATATCTAACCCAGCATGCAGTGTTAACTAGCAAAGTACCTGGCAAAAAAATAAAGATTAGAAAGATATTTTGTCTTTCCTGTCCACCCGTGCCAGCCTGCTTTTGATATTATGCAGCCGATGCGTGTACGGTCTTTGCTAGCTGGAATGACTGTTTTTGTTCTTCGTTAAAAAATCACCACGAGGGCACTGTGTTGTTTCTTATTTGGTTGTCAAGGGAGTGTTTTTGTTTTGTTTTGTTTTGTTTTAATTCAAAATGTCTCTTCTTGTGGGATGGGCTTCTCTTCTCATAATTTTTGGCTCCTTTACCGTGTTACAGGAAAAGCCCTCGAGAGAATTTCCAGGCTGGGCACTTGTCCCCTTGTTCTCCCACCCCTCCTGGCCAATCACCAAACAGGTACAAGAGGTTAAAAAGCCTTTCTGAGGCTGCTTGGTTTCACCTAGCACCTGCTGAGCATGATTTCAACCCAATGAGTGCTTCCCAGATGATTCTGAGAGATTTGTTCATCTACCTCTATTCCTACACACACACACACACACACACACACACACACACACACACACACACA